>NC_091178.1:33428751-33451251 GCF_040958095.1 Procambarus clarkii | reverse complement strand
AGGAAGTGTGTTACTGGTTTAGTTGGTGAGGGAATGTTCGGGAATTGGTAGACGTCGGGTTGTGTTCAGGACGGTGGATATTGGAGTGAGGAAGGGAAGGTGTGTGGCCAAGTGGAGTGGCCATAGTGGGGTGTGGGGCCAAGGTGTGTGGCCAAGTGGAGTGGCCACGTGGTGCGGCAGGGAAAGGTTTCCTAAGGGGTGGAAACAGTAGTGTGGGGAACTGATAAGTGACGTTGTTAATGGTGGCTTAAAATTATAAGTGATTCTAGTGAGATTAAGGGAATAAGGCCAAGTAAGGTTACTGTACGGCAAAGCGTCAAGCTGGTTCATACACGAGCACATAAGGGGCGAGTAGCCATGACGGGTACGGGTAGTAATAGGGGCGCCAGTGGCCAGGCCACGAGTAATGTCGGTCAGGGTGAGAGTGGTGATAACACGGCGGCGTTGCTTACGGCGCAGGCGGCAGCGTCAGAGACAATTGGGCAGGTTGCACAGTGGTTGAAAAATGTATTGAGCACGCATGAGACGACTAATGCAGGACCTAAGGTATATGGAGACATACCCACGTTTTGGGGCGCCAAACGGGATTCGAAAAGTCAGTTACTGACGGATATTAGAACATTTTTCTTTGCTCTAGAGAAGGCGACTAGTGTGGGGTCATGGTCGGATCAGGCAAAGATTGCATTGGCATATTCCAAGGTGAAAGAGGAAGCAAAGACCCTGCTCAACTCGGCGGAAATTAGAGAAATAAATAGTTATAGCGAGTTTAAGCAGGAACTGATAGATCATTACGATGTGCAGCACGATGCAGTAGAACTAAAGGCTCAGTTAGCTGCACTTAAACGAGAACCAGGGGAACAATTAAGAGCGTTTGGCTATAGAATGGCTCTTGGGTGATGTGATTGAGCGGACGGAAACGCAGTTAACGGGGGTAGTAAGAGATTCTATGCAACGGAGTGTTTTTTTCGGTGCATTACCGCGGGAAAGTGCGTTACACTGCAGGGAAGCTAAGTCTTTTAAGGAAGCGGTGAAACATGCAGTGTTTTGGGCGGAGAATAGCCCGACACATAAACTGACAGAGGATGACATTTTCAAGGAAGTGTCCCCTAAGGAACAGGCAAATCTTGCAGACACGCAAGAGAGACAGGCTCAGCTCTGGGCCCCAGTAGCTCAGCCAGTGGAGGATGGACCCGCGGCGGGGGTCACACATTCCAAGGGCAAGGGGCAAGGTGCTCCTCGACGTAACAATAATAAGGGCTGGGAGCCAAGGGTGTTCCAGGGACACAATACGAGTGGGGTGTCGTGGGGACCCCATCAGGGTACTCGTGGGCAGCGAGGAGGCTATAATCAAGGGGCACGTGGAGGCAGGTTCACTCCTGCTCCACCACGATACACGCCTGCTCAGGGAGCAACAGGAATGTACCACCAGAACCAGGGTACCGGTAGAGGGTATCCCCGGGGAACGGGGTACACTGCAGGTAAACACGAGCCAGACCGACCTAAGCAGACAAAAGTGTGTAAGCTATGTGGTGACGGTAGTCACTTGGCCTGGCAGTGTAAGCTTTTTGTTCCGCCTAATTACCCAGTGTGTACAGTAGGGGGTGGCGGACAGTGGTTGTGTACCGTCGGGTCGGGTCATCCCATAAAGGTGCATTTACGGTTAAAGGGCACTATCTATACAGCCTTGGTGGACACCGGTGCTTCCGTGTCTATCATGAGTCGTAGCGTGTTAGGATCAGACGTCAGGCTGATACCGAACAACAGGAGATTAACGGCGGTGGGGGATAATGCGTTGCGGGTGTTGGGTGAGACAACTGTGGATTTCCAGCTAGAAGATAGATGGTTTAAACATAGTTTTGTAGTAATACAGGATATAGGGCTGAAACATACCAACATTATCTTGGGAATTGATTTCCTCGAAAAATACTCATGTACCATAGCGTTCAGCGCAAGGGAGAATAAATTGGTATGTGGGGGTCAAGCGGTAGACGTTAACAAGGTGAGGAGTAGAGAAGGAGTAGCAGTAGTGAGGGGTAACTGTGGTAACTCAGCTGGGGACCAGAACATACAGTGGGCAGTCACGGTACCCAAGGATGTCACCATTCCGGGAGAAGCATCCTTAGTGATTAAAATGGCATGTAAAGCCAAGAGAGTAGACGTTGTGCAAATTGAGCCATTGGATAATCCAGCAGGGTTGGTGATAATGGAGACTATTGAAGACATAAATGAAGGGGTAATTCGGTTGAGGGTTTTTAATCCCTCTCGCTTGCTAGTCACCTTGAGTAAGCATGCACAGGTAGCGTGGGGACACCCTGTGGAGGAGATTATTGCAGCCATGTCAGTAAGTCAGAGTGAGGGCGATGAGGATAGAATGGATAAATTGATGGGAATAGTGGATAGGATGTCCATGGAAAGAGAGGTTAAGGAAGCCTTAAGGGGTTTAGTCAGGGAGTTCCCGGATGTTTTTGCGTTGAGAGGGGAACCCCCAGTGTGCATTACTCAAGGAGCACATAGGATTGACGTAGGGGGCGCACATCCAGTATATACGAGAGCATATAGCATACCAGTGGCACACCAGAGGGAGGTGAAGGAGGAGATATGCCAGCTAAGGGAGCATGATATCATTGAACCAAGCAGTTCACCGTGGCACAGCCCTCTCGTAGTAGTCAGGAAAAAGAATGGGGGAGTGAGGTTATGCGTAGATTTCCGCAGAATAAACAAGCTGACGAAGGACGAAGCATACCCATTACCTAACATACAGGACACATTGACACACTTGAAGGGTACACAATATTTTACCACATTAGACCTACTCAGTGGGTATCACCAGATACCGCTGGAGGAAGAGTCGAGGGAAGTCACAGCGTTTAGTGCGTGCAACAACGACCTCTGGCAATATAAACCACTTCCTTTCGGGTTGAAGTCAGCACCTGCTGTGTTCAGTAGGCTAATGATGAGTGTATTATCGGGGTTGATAGGTCCCACAGCGTTGCTGTACCTCGATGACGTAATCGTGCTGGGAAAGTCATTAGAGGAGCACATGCATAATTTGAGGAAACTCTTGCTAAGGCTGAGGTCACACAACCTCAAAGTGAATTTCGAAAAATGCATTTTTTTGGAGAATCGGTAACATTCCTGGGTCATACAGTGGGCCGGATGGGTATCAGTCCATTGCCAGATAAAACCAGGGATATTCAAGAGTTCCCAGTTCCACAGAACAAGAAAGAGTGCAAATCTTTCCTGGGGTTGGTTAGCTATTATCGGCGATTTATTAAAGATTTTTCAAAAATTGCAAGACCATTACATCAGATCAGTGGACTTGCAGAGTTCGTGTGGGGGAAGGAACAACAGAAGGCGTTCCAGGTACTGAGGGCTGCTGTCAGCTCTCGCAGTATCTTGGCGCACCCAGATTTTAGCTAACCGTTTCTGGTGTATGCGGTTGCTTCTGGCGCAGCGATAGGTGGTGTGGTAGCTCAGGTGGATGAGCGAGGACGGGAGCGTCCCATTGCATTTTGTTCACGAGTACTATGTCCTGCAGAGAGGAACTATAGTACGATTGAGAGGGAAGCGCTAGCGATCACATTCATATTACAACGGAACCGGTACATCTTGCTTGGACATAAAATTTGGCTCAGAAGCGATCACAAACCCCTTAAGTATGTGTTCGAGTCCAAGGAGCCTTGTCAGCGGCTGGCACGGTGGGCTACCTCGCTCTCAGAGTTTAACATTACAAACTTCGAACATGTACCAGGGAAAAGCAATGTGGTCGCTGACGCGTTGTCAAGGTGTCACAATGTAGCAGTGGTGAGTGAAAGGGGGGAGGAAGATGTGTCGTGGAATGTGAGGGAGTTGATACGGGGTCAGGAAGGTCACCCCCTGTGGGGGGAGGTAAGGAAGTTTTTGAGGGGTCAGCGTGCGGAGTTGAGGAAGTCACTTCCAGCACCAGTGGATGAGTTTGTGGTTGAAGATGAGGTGTTGTATCATCTTGGTAGGGTTTCGGGTATACGGTCTGAACCAGTATACCAGGCAGTCTTGACACCGGAGTTCCAGAGGACTGCAATGTATCTGTGTCATAACATCCCAGCAGCAGGCCATGGAGAGGAGTCCAAGACGTTGCAGAGGGCACGTCAAAGGTTCTATTGGCCATCCATGGGTAAAGATATCAAGGTCTATGTAGCCTCTTGTGACAGTTGTCTGAGGTACAAGGCACATAGGTTGGGGGCGGAACCTTTGCGTAGGTGGCCGGAGGTGAGTACTCCCTTCGAGAGAGTACACATAGATCTCATTGGGCCGCTACCACAAGCTCATTCAGGGGCGAGGTACATATTTGTAGCAGTGGATGCACTCACACGGTTCACTGTGGTGAGTGCACTCCGTTCTAAGTCGGCAGAGGATGTGACCCAGGCCATGGTGGAAAGTGTGTTAACCAGGTTTGGGGCTCCTCAACAAGTTGTGTCAGACCAAGGGTCAGAGTTTATCAATCAAGTATTTCAAAGCATCGCGAGTGTGTATCAATTCAAACATACTCCAGTGCTGGCATATCGACCATCGGCGAATGGTTTGGTTGAAAGACACAATGCTGAAGTAATCAGTATTCGGCGGCATTTGGCTGCAGATGATGGGCTTGCATGGGATCAGAGTTTGTCGATGGTGGAGTCGGCGCTCAACACGGCGTTCAATAGGTCGGTGGGAGAAACCCCGCATTTTTTGTTGCATGGGTTCGATCCCCGACTTCCGTTCACGACGTTCACAAGCAAGCAACCGCCATGCTATGCGTTAGACTTCAAAAGTGTTGTCTGTAGGCGAGCAACCAAGGCATTTGACTTGGTGAAACTACATTTAAGAAAGTCGACAGAGGTAGCAGAGGCATATTATAATGCGCGGAACAAAGTCCAAGCAAAGGTGATCAATGAAGGTGATAGGGTATTCGTGAAGCAGATGCACGCTCAGGCAGAAGGTAAGTTGGCACCCAAGTTTGTGGGGCCATGTCGGGTAATTAGCAAAAAGAATGCAGAAGTTAAGGTTAAGGTGCTAAACACAGGGCATGTGTTCTCCTGTCACCCAGACCGCGTTTATACACTGACCGGTCAGGCAAGTGAGAAGCCATACCCTACGGAGAGTGTGCCAGGGGAGAGCACACCAGCGGCTGAGAACATAGGTAGGGGTACGAGGAGTTGGCAATCAAGGGTAGATAACACAGAACAGCCTTCGCAGGACCGGGGACAAGGTCCACAGGCGACGGTGACACATCGCTATCCGACCCGCTCTCGTGGGGTCATGAACACAGAAGGAGCATAGTATGTACTGTAGAGTAGTGCATGGCTATGGTAGCTTTTATAGAGTGTGGGGGTAGTGTGAAGAGTGTGGTGTTGAGTGGTGCATGGGCATGGTAGTTTTTGTAGAGTGTGTAGAGTGCGGTGTTGAGTGGTGCATGGGCATAGTAGTTTTGTAGAGTGTGGGATAGTGTGTAGAGTGTGGTGTAGAGTAGCATGTGTAGTGGGTGGTGTAGTGTTGTGGCGTTTGGACGCCTGGTATGGAGTGTGGTGTTGTGGAGTGCATAGCGGCACAGGAGGCCAGGTGGTGGTGGGTACGGTGAGTATCGGTGTAATGAGGTCAGGTGCGTCAGGACGCAGAGCCTGGCTGTTGAGAGACGTGGTGTTATAATGAGGTCATCAGTGGTTGGGTTGACCAGAGGTGATGGTGTGTCGGAGTGGTTAAGTATTATGGATAAGATTATAATGTAGAATTTCAAAATTTCAGGTGTTGATGGTTGCAGTGGGCGAGCCAAGTAGATATACTAATTTCTCATTAATTAAGTTGTTACAGGAATCTCGCTAGAAGCGAGCCAGTGGCAGTATGATGCTTTAGTGACATTAGTTGTGAAATGATTTTAATGAGGTATTTATTGTGATAATGTATGTGTATGTATATACTGTATATTACCTCATCGGCACCATTACTGAGTGTTAGGCTTGAGAAGGTCCCCCGGGATCATGTCACAGAGCTTCAGGTAGAGTAGAAGGGAAGCTATGAGGCTACACTCAGTAATTCTAGAAAAAAGGGGGGGGGAGGAAGTGAAGCCAACGTGACGTTATAGGCGAAATTCGCCCCCTGACATCAAAGCAGGGATAAGGGCCAGCTGCAATGGTTTTGCAGCTGCGCTCAGGCTATATACGGGGAGAGAGTAAGGAGCCGAGGGGGTGTTATGTAATAATGGGATCGAGCCAGGGGGCTCCGAGGGAATATTTTGCAGGTACAGCGGTCGGGAAGGTGTGAATACAGGTGGACACACTCTGGGCAGATGGGCCTAGAGTAATGTGCTACAGCTGTGGTGAGCACAGGAAGGAAGGATGACCAGAGAGCTGTGAGGTATCTACAACGTTCTGGGATTGGTGCCCTGGAACGAGACGTCAGCACAGACCCGAGGGAACATGACCCTGGGGTAGGAATCTCCGTTGCTCTGGAGGCAAGGATCACGTTAGCTCAGAGCAACGATGGGACATTGACAACATTCACCAGGCTGGGCAGCCTGGGTTTTGTCTGGGCCATGGAGGATCTATGACCTAGCAACCATGGGACACGAAGACAAGAGAAGTGATGCTGCCAATTGTGGAGGAGGCCAGTGAAACATTGTGTGATCATTGTAAGCCCTTATGTCAACAGTACAGGGCAAGATGTTAAATTATTATTAACTTGTTACTAAGGATGAAGAACCTTAGATATATATGTGTTGTGTATATATTAATGACTAGTGTCATTTCTGTTTAAGTGCCAGCATTCTGGTCCATGTAATTTTATGGTTATGTTTGTATGTAATTATATGTCAGCAGTTTAGGTATATGTGCATTGTTGGAGATGGGAAAAATTATTACAGACTATTTTACCTGTGCTATGATGTGAATATAATGTATATGTTGGAGAAATGTGAGTTATGTCGGGGAAAATTTTAATTTATTTCATTGTGTGTATGATGAACTTTTTGGATGATTTTGTAGTTGTACACATATGGTGGGTGCATCCTCCAGGTCCTTGCACTAATGGAACCATTGCAATGATGCATATGGGGACATATGCGTGTTTAAGGAGGGGAGTGGTGTTGTAATCCACAAGTTAGTAGGAATTATTAGCTAGAGGATCATTACTACAACACTTAACGAATGATGATTGGAAGTACATGTTAAGTAGACAGACTATGGATCACATATCTAAGAAAGGTCAATGGATTAAGACCGAAGCTGTTTAGCCAAATTAATAATTCCTGGAAAGAGGAATTATTCTTCGTCAGGCTTCTAGGAACAAGATTACTGATTCTAGGGATAAGGTTAATCGGATTATACCTTCCTTGAGAGGCGGGGTGAAATGGTTGAGGTAGATGGCTGACTGGAGGCAGTCTGATTGTGGGAGTTGAACTGAGAAGTCCTCTGGATCTCCGTTAGCGGCAGCAGCGAAGTGTAGCAGACAGCTATGCGAGAACCTGATGTGATCTTAGTGACCAAGTTAAGTCTGCAGTATGTGAGTATTGAATGAAAGACCAACATAGCGGCACAGGAGGCCAGGTGGTGGTGGGTACGGTGAGTATCGGTGTAATGAGGAAACTCCATGAGGATTACTACAACGCGAGGATTACTATGAGGATTACTATGAGGATACATTGAGGATTACTACAACGCTCCACACCAACGGGTGTGGAGCGTTGTAGTAATCATTCCGTATTAGGGACTTAGGCGGAAGTTATGAGTGCAAGTGGTGACCGTGGAGGTCAAGTGGTCTATGGGTATTGGAAGTGTATTGACCTAATAGAGTATGTTAATATGTTATTATTTGTCAGAGTCTATTCTTTGTAATTAAATGACAAAACCCGACGGCCTTTAAATACCTTCCATTTGTTCATTCATTGTGTTCTAGTACAAACCTAGTGGTACGCCTCAAGGGTCTGGTGTGTGTAGGAGTACACGGTGGTAGTAACGGTTGCTGAGGCAAGGTGTTATGTGTTGTGTAATCGCTGTGTTCGGAATGAACCGGGGTTCAGCGTCACGCAACCCGTTCTCGCAAATTCGTAAAGTCAATATTGACTTATTAACTACGTGCATAGGTGATATACTAAACATAATAGATACCCTTAAAAAGACTCATAGAAAACACCGACCTTACCTAACCTTGTTAGTATCTTAAGATAAGCATCTTATTGCTTCGTAATTACAATTATTACTTAACCTATACCTATTATAGGTTAGGTAATAATTGTAATTACGAAGCAATAAGATGCTTATCTTAACATACTAAGTAGGTTAGGTAAGGTCGCTGTTTTCTATGAATCTTTTTAAGGGTATCTATTATGTTAAGTATGTTACCTATGCACATATTTAATAAGTCAATATTGACTTATTAAATTTGCGAGAACGGGTTGCGTCACGACAATGGTGCTGTTTCTGACAGTGGTGGTGCTATTTCTGACACTGATGGTGATGGTACCAGTGCCACCATAACACTACAAGAGCCACTACTGAACTGTTGCACTGGTGCACTAGGGCCACCTCCAAACTACCAGTGGCTCCACTACACTACCAGTGCCACCACCACCACTACACTACAAGGACAACCACTACTGCACTACTAGGGCCACCACTATACTTCCAGTGCCACCACTACTTTACACGTGCCACCACAACACTACCAGTGCCACCACTACACTACCAGTTCCACCACAACACTACCAGTGCCACAACTACACTACCAGTTCCACCACAACACTACCAGTGCCACCACTACACTACCAGTGCCACTACTTCACTCCCAGTGCCACAACTACACTACCAGTTCCACCACAACACTACCAGTGCCACCACTACACTACCAGTGCCACTACTTCACTCCCAGTGCCACAACTACACTACCAGTTCCACCACTACACTACCAGTGCCACCGCTGCACTTCAAATGCCACCACCACCACCGCTACCAGTGCCCCCCACCAATACACTACAAGTGCCATCGCCACCACTAAACTACCAGTGCCCCCTCAACCACAACACTATCAGTGCCACCACCACACCTACACTACCAGTGCCCCCACCAATACACAACAAGTGCCACCGTCACCACTACACTACCAGTGCCCCCTCAACCACAACACTATGAGTGCCACCACCACACCTACACTACCAGTGCCACCACAATTCTACAAGTACCACCCCAAAAAAATACTACAAACGCAACCACCACCAGGGAGGGAGCCGGTCGGCCGAGTGGACAGCAAGCTGGACTTGTGAACCTCAAGTCCTGGGTTCCATCCCAGGCGCCGGCGGAAAGCAATGGGCAGAGTTTCTTTCACCCTATGCCCCTGTTACCTAGCAGTAAAAAAGGTACCTGGGTGTTAGCCTGCATTCACGGGCTGCTTCCTGAGGATGGAGGCCTGGTCGAGGACCGGGCCGCGGGGACACTAAAGCCCCGAAATCATCTCAAGAAGAAGATCTTCTTCTTCTTGAGATCCACCACTACACTACCAGGGCCACCACTACACTACCAGTGCCACCACTACACTACCAGTGCCATCACTACACTACCAGAGCCACCACTACACTACCAGTGCCACCACTACACTACCAGGGCCACCACTACACTACCAGAGGCACTACTACACTACCAGTGCCACCACTACACTAACAGTGCTACCACTACACTACCAGTGCCACCACTACACTACCAGTGCCACCACTACACTACCAGAGCCACTACTACACTACCAGTGCCACCACTACACTACCAGTGCCACCACTACACTACCAGGGCCACCACTACACTACCAGTGCCATCACTACACTACCAGGGCCACCACTATACTACCAGGGCCACCACTACACTACCAGGGCCACCACTACAATACCAGTGCCACCACTACACTACCAGTGCCACCACTACACTACCAGGGCCACCACTACACTACTAATGCCACCACTACACTACCAGGGCCACCACTACACTACCAGTGCCACCACTACACAACCAGGGCCACCACTACACTACCAGTGCCACCACTACCCTACCAGGGCCAGCACTACACTACCACGGCCACCACTACACAACCAGGGCCACCAGTACTCTACCAGTGCCACCACTACACTACCAGTGCTACCACTACACTACCAGGGCCACCACTACACTACCAGGGCCACCACTACACTACCAGGGCCACCACTACACTACCAGTGCCACCACTACACTACCAGAGCCACTACTACACTACCAGTGCCACCACTAAACTACCAGTGCCACCACTACTCTACCAGTGCCACCACTACACTACCAGTGCCACCACTACACTACCAGTGCCACCACAACACTACCAGTGCCACCACTACACTACCAGGGCCACCACTACACTACCAGTGCCACCACTACACTACCAAGGCCACCACTACACTACCAGGGCCACCACTACACTACCAGGGCCACCACTACACTACCAGTGCCACCACTACACTACCAGGGCCACCACTACACTACCAGGGCCACCACTACACTACCAGTGCCACCACTACTCTACTACTGCCACCACTACACTACCAGAGCCACTACTACACTACCAGTGCACCACTACACTACCAGTGCAACCACTACTCTACCAGTGCCACCACTACACTACCAGTGCCACCACTACACTACCAGTGCCACCACTACACTACCAGGGCCACCACTACACTACCAGTGCCACCACTACACTACCAGGGCCACCACTACACTACCAGGGCCACCACTACACTACCATTGCCACCACTACACTACCACGTCCACCACTACACTACCAGAGCCCCCACTACACTACCAGGGCCACCACTACACTACCAGGCCCACCACTACACTACCATTGCCACCACTACACTACCAGGGCCACCACTACACTACCAGGGCCACCACTACACTACCAGGGCCACCACTACACTACCAGGGCCACCACTACACTACCAGGGCCACCACTACACTACCAGTGTAACCACTACACTACCAGGGCCACCACTACACTACCAGTGCCACCACTACACTACCAGTGCCACCACTACACTACCAGGGCCACCACTACACTACCAGTGCCACCACTACACTACCAGGGCCACCACTACACTACCAGGGCCACCACTACACTACCAGGGCCACCACTACACTACCAGGGCCACCACTACACTACCAGGGCCTCCACTACACTACCAGGGCCACCACTACACTACCAGGGCCACCACTACACTACCAGGGCCACCACTACACTACCAGGGCCACCACTACACAACCAGGGCCACCACTACACTACCAGTGCCACCACTACACTACCAGGGCCACCACTACATTACCAGGGCCACCACTACACTACCAGTGCCACCACTACACTACCAGGGCCACCACTACACTACCAGGGCCACCACTACACTACCAGGGCCACCACTACTCTACCAGGGCCACCACTACACTACCAGGGCCACCACTACACTACCAGTGCCACCACAACACTACCAGTGCCACCACTACACTACCAGGGCCACCACTACACTACCAGTGCCACCACTACACTACCAAGGCCACCACTACACTACCAGGGCCACCACTACACTACCAGGGCCACCACTACACTACCAGTGCCACCACTACACTACCAGTGCCACCACTACTCTACTACTGCCACCACTACACTACCAGAGCCACTACTACACTACCAGTGCCACCACTACACTACCAGTGCAACCACTACTCTACCAGTGCCACCACTACACTACCAGTGCCACCACTACACTACCAGTGCCACCACTACACTACCAGGGCCACCACTACACTACCAGTGCCACCACTACACTACCAGGGCCACCACTACACTACCAGGGCCACCACTACACTACCATTGCCACCACTACACTACCAGGGCCACCACTACACTACCAGGGCCACCACTACACTGCCAGTGCCACCACAACACTACCAGTGCCACCACTACACTACCAGGGCCACCACTACACTACCAGTGCCACCACTACACTACCAGGGCCACCACTACACTACCAGGGCCACCACTACACTGCCAGTGCCACCACAACACTACCAGTGCCACCACTACACTACCAGGGCCACCACTACACTACCAGTGCCACCACTACACTACCAAGGCCACCACTACACTACCAGGGCCACCACTACACTACCAGGGCCACCACTACACTACCAGTGCCACCACTACACTACCAGTGCCACCACTACTCTACTACTGCCACCACTACACTACCAGAGCCACTACTACACTACCAGTGCCACCACTACACTACCAGTGCAACCACTACTCTACCAGTGCCACCACTACACTACCAGTGCCACCACTACACTACCAGTGCCACCACTACACTACCAGGGCCACCACTACACTACCAGTGCCACCACTACACTACCAGGGCCACCACTACACTACCAGGGCCACCACTACACTACCATTGCCACCACTACACTACCAGGGCCACCACTACACTACCAGGGCCACCACTACACTACCAGGGCCACCACTACACTACCAGGGCCACCACTACACTACCAGTGCCACCACTACACTACCAGGGCCACCACTACACTACCAGGGCCACCACTACACTACCAGTGCCACCACTACACTACCAGGGCCACCACTACACTACCAGGGCCACCACTACACTACCAGGGCCACCACTACACTACCAGGGCCACAACTACACTACCAGGGCCACCACTACACTACCAGGGCCACCACTACACTACCAGGGCCACCACTACACTACCAGTGCCACCACTACACTACCAGGGCCACCACTACACTACCAGGGCCACCACTACACTACCAGTGCCACCACTACACTACCAGGGCCAACACTACACTACCAGGGCCACCACTACACTACCAGGGCCACCACTACACTACCAGGGCCACCACTACACTACCAGGGCCACCACTACACTACCAGGGCCACCACTACACTACCAGGGCCACCACTACACTACCAGTGCCACCACTACACTACCAGGGCCACCACTACACTACCAGGGCCACCACTACACTACCAGGGCCACCACTACACTACCAGGGCCACCACTACACTACCAGGGCCACCACTACACTACCAGGGCCACCACTACACTACCAGTGGCCACCACTACACTACCAGGGCCACCACTACACTACCAGGGCCACCACTACACTACCAGGGCCACCACTACACTACCAGGGCCACCACTACACTACCAGGGCCACCACTACACTACCAGGGCCACCACTACACTACCAGGGCCACCACTACACTACCAGGGCCACCACTACACTACCAGGGCCACCACTACACTACCAGGGCCACCACTACACTACCAGGGCCACCACTACACTACCAGGGCCACCACTACACTACCAGTGCCACCACTACACTACCAGGGCCACCACTACACTACCAGGGCCACCACTACACTACCAGTGCCACCACTACACTACCAGTGCCACCACTACACTACCAGGGCCACCACTACACTACCAGGGCCACCACTACACTACCAGTGCCACCACTACACTACCAGGGCCACCACTACACTACCAGGGCCACCACTACACTACCAGGGCCACCACTACACTACCAGGGCCACCACTACACTACCAGGGCCACCACTACACTACCAGGGCCACCACTACACTACCAGTGCCACCACTACACTACCAGTGCCACCACTACACTACCAGTGCCACCACTACACTACCAGGGCCACCACTACACTACCAGGGCCACCACTACACTACCAGTGCCACCACTACACTACCAGGGCCACCACTACACTACCAGTGCCACCACTACACTACCAGGGCCACCACTACACTACCAGGGCCACCACTACACTACCAGTGCCACCACTACACTACCAGGGCCACCACTACACTACCAGGGCCACCACTACACTACCAGGGCCACCACTACACTACCAGGGCCACCACTACACTACCAGGGCCACCACTACACTACCAGTGCCACCACTACACTACCAGGGCCACCACTACACTACCAGTGCCACCACTACACTACCAGGGCCACCACTACACTACCAGGGCCACCACTACACTACCAGTGCCACCACTACACTACCAGGGCCACCACTACACTACCAGTGCCACCACTACACTACCAGGGCCACCACTACACTACCAGGGCCACCACTACACTACCAGTGCCACCACTACACTACCAGGGCCACCACTACACTACCAGGGCCACCACTACACTACCAGGGACACCACTACACTACCAGGGCCACCACTACACTACCAGGGCCACCACTACACTACCAGGGCCACCACTACACTACCAGGGCCACCACTACACTACCAGGGCCACCACTACACTACCAGGGCCACCACTACACTACCAGGGCCACCACTACACTACCAGTGCCACCACTACACTACCAGGGCCACCACTACACTACCAGGGCCACCACTACACTACCAGTGCCACCACTACACTACCAGGGCCACCACTACACTACCAGGGCCACCACTACACTACCAGGGCCACCACTACACTACCAGGGCCACCACTACACTACCAGGGCCACCACTACACTACCAGGGCCACCACTACACTACCAGGGCCACCACTACACTACCAGTGCCACCACTACACTACACTACCAGGGCCACCACTACACTACCAGGGCCACCACTACACTACCAGTGCCACCACTACACTACCAGGGCCAACCACTACACTACCAGGGCCACCACTACACTACCAGGGCCACCACTACACTACCAGGGCCACCACTACACTACCAGGGCCACCACTACACTACCAGGGCCACCACTACACTACCAGTGCCACCACTACACTACCAGGGCCACCACTACACTACCAGGGCCACCACTACACTACCAGGGCCACCACTACACTACCAGGGCCACCACTACACTACCAGGGCCACCACTACACTACCAGGGCCACCACTACACTACCAGTGCCACCACTACACTACCAGGGCCACCACTACACTACCAGGGCCACCACTACACTACCAGGGCCACCACTACACTACCAGGGCCACCACTACACTACCAGTGCCACCACTACACTACCAAGGCCACCACTACACTACCAGTGCCACCACTACACTACCATTGCCACCACTACACTACCAGGGCCACCACTACACTACCAGGGCCACCACTACACTACCAGGGCCACCACTACACTACCAGTGCCACCACTAACACTACCAGTGCCACCACTACACTACCAGGGCCACCACTACACTACCAGTGCCACCACTACACTACCAGGGCCACCACTACACTACCAGGGCCACCACTACACTACCAGGGCCACCACTATACTACCAGTGCCACCACTACACTACCAGTGCCACCACTACTCTACTACTGCCACCACTACACTACCAGAGCCACTACTACACTACCAGTGCCACCACTACACTACCAGTGCACCCACTACTCTACCAGTGCCACCACTACACTACCAGTGCCATCACTACACTACCAGTGCCACCACTACACTACCAGGGCCACCACTACACTACCAGTGCCACCACTACACTACCAGGGCCACCACTACACTACCAGGGCCACCACTACACTACCATTGCCACCACTACACTACCAGGGCCACCACTACACTACCAGGGCCACCACTACACTGCCAGTGCCACCACAACACTACCAGTGCCACCACTACACTACCAGGGCCACCACTACACTACCAGTGGCCACCACTACACTACCAGGGCCACCACTACACTACCAGGGCCACCACTACACTGCCAGTGCCACCACAACACTACCAGTGCCACCACTACACTACCAGGGCCACCACTACACTACCAGTGCCACCACTACACTACCAAGGGCCACCACTACACTACCAGGGCCACCACTACACTACAGGGCCACCACTACACTACCAGTGCCACCACTACACTACCAGTGCCACCACTACTCTACTACTGCCACCACTACACTACCAGAGCCACTACTACACTACCAGTGCCACCACTACACTACCAGTGCAACCACTACTCTACCAGTGCCACCACTACACTACCAGTGCCACCACTACACTACCAGTGCCACCACTACACTACCAGGGCCACCACTACACTACCAGTGCCACCACTACACTACCAGGGCCACCACTACACTACCAGGGCCACCACTACACTACCATTGCCACCACTACACTACCAGGGCCACCACTACACTACCAGGGCCACCACTACACTACCAGGGCCACCACTACACTACCAGGGCCACCACTGCACTACCAGTGCCACCACTACACTACCAGGGCCACCACTACACTACCATTGCCACCACTACACTACCAGTGCCACCACTACACTACCAGGGCCACCACTACACTACCAGTGCCACCACTACACTACCAGGGCCACCACTACACTACCAGGGCCACCACTACACTACCAGGGCCACCACTACACTACCAGGGCCACCACTACACTACCAGGGCCACCACTACACTACCAGTGCCACCACTACACTACCAGGGTCACCACTACACTACCAGGGCCACCACTACACTACCAGTGCCACCACTACACTACCAGGGCCAACACTACGCTACCAGGGCCACCACTACACTACCAGTGCCACCACTACACTACCAGGGCCAACACTACGCTACCAGGGCCACCACTACACTACCAGGGCCACCACTACACTACCAGGGCCACCACTACACTACCAGGGCCACCACTACACTACCAGGGCCACCACTACACTACCAGGGCCACCACTACACTACCAGTGTCACCACTACACTACCAGGGCCACCACTACACTACGCAAGGGCCACCACTACACTACCAGGGCCACCACTACACTACCAGGGCCACCACTACACTACCAGGGCCACCACTACACTACCAGGGCCACCACTACACTATCAGTGCCACCACTACACTACCAGGGCCACCACTACACTACCAGGGCCACCACTACATTACCAGTGCCACCACTACACTACCAGGGCCACCACTACACTACCAGGGCCACCACTACAATACCAGTGCCACCATTACACTACCAGGGCCACCACTACACTACCAGGGCCACCACTACACTACCAGGGCCACCACTACACTACCAGGGCCACCACTACACTACCAGGGCCACCACTACACTACCAGGGCCACCACTACACTATCAGGGCCACCACTACACTACCAGGGCCACCACTACACTACCAGGGCCACCACTACACTACCAGTGCCACCACTACACTACCAGTGCCACCACTACACTACCAGGGCCACCACTACACTACCAGGGCCACCACTACACTACCAGTGCCTACCACTACACTACCAGGGCCACCACTACACTACCAGGGCCCACCACAACACTACCAGGGCCACCACTACACTACCAGGGCCACCACTACACTACCAGGGGCCACCACTACACTACAAGGGCCACCACTACACTACCAGGGCCACCACTACACTACCAGGGCCACCACTACACTACCAGTGCCACCACTACACTACCAGGGCCACCACTACACTACCAGTGCCACCGCTACACTACCAGGGCCACCACTACACTACCAGGGCCACCACTACACTACCAGTGCCACCACTACACTACCAGGGCCACCACTACACTACCAGTGCCACCACTACACTACCAGGGCCACCACTACACTACCAGGGCCACCACTACACTACCAGTGCCACCACTACACTACCAGGGGCACCACTACACTACAGGGCCACCACTACACTACAAGGGCCACCACTACATACCAGGGCCACCACTACACTACCAGGGCCACCACTACACTACCAGGCCACCACTACACTACCAGGGCCACCACTACACTACCAGTGCCACCACTACACTACCAGGGCCACCACTACACTACCAGGGCCACCACTACACTACCAGTGACACCACTACACTACCAGGGCCACCACTACACTACCAGTGCCACCACTACACTACCAGGGCCACCACTACACTACCAGGGCCACCACTACACTACCAGTGCCACCACTACACTACCAGGGCCACCACTACACTACCAGGGCCACCACTACACTACCAGGGACACCACTACACTACCAGGGCCACCACTACACTACCAGGCCTCCACTACACTACCAGGGCCACCACTACACTACCAGGGCCACCACTACACTACCAGGGCCACCACTACACTACCAGGGCCACCACTACACTACCAGGGCCACCACTACACTACCAGTGACCACTACACTACCAGGGCCACCACTACACTACCAGGGCCACCACTACACTACCAGTGCCACCACTACACTACCAGGGCCACCACTACACTACCAGGGCCACCTACACTACCAGGGCCACCACTACACTACCAGGGCCACCACTACACTACCAGGGCCACCACTACACTACCAGGGCCACCACTACACTACCAGGGCCACCACTACACTACCAGTGCCACCACTACACTACCAGAGCCACCACTACACTACCAGGGCCACCACTACACTCCCTAGTGCCACCACTACACTACCAGGGCCAACACTACACTACCAGGGCCACCACTACACTACCAGGGCCACCACTACACTACCAGGGCCAACCACTACACTACCAGGGCCACCACTACACTACCAGGGCCACTACTACACTACCAGTGCCACCACTACACTACCAGGGCCACCACTACACTACCAGGGCCACCACTACACTACCAGGGCCACCACTACACTACCAGGGCCACCACTACACTATCACGGCCACCATTACACTACCAGGGTCACCACTACACTACCAGTGCCACCACTACACTACCAGGGCCACCACTACACTACCAGGGCCACCACTACACTACCAGTGCCACCACTACACTACCAGGGCCACCACTACACTACCAGTGCCACCACAACACTACCAGGGCCACCACTACACTACCAGTGCCACCACTACACTACCATTGCCACCACTACACTACCAGGGCCACCACTACACTACCAGGGCCACCACTACACTACCAGGGCCACCACTACACTACCAGTGCCACCACAACACTGCCAGTGCCACCACTACACTACCAGGGCCACCACTACACTACCAGTGCCACCACTACACTACCAAGGCCACCACTACACTACCAGGGCCACCACTACACTACCAGGGCCACCACTACACTACCAGTGCCACCACTACACTACCAGTGCCACCACTATCTACTACTGGCCACCACTACACTACCAGAGCCACTACTACACTACCAGGTGCCACCACTACACTACCAGTGCAACCACTACATCTACCAGTGCCACCACTTACACTACCAGTGCCACCACTACACTACCAGTGCCACCACTACACTACCAGGGCCACCACTACACTACCAGTGCCACCACTACACTACCAGGGCCACCACTACACTACCAGGGCCACCACTACACTACCATTGCCACCACTACACTACCAGGGCCACCACTACACTACCAGGGCCACCACTACACTGCCAGTGCCACCACAACACTACCAGTGCCACCACTACACTACCAGGGCCACCACTACACTACCAGTGCCACCACTACACTACCAGGGCCACCACTACACTACCAGGGCCACCACTACACTGCCAGTGCCACCACAACACTACCAGTGCCACCACTACACTACCAGGGCCACCACTACACTATCAGTGCCACCACTACACTACCAGGCCACCACTACACTACCAGGGCCACCACTACACTATCAGGGCCACCACTACACTACCAGTGCCACCACTACACTACCAGTGCCACCACTACTCTACTACTGCCACCACTACACTACCAGAGCCACTACTACACTACCAGTGCCACCACTACACTACCAGTGCAACCACTACTCTACCAGTGCCACCACTACACTACCAGTGCCACTACTACACTACCAGTGCCACCACTACACTACCAGGGCCACCACTACACTACCAGTGCCACCACTACACAACCAGTGCCACCACTACACTACCAGGGCCACCACTACACTACCAGGGCCACCACTACACTACAGGGCCACACACTACACTACCAGTGCCACCACTACACTACCAGTGCCACCACTACACTACCAGGGCACCACTACACTACCTAGTGCCACCACTACACTACCAAGGCCACCACTACACTACCAGGGCCACCACTACACTACCAGGGCCACCACTACACTACCAGGGACACCACTACACTACCAGTGCCACCACTACTACTACTACGGGCCACCCACTACACTACCAGAGGCCTACCCTACACTACCAGTGGCCACCACTACACTACCAGGGCCACCACTACACTACCAGGGCCACCACACACACTACCAGTGCCACCACTACAACTACCAAGGGCCACCACTACACTACCAGTGGCCTCCACTACACTACCAAGTGCCACCACTACACTACCAGGTGCCACCACTACACTACCAGGGCCACCACTACACTACCAGTGCCACCACTACACTACCAGGGCCACCACTACACTACCAGGGCACCACTACACTACCAGTGCCACCACTACACTACCAGGGCCACCACTACACTACCAGGGCCACCACTACACTACCAGGGACACCACTACACTACCAGGGCCACCACTACACTACCAGGGCCACCACTACACTACCAGGGCCACCACTACACTACCAGGGCCACCACTACACTACCAGGGCCACCACTACACTACCAGGGCCACCACTACACTACCAGGGCCACCACTACACTACCAGGCCACCACTACACTACCAGGGCCACCACTACACTACCAGGGCCACCACTACACTACCAGTGCCACCACTACACTACCAGGGCCACCACTACACTACCAGGGCCACCACTACACTACCAGGGCCACCACTACACTACCAGGGCCACCACTACACTACCAGGGCCACCACTACACTACCAGGGCCACCACTACACTACCAGGGCCACCACTACACTACCAGGCCACCACTACACTACCAGAGCCACCACTACACTACCAGGGCCACCACTACACTACCAGTGCCACCACTACACTACCAGGGCCACACTACACTACCAGGGCCACCACTACACTACCAGGGTCACCACTACACTACCAGGGCCACCACTACACTACAGGGCCACCACTACACTACCAGGGCCACCACTACACTACAGTGCCACCACTACACTACCAGGGCCACCACTACACTACCAGGGCCACCACTACATACCAGGCCACCACTACACTACCAGGGCCACCACTACACTATCAGGGCCACCATTACACTACCAGGGCCACCACTACACTACCAGTGCCACCACTACACTACCAGGGCCACCACTACACTACCAGGGCCACCACTACACTACCAGTGCCACCACTACACTACCAGGGCCACCACTACACTACCAGTGCCACCACTACACTACCAAGGCCACCACTACACTACCAGTGCCACCACTACACTACCATTGCCACCACTACACTACCAGGGCCACCACTACACTACCAGGCCACCACTACACTACCAGGGCCACCACTACACTACCAGTGCCACCACAACACTACCAGTGCCACCACTACACTACCAGGGCCACCACTACACTACCAGTGCCACCACTACACTACCAAGGCCACCACTACACTACCAGGGCCACCACTACACTACCAGGGCCACCACTACACTACCAGTGCCACCACAACACTACCAGTGCCACCACTACACTACCAGGCCACCACTACACTACCAGTGCCACCACTACACTACCAGGCCACTACACTACCAGGCCACCACTACACTACCAGGCCACCACTACACTACCAGTGCCACCACTACACTACCAGTGCCACCACTACTCTACTACTGCCACCACTACACTACCAGACCACTACTACACTACCAGTGCCACCACTACACTACCAGTGACCACTACTCTACCAGTGCCACCACTACACTACCAGTGCCACCACTACACTACCAGTGCCACCACTACACTACCAGGGCCACCACTACACTACCAGTGCCACCACCACACTACAGGGCCACCACTACACTACCAGGGCCACCACTACACTACCAGTGCCACCACTACACTACCAGGGCCACCACTACACTACCAGGCCACCACTACACTGCCAGTGCCACCACAACACTACCAGTGCCACCACTACATACCAGGGCCACCACTACACTACAGTGCCACCACTACACTACCAGGCCACCACTACACTACCAGGGCCACCACTACACTACCAGTGCCACCACACACTACCAGTGCCACCACTACACTACCAGGGCCACCACTACACTACAGCGCCACCACTACACTACAGGCCACACTACCACTACCAGGCCACCACTACACTACCAGGGCCACCACTACACTACCAGTGCCACCACTACACTACCAGTGCCACCACTACTCTACTACGCCACACTACACTACCAGAGCACACTACACTACCAGTGCCACCA
>NC_091178.1:33416391-33428251 GCF_040958095.1 Procambarus clarkii | reverse complement strand
TTCTGGATCTTCCACCTTCATGTTGTTTATTGGAGTGCTAAACATGTCCTCATACTGCTTTTTTAGGATTTCACTAATTTCTTTGTCATCCATGTATGAACCTTCACTTGTACGAATAGGTCCAATACTGGCAGTGGTTTTTGCTTTTGATTTCGCATATGAGAAGAAATATTTTGGAGTTTTCTTTATTTCCTGAATTGCTTTCTGTTCTAACTGCCTTTCTTCAGTTTCATATGAGTGTTTCAATTTCCGCTCGATTTCTTCAATCTCCCTATTTAAATTATTCCTTCTTTGACGGGAAATTCGTGTCTGCATAAGCAGTTCCGTTATTTTTTTCCTGCGTTTATAGTGTCGTCTGCGTTCTCTTTCTACGTTACATCTCTTTCTGGCTTTCCTCAAAGGAACATGTTTCAGACAGACTTGATACGCTTCTGAAGTCAGTTTTTCTATTCCTTCTGTAGGACTTGTATTATTTAGAACAGTTCCCCATGGAATGTTTGTAAGTTCCCTGTTTATTATCTCCCAGTCTATCCTTTTATTATTAAAATTGAATTTACTGAATAGCCCCTCTCGCTTTATCAACGTTTTAGGTCTATTCTGAGTATTGATGGTAGTTTGCACTTCAATGAGTTTGTGATCTGAGTATGTGGTATCTGATATCGTAATGTCTCTGATAATGTCTTCATTGTTCGTAAAGACCAGATCTAGAATATTTTCATTTCTCGTTGGCTCCGATATCTGCTGATTGAGTGAAAATTTGTCACAGAATCTAAGTAGTTCTCTAATCTGTGGTTGGTTAGGTCCTGATAGATTTCCTGGTATAATATTATTGTTTGCTATTTTCCACCTGAGACTAGGCAAGTTGAAGTCACCTAGGAAGATAATATCAGGTATCGGGTTCTCCAAATTATCAAGGCTATTCTCTATTTTGCTTATCTGTTCTGTGAATTCCTCAGCCGTTGCATCTGGCGGTTTGTATATTAGTATAATAACTAAATTTATTTTTACCACCTCATTTGTAACGTTTAGGAGCTCCGAGCATACAAGGTCTTCCCTAATATACAGACCCACTCCTCCATGCGACCTAATTTTCCTATCACACCTGTATAGGTTATATCCTGGAATCCAGATCTCACTGTCCAACAATTCCCCTGCATGGGTTTCTGTGAAAGCTCCAAATACTGCATTTGACTCCGTGAGGAGGCCATTTATGAACTGTACTTTGTTGTTTGTTCTTGTTTTCAGTCCTTGTATGTTGGCAAAGATGAATGAGGTTACTCTATTAGTGATAGTTTGAATGGGAGACTTTTTCGGCAAGTCCATTAATCGTGGACATAATGAGTTTGTTCTGACCAGTACTGATTGTTGTAGGGCAGTTTTCTGTCGTAGTTGTAGTTCCCTTTCGGTGGGTAATTGTATCTGTAATTCTGGAATGCAAGTGGATCTGGCATCCAGTTCCATACACTCTCCATGCTGCTCCTTTTGAATTCTCTGCCGGTCTGGTATAAAAAATTTATAGAGTTTCCTCTAAATTCATTATCCTGCTTGCCACTCTTTATGTAGCGTTCCGTGCCTTTCACGTGAAAGTGTGGGCAGCTAAGGTCATAGCATTTTCTGTCCTCCAGTGAGGTTTGGCACATGTCAGGATGGAAAAACCTACATATTGATCCAAATCGACACTCACCTTTTCTAAGCATATTTAAACATTTTTTGGGATGTTGGTAACTGCATTCTAATCCTTTCTTATTACCAGCATATCTATGTCTGCATATGCCCTTTGCATAAAATTTGCATAAGTCTGTCCTTCTGATCTGAATTGCTCTATCGAGAACCGTCGTGGTGTCTGTACCTATCGAGCTGTCAGTGCTGTCTGGTACGCTTTCTAGTTTACTGTCATCTACATCCTGGCCTACTGAGTCAGAGTTTACAATTTCCTGAGTTTCAGCCTCAGTTTCATCCCTGACTATAGCCTCCACCCCTTGTATATTAGAATTGTTGTTCCTTTCCCACTCCTTCTGGATAGCTGGTAGGCTTCCAATGAATGATGTTTTCCGTTCATGCGTCATGTTATCTAGAAGGTTTTTTAGGATATTCCAAGCTGGCAGGTCATTTTTACACACCCAGAGCAAGTGGCCATCTCTCAGTGCCGTAGTGTTACTCACTCCTGTACAAGCTGAATGGAATCTAGTCTTACAGATATAACATTCAATTCCCGTTACCTTCGTCTTTAAGAAGTTGTTACAGTGGCCACAAATTTGTTTATTTACTCCCATATTGCCTTGTTTTGTTGTATATATCTATATATTTATAATATTATATGTATATTGTATATTTGTAACAATATATATGTATATATATTTATATGTTTAATATTATAATATTATATGTATATCATATATTTGTAATATTATGTGTGTTATTTACCCCACTGCAGTCTGAGACAACCACCGTACCAGCAGCATCTGGTAAGGGCAAAGACCGCCCCTCATAATTTCGTAACTCCCTGTAAGCTTCCTCCTCGTAAACTTCACAATAGCTCGACGTGAACACGCCAATTCCACACCATAGATTACATCTACGGGGACACGCAGCATATCACACAGTACTAACTCCACAGAAGGATAATCGGCCAGTCCAATAAATTCCAGGCCCCCCGAGCGAGCCCGCAAAATGGGGGGAAGTGGGCCCTCCCATCACTCAGGCCACGTCAACAAATGATGAGTGTTCACCAACCACCACGCACATTGGGCAACTACTGGAGCACAAGCGGGCACCTTTGCGCCTCCTGCCGGCTAGTGGCCGAATCCTATAACATGGTGGTCTTCGGTGATGGTGGTGGTAAACTGATGGTGGTCAATGGTGTTAGTGGTAGTACACTGGTTATGGTGATGGTACACTGGTGGTGGTTGTGGGAACCGACCTGTGAGATTTATATTTATTTAATTTATATGAATTTATATAGAATTTATATTTACGTTAATTTATATACTTCGATAGCAATTTGTATGATGTTAAGTGGACTGTATTTCTGCAATAATGTCACAAATCGATCCTCTACACATTAGGGGGGGTTTATATTATTGAATTTATATATATGCAGCCAATCAAACTACAGTATTAGACTACATACATTGAAGAGGTTCCTTATCTTATTTGTACAGCAGGCCTTAGTCCACCAGGTATAACCAGGATGTAGACACCACATTTTCCTCGTGTGAGGTAGCTTCCAACACCCTGGTAACTGATGCACAAAGCATGCTTCCTCGTCTTGACCTGTCAAAAGGGCGCTAGCTGTAAAGCCAGAATCCTAATATATGACAGGTATATCAGAGAAAACACTGTACAAGGAACCATGAAGACCTGGGCTTAATTACCTTTAGTATGAGGCGATCTCGTGCTCTAACCGTTCATCCCTACCTAATGACATTAATGGCCATAAATGATAGATAAATGGGTTTCGGCAGAACACTTAACTTGAATTTGTTGACAGCGTGTTGATGATAGTACACCTTTGGTTTCCATAACACTTCGTCCAAGTAAAATTAACAGGAGCCGTATTTGCTCCCGTGACCCTCTGTGGTCTAAGTACAAACAATGGCTGACCACTCCCCACTCTGACGCTACTGGCCTACATTGTCCAGATGACAGAAAGTGATAGAAGGGTCACATTTACTCTATTTTAATTCTGATAATTAAGTTAATTTATATGAGATGTTTTTATGATGGTAAAGTCCAAAGACTAATGTATTTAAGAATAATTCCCACCATAATAGGTGGTGAATTTATAATAGTATGTGGTAATGATATTCCGTTTTCTATAGGCTTTAATTCCACTACAAGTTACGTTTTCTATGGGTAACTTGTTTATACAATACAGCAGCAATATCTGTCTGTATGATATTATTATTAAATGGTGTCGGATTTTCCGACAGTGGTGGTGGCACCCTGATTGTTATGACATCATGGATTAGTGAAGCACTTTTCTAAGTCCTGGCCATTGCGACGCTCTCTTAGTAGTAACTGCCTAGTGGTAGTGGTCGTGTGAGTGTTGTGGCACCATGAGGGTAGCTTCTCCACCACCATGACCCAGGATATATCCATATATCAGCCCATCCCCCTGTTTTGGTAGTGCTTATAGTAACGATGATGACCATAGTATATACCGACGTTCAACGAAATTAGAAAGTTGAAATCTGAACATTTGTGTTGAACAAACCGGAAAACTATTTCTTACTTGTGTTGCTTTGACAAACTAAACTTGCCTTACATGATCTCCCTAGGCCTAATACACAATATCTGATGCCTAATATAGTACATATGAGCTAGGCCTAGGAATATTTAAGGTTGTTTATTAATGGCATTTATTTTAAAAGTATTCCTTACTAGTCTGTTTACTACTATCTAAAAGCTAAGTACATACGAATTCGGGACTATTGACGACCGTCACAATAGGTAACATCTAAACAGGTGGATGGGTTGCCATATATATATATAAGAATATATGTATGGTTTATAATGGCTTCTATATATATATTGTTGAATATGACCGAAAGGGTAAGATTAATGTCTTATGTCCACACACCTGTCTCAGAGGAATTGCCTGGGTAGATAAGGATAAACTTTTAACACGGGTGGTACACAAACAAGGGGACACAGGTGGAGACTGAGTACCCAAATGAGCCCCAGGGACGTTAGATAGAACTTTTTCAGTGTCAGAGTATTTAACAGATGGAATGCATTAGGCAATGATGTGGTGGAGGCTGACTCCATACATAGTTTCAAATGTAAATATGATAGAGCCAAGTAGGCTCAGGAATCTGTACATCAGTTGATTGACAGTTGCAAGTCGGGACCAAAGAGTCAGAACTCTACCCCCACTAGCACAACTATGTGATTACAACTATGTGAGCACACACACCCACACATGTTCAAAATAAGAAACAGAACGATAGGACACAATTGTAAATTTAACACACGGATGAATCACAGAGATCACAGGGTGGCAGTTCACACACACACACACACACACACACACACACACACACACACACACACACACACACACACACACACACACACACACACACACACCACACACACACGCACACACACACACACACACACACACACGCACACACACACACACACACACACACACACACACACGCACACACACACACACACACAATGTTTGCGGATGACGCAAAATTAATGAGAAGAGTTGTGACAGACGAGGATTGTAGGATCCTCCAAGAGGACTTAAACAGGCTGCAGAGATGGTCAGGGAAATGGCTACTGGAGTTTAACACCAGTAAATGTAAAGTTATGGAAATGGGATCAGGTGACAGGAGACCAAAGGGACAGTACACAATGAAGGGGAACAGCCTACCTGTAACGATTCGAGAAAGAGACCTGGGAGTGGATGTGACACCTAATCTAACTCCTGAGGCACATATAAATAGGATAGCGACAGCAGCGTACTCTACACTGGCGAAAATTAGAACTTCATTCAGAAACCTAAATGAGGAGGCTTTTAGGGCGCTTTACACTGCCTACGTGAGACCCGTCTTAGAGTATGCCTCGCCATCATGGAGCCCCCACCTGAAGAAACACATAAAGAAACTGAAGAAGGTTCAGAGGTTTGCGACGAGGCTTGTCCCAGAGTTACGAGGGATGGGATATGAAGAGCGGCTGAAGGAACTGAACCTTAAGACACTAGAGAAAAGAAGGGAGAGAGGAGATATGATAGGGACATATAAAATACTCAGGGGAATTGACAAAGTGGAAATAGATGAAATGTTCACACGTAATAATAACAGAACGAGGGGACATGGGTGGAAACTGGAATCTCAGATGAGTCACAGAAATGTTAGGAAGTTTTCTTTTAGCGTGAGAGTAGTGGAAAAATGGAATGCACTTGGGGAACAGGTTGTGGAAGCAAATACTATTCATGCTTTTAAAACTAGGTATGATAGGGAAATGGGACAGGAGTCATTGCTGTAAACAACCGATAGCTGGAAAGGCGGGATCCAAGAATCAATGCTCGATCCTGCAAGCACAAATAGGTGAGTACAAATAGGTGAGTACACACACACACACACACACACACACACAAGGGAGTCAAAACGCGGTACGCCGCGGGAGTCTGTAGGAGACACGCGATTAGTGAGGTCCGCGGAAATTCGTCAATTTCTCGGGACATTGAAGGAGTATAGAGGCTAGATCATAGTATTTGGCCTCTCGCAGTGTGTAGCTAGCAGGGTGCAACATAGCATAGTCATATCGCTAGCGATAGTGCGAAGATTTGGCGAAGAAACGAAAAGTGGAGCGAGGGCATCACCGGTGCATGTAAGTGTGTGACCTGACCGGGTGGGACGACCCGCCGTGGAGCTACCTGATTGTGCTGTGAGTGGTGACTGTGATCAGTGGTACAGTGAATTAGTGAACTGTCACATACCGATACAGTGACTGACTCCAGAGCTTTGTGTAGACAGAGAAGAAGACCTCATCAATCTACCAGCATTTAGTGAATCACCTAGTGGGAGACAACGAAGGATAAACATCGTCATCATACATCGCCCTGCCCTTACTCATCTGGTTGTGTGAGGGGAGGCAGTCTGGTATGTACCCCTCTCTGGTCAATTAATCAGGTGTACAGATTGACGTAAAAGATTATCAAATTCTCGTTCAGGATATCAAATATATTTAAAAATCTCAGAGTGGCTCATTTAGGCAGAGGTAACGCATAAGGGATATCTTGACACATACAAGCACGCCCGCCCACGTACGTATACACGCACACAAGTGTGCACACGCTAAAACAGACACACACACGTGCACGCACACACACACGTGAACGCGCACACACACACACAATTGTTCAGTCAGGGGAAAAGGCATTAACACCTGGGATAGACCTTACTATCCCCCCCCTCTTGACCCCACCACCTGACCTGACCTGACTTAGTCGCCATCTCCGCCCCCCCCCCCCACCCCCAGTCCCCTGCATCGCCCATACACACACTCTTCCCCTCCCCACTCTCCCTCTCTCCCACTCCCTCTCTCCCACTCCCACTATCTCTCTCCTGCTCTCTCTCTCCTGCTCTCTCTCTCTCTCTCTCTCTCTCTCTCTCTCTCTCTCTCTCTCTCTCTCTCTCTCTCTCTCTCTCTCTCTCTCTCTCTCTCTCTCTCTCTCTCTCTCTCTCTCTCTCTCTCTCTCTCTCTCTCCCTCTCTCTCTCTCTCTCCCTCCCTCCCTCCCTCCCCCTCTCCCTCCCTCTCTTTCCTTCCCCCTCCCTCCCCCTCCCTCTCTTTCCTTCCCCCTCCCTCCCCCTCCCTCTCTTTCCTTCCCCCTCCCTCCCCCTCCCTCTCTTTCCTTCCCCCTCCCTCTCTGCCCACACACACACACACACACCTCCCCCCCCTCTCTCCCTTACCCGCTCTCTCCCTCACCCGCTCTCTTCCTCATCCACTCTCTCCCTCTCCTCTCCCTCCCGCCTCTCTCTCCATCTCCTCCCCCCCCTCCCCTTCTACCTTCTTCTCACTTCAGTGGAAGGGTCGGATCCCCCCCCACCCACCCATTTATCTCTCCCTTTCTCTCTCTCTCTCTCTCTCTCTCTCTCTCTCTCTCTCTCTCTCTCTCTCTCTCTCTCTCCCCCTCTCTCTCTCTCTCCCTCCCCCATCCCAACAGGGTCAAGATGGCAGCCAGAGGTCCCAGGGGAGCAGGAAACAGCCAAGGTGACGAGATGAAGGAAATGTTCGCCCAGTTTTTGGAGGACATCAAGAGTGAGATGCAAGAAATGATGCAGGAAATGAAGAACGAAATAAGCAACCTGAAAAGAGAGCTGACAGCAGCAAAGGAGGAGATTAGAACCCTCAAAGAGAATGGTATCGAGGCTGAGAGTCAGAAAACCACCCAGGGAGAAGGTGGTAATAGTTTTCTGGATGAGAATGCCACAATAAAAGCAACATTTGCGGAAATACTAAAAAAAAATAACTCTGAAGTAATGACTGCAGTGATGGAGGTGGCCATGAAAGCAGCCACCTCGCAGGAGGCGGCACGCTCCACTAGCCAACTGCTGGAAAGGAAAAGATCAGTGGTTGCTGTGGGTATTAGGGAACAGGAAGGAACCAATAGGACAGAGTGGAATGACAAGGACAAAGCAGCAGTGAATGAAGTACTAAAGGCACTAGACATGGAAGGGGCCGAGCATAGCATTGAGAAGGTTTTCAGGCTAGGCCGGTACAACAAAGACCGAGACCGAATGATAAAGATAGTGTTTGCAAACGAGAACACAAAGGAGAGGATCCTATCAAGGAAGAGCTCCCTGAAAAACGTGGGAAAATTAAAAAATGTATTCCTCCAGCGAGACATGACAAGGGAGGAGAGAGCCGTGGCGGCAGAAGCAAGGAAGAGGCGCAGGGCGAGAGGGGAAAACCAGGAAGTCACAGCTCCCAACACAACACCCCCAGAGGCGAGGGGGGAACCCACAACCAGCTACCCAGTAACACCAGAAGGGAGGACAACCCCGCCTCCCTCCTCTGCATAGAAAACCCCCCTACCCCAAACCCTCCCTGCCCCCACTCAAAAGTTCAGCCAAATCTCCCCCCCCCACACCCAATCCCCACCCTTCTACCCCTCCCCTCCTCCCGAGTCCTCCCTCCCCCCCTTTCCTTCCCGTCCTCCCTCCCCTTTCACCCCATACCCTCCCTGTCCCTCCCCCTTCACTGGATCCCCCGCCCCTCATTCCAGTATCCTCTGAGATCCTGTTACCCACCTCACAGGTCCTCACACCCATGGAACAGCCTCCCCCACCAGCAGAACACTCACCAAGGAGGCGATTTGAGAAGGGACAGAAGAAAGTGAGCCTCAAAGCGATGTACACTAACATAGATGGAATTACAAATAAAGCAAATGAGCTTGGAGAACTGGTACTAGAGGAAAACCCAGACATAATAGCCCTCACAGAAACAAAGATCACGAAAACAATAACAAATGCAGTGTTTCCACAGGACTATTATGTTATGCGGAAAGAGAGGGAAGGAAGAGGTGGGGGTGGTGTAGCTCTGCTGGTAAGAAAAGGCTGGGATTTTGAGGAGATGGATATTCAGGGCTGTGAAGGTTTCAGTGACTACATAGCAGGTACTGTAACAAATGGAGGGAAAAAAATTATAGTCGCAGTCATATATAATCCACCACCAAATGACAGAAGACCTAGACAGGAATATGATAGAAACAACATGGCCACCATTAACATAATAGAAAGAGCAGCTTCTGTTGCTAGCAGGAATGGATCTGGACTACTAATTATGGGAGACTTCAACCATGGGAAGATAGATTGGAAGAACAGAGACCCGCATGGAGGACCAGAAACATGGAGAGCTAAGCTGCTGGACGTGGCAACAAGAAACTTTCTAAGCCAGCATACCAAAGAGCCAACAAGAATGAGAGGAGAAGATGAACCAGCAATGCTTGATTTGATATTTACCCTAAATGAATGGGATATAAGGGAAGTTAAGATGGAAGCGCCCTTGGGAATGAGTGACCACAGTGTATTGAACTTTGAGTACCTGGTAGAGCTAGGACTTATCTCCCCCCAAAAAGAACTAGGAATCAAAAGGCTGGCATACCGAAAGGGGAATTATGAACAGATGAGAAGTTTCCTAAGTGTAATACCTTGGGACACAGACCTCAGAGACAAGTCTGTACAGGGTATGATGGACTATGTTACCCAAAACTGTCAGGAGGCAGTAAACAGGTTCATCCCGGCCCAAAGGGAAAAATCCGAGAAGCAACAGAAGAATCCATGGTATAATAGGGCATGTATGGAAGCGAAGAAACTGAACAAAAAGGCGTGGAGGAACTTCCGGAATAACAGAACACCAGAAAGCAGGGAGAGATGCCAGAGAACCAGGAATGAGTACGTCAGGGTGAGAAGAGAAGCAGAGAAAAATTTTGAAAATGATATAGCAAACAAAGCCAAGACCGAACCAAAGCTACTCCACAGTCACATCAGAAGGAAAACAACAGTGAAAGAACAGGTATTGAAACTTAGAACAGGCGAGGACAGGTATACAGAGAATGACAGAGAGGTGTGTGAGGAACTCAACAAGAGGTTCCAGGAGGTCTTCACAATAGAACAGGGTGAGGTCACTGTGCTAGGAGAAAGGGAGGTAAACCAGGCGGCCTTGGAGGAGTTCGAAATTACGAGAGAGGAGGTCAAGAGACACCTGCTGGATCTGGATGTTAGAAAGGCGGTTGGTCCAGATGGGATCTCACCATGGGTACTGAAAGAGTGTGCAGAGGCACTTTGCTTGCCACTCTCCATAGTGTATAGTAAATCACTAGAGACGGGAGACCTACCAGAAATATGGAAGACGGCGAATGTGGTCCCAATATACAAAAAGGGCGACAGACAAGAGGCACTGAACTACAGGCCAGTGTCCTTGCCTTGTATACCATGCAAGGTGATGGAGAAGATCGTGAGAAAAAACCTGGTAACACATCTGGAGAGAAGGGACTTCGTGACAAATCGCCAACATGGATTCAGGGAGGGTAAATCTTGCCTTACAGGCTTGATAGAATTCTACGATCAGGTGACACAGATTAAGCAAGAAAGAGAGGGCTGGGCGGACTGCATTTTCTTGGATTGTCGGAAAGCCTTTGACACAGTACCGCATAAGAGGCTGGTACATAAGCTGGAGAGACAGGCAGGAGTAGCTGGTAAGGTGCTCCAGTGGATAAGGGAGTATCTAAGCAATAGGAAGCAGAGAGTTACGGTGAGGGGTGAGACCTCCGATTGGCGTGAAGTCACCAGTGGAGTCCCACAGGGCTCTGTACTCGGTCCTATCTTGTTTCTGATATATGTAAATGATCTCCTGGAGGGTATCGATTCATTTCTCTCAATGTTTGCGGACGATGCTAAAATTATGAGAAGGATTAAAACAGAAGAGGAGTGTTTGAGGCTTCAAGAAGACCTAGACAAGCTGAAGGAATGGTCGAACAAATGGTTGTTAGAGTTTAACCCAACCAAATGTAATGTAATGAAGATAGGTGTAGGGAGCAGGAGGCCAGATACAAGGTATCATCTGGGAGAGGAAATTCTTCAGGAGTCAGAGAAGGAAAAAGACTTGGGGGTTGATATCACGCCAGACCTGTCTCCTGCAGCACATATCAAGCGGATAACATCAGCGGCATATGCCAGGCTGGCCAACATACGAACGGCATTCAGAAACTTGTGTAAAGAATCATTCAGAACTTTGTATACCACATATGTCAGGCCAATCCTGGAGTATGCAGCCCCAGCATGGAGTCCATATCTAGTCAAGGATAAGACTAAACTGGAAAAGGTTCAAAGGTTTGCCACCAGACTAGTACCCGAGCTGAGAGGTATGAGCTACGAGGAGAAACTACGGGAATTAAACCTCACTTCGCTGGAAGACAGAAGAGTTAGGGGGGACATGATCACCACATTCAAGATTTGGAAGGGGATTGATAGGGTAGATAAAGACAGTCTATTTAACACAAGGGGAACACGCACAAGGGGACACAGGTGGAAACTGAGTGCCCAAATGAGCCACAGAGATATTAGAAAGAACTTTTTTAGTGTCAGAGTGGTTGACAAATGGAATGCATTAGGGGGTGATGTGGTGGAGGCTCACTCCATACACAGTTTCAAGTGTAGATATGACAGAGCCCGATAGGCTCAGGAATCTGTACACCTGTTGATTGACGGTTGAGAGGCGGGACCAAAGAGCCAGAGCTCAACCCCCGCAAACACAACTAGGTGAGTACAACTAGGTGAGTACACACACACACACACACACACACACACACACACACACACACACACACACACACAC
>NC_091178.1:33286391-33411391 GCF_040958095.1 Procambarus clarkii | reverse complement strand
CGTATCAAATTTATTTTGTTTGGTTATATTTTTAAATTAAATCTGGGTGAGACATAAAAGAAAAACATGCTTCACAAATGATGTGAAGTAAGGACAAGGGTAAAAACTTCAGAAACTTTTATCATTGAATATTTAGGCCTATAATTATGACTATATGGACTATTATGGCCTGGTAAAAAAAGAGAGGAGGGGGAAGCAGCCGTCTAAGACCTCTTCCCGTTATACAATTTGGATGTGTGTAACAATAAGTAATTAACAAAAGAAGGCACCAAGCCGGGAAGGCTATGTAGCAGCATTGTGTGTGACAATAAACCTAATTTTTGTTTTAACAAATAATGCACCTGTGACTAAAACAAATCCTGTCAGCTGTAAAAATATTGATCCAGTTATTTAAAAAAAAATGCAACAAATATTTATGGGTTGTTTAAACTATCATTTCTACTGTATATTCAGAGAAGTGAAAAATTGAGACATACAGCATAATTTAATGATTCAAAAGAAATAGAGTATTAATAACATAGTCATCGTCTTCTCATCTTCTAGTGTGTGGTTTGGTCAACATTACATATCAATATGAGATCTTAATGATCCATGGTTAACATTTATGATTTAATAATGATAATACTGGTAATAATAATATTACAAGCTATAATTAGAACCTCTATTACTGATTTCTTTTTATTAACAAACTTAGGTATACACAGCAATGTGCTGCTCCCCTATTCTATATGAAAGATTACAGTGTAGATCAAAACCTAGCTATAAGTTCATCTAATATTCCCGCCTCACAGGATGGTTAGTCATACTTGGAATCAGGAGAGAATAAGAAATATAAGGCTGATCTATTATCCCCCACTAGCAAAGTCTGGGTACAGCACAAGAATATCTTCCAATACTCCTGAGTGTATGAAGTAGTTACAGAGCTCAAAGTATCTCATACATAGGTAATTTCCGGTAAATATATACAATAATTGTCAACTCATTTTCCGAGCGACAAGGAAATCTACACAATATATCTTAGAAATACGTAAGTAAAAAAAAAATAATATATTTGTTTACTACAATGTCGCTGCTGGCTGTAGAAGTTGAAAAAACATATTTTTACTTCGAAATAAACTAATTATATTGGAAAATTGTACTTAAATAGGTGGCGAGACCGATGATTAAGCTAAGCCATACACTTCACTCGCATACATGATCTTGCTAGGAATGAAGGCGTTATAGAGAGCTTGGAGCGACTCCCGTGAAGCCCCCCCATGCCGCACCAGAGAGCCGTTTCATGATGTTCACGCAACGAAGGAATGAGGCCCGAAGGTAATCCACATAATGCCTCCACGTCAGCCGAGGACCATCTAGAACGACCCCCAGCCACCTGTGTTCTGTAGCGATCAGGAGACGACAGCTCCCAATGGTCACCACTGGTTGGTTTGGTAAGCGGGCCAGGTGAAACTCATGACGCAACATTTCACGGGCTAATGGAGAGCCCTTCCCCAGCGCAATTGCTGAGAACACAGTCACGGCATTTTGCTGGGAGCCCTGTGCCTCTAGGAGAGTGGCACCATTCGCCACGAGGGTTACATCATCGGCATAGGCTAAAACCTGGACCCCCCCCCCCACCAAGGAATATTGGGAGATCAGACAGAAGAATAGAGAATAATAGCAAGCAGAGAATTGCTCCCTGGGGGACACCACGCGAGACAGGGCGGGACGTTTCCACCACCCATTGTAGCCGGGTGTGAACAAGACGTTCCATCAGTTTCCCGAGACATGGAAGCAGGCATATGAGCCGATATGAACTCGGGACAGACGGATCCTTCCCTGACTTGGCCAATGGTAGAAGAATGGCGTGTTTCCACGGGCAGGAGAAGACACCAGAGGACCAGCAGGCGTTGTAGACGTGAAGGAGGTGGGACTGAAGGATCTTGGGTGCCCTTGGAAAAATTCATATGGGAGGTTGTCTATCCCTGGTATAGTGCCCAACCTAGAGAGTGACAGATCGTCCTTCAGCTCAATAGATGTAAATGGACGATCCAGGTCCTGAGCTAGTCCTATACCCTGTCGGGAGCTCCATCCTACAGAACTCACAGAAAGGAGCGGGGAACAGTAAACATCCTCAAAGTGCTCAGCCAGAATTTCGACTTTTTGTACTTCCCCTAGGACCCCATTACCACTGGGGTCTCTGAGTGGAAGGGAAGGCTGGGAGTACCTACCTGTCATCTTGCGAACAAAGGCCCAGGCTCCTGCAGAGGAGGAGTCAAATCAGAGAGAGGCACAGTAATCATCCCAGGCCTTGCGTTTGGCAAGGAGGACTGTTCGTCTACACCTGGCATCCGCTTTGCGGAAGGTCTGCCACTGCAGTGGAGTAGGGTGGCGCCGCCATGAATTCCATGCACGTCGCAGGTCCAGTACTGCCTGCGACATTCAGGATTCCACCAAATCAAAATCATCTCAAGATAACGGTTCCCCACAGCGGGAAGGATTCGTGGTCTGGCCACTAGTCCTCCTGAAATGCCGAGAGCCTACACTGAAGAGGGACTCGGAGAGAGCATTCGCTGACCCAACAGATCTGCAGTAACTGGGGGAAGGGTCGACAAGTCATCCGCCTCATAGCCAAGCCACCCCTTTTCCGAGAAGATCCATTTGGATCTTCGGGAGGTCAGAGCAGGACGAACATTCCCCCCAAAGGAGATGACGATGGGCAGGTGATCACAACCCAGGTACGGCCCGGTCCATATCTGCACCATCATGAAGTGACCTCTTCCAATGCAAAGATCGTATGCCCATTGAGCGAGTCTATCCGAGTTCCCAAACCTGGTGGCGTCAGTAAGGAGAGGCCTGGGAAGTTAAGGAGAAACTGAAACAGGGTTCGGCCAGCCATGTTGTGGTGGTGACCCAATAGCATAGGTATTCATGATGAGTGCCGAGTATTAAAGTCACTCATGACGAGGCAGGTGTCTGTAATCAGACCAAAATAGTGTTCTAGTTCCTTCTTCGTTACCGGTAGACAGGGGTTATACAGAACTCCAAAGGTGCCCCACCCATGGGAGAGGGCCACCTTCATTGCCATGAACTCTAAATGCCCACCCAGGAAGGAGTAAATCCGGAGCATGGAGCTCGGAACTGAGTCCCTGACCAAAAGGGCAAGTCCCCCTCCACCCCATACTGGGCGATCCTGTCTATAGACCGAATACCCCGGCACCGTGAAGGAAAGACCGTCAGTAAGCCAAGTCTCACAGAGTCCTAAGATCAACGGCGATGCACTGGCAATAAAATTGCGTAAAAATTGTGTCTTCTTAAAAAGGGAGCGGGCATTCCAAAACACCACAGTATTCTCAGGATGGGGCGCCATTATCCCTGAAGTACAATAGCTAACTTTCTGATCACCTGTACACAGACGCCTCCAGAGGGGGAACCACAGAAAAAGCCATAAAACCCTCATACAAAGTAAGTAAAATGTGTGGTATCAATGACAGCCAGTCCAGAGGATGCTGATCAATGCTTCTCTCTGCCTGACGAAAGCGGTGATTGGCTCGCGAACTCTCTTGACGGCCCCTGCGACTGGTGGGTGCTTCACTCTGGGCCTCATGTTCCACCGGTGTCACAATCCCCTGGGAAGGTGCCTGGGGGACCAGAGGGTCATCAGAGCAATCTGTTGGAGCCTTACCTCTTGACTGATGGGTGTGTCGACGACGCTGGTGTTGACTTCTTTGGGGAGAGGCAGGCGGGTAACGAGTGCCAGGCTCCGGCCGAGACTGAGCGTCTATGTCTGTATCCGTGGTTGAGTTTCTGTCCATGTGAAGGCTGCCCAGGAGGGAAAATCGATTAGCAGCCTGGGCGTATGAGGCATGTGACTGGGACAGGCAAGAGCGTCTGCTAGTTTCTACTTGTGAAGAGGCCCGACCAGGGGGAACCTGGAGGCGAGAAGAAGTGATAGGCTGATTGAGAGCGTGCAACTTCTGGAACAGCTGCTGTCGAGATGTCCCCGTTATTTTATGATCGATGTTCAACTGGAGGGCCTCAAGATATACAGGGCAACTCTTGGACGTAACCTTGTGATGGCCATGGCATAAAAAGCAACGAGGTGCAGCAGAACACCCACCGTTATCTCTGTCTGTATGGCCTGTTTTGCCGCAGTTTGCACAGTGTGCTGCATTACGGCAGGTGAGGCGACTGTGGCCCAATAGATGACAAGCGCAACATCGTAACACAAGGAAGTTGTAAGGCTGAACCTGATACGAGGTCCTGTGTAGTGCCACCCGGTCAGGGAGGGGCCCATCGAACTTTACACGGACCATAGAGGTCGGCCCTGCTGCTCCAAGAATCCTGGTAACTTCCAATAATCCCGCTGATGCACCCCCTAACACCGGCAGAGCGGCCTGGATGTCATCCACATCAACACTCTGGTCAATTGGGCCAATCTTCCCATACCGGGCCCGAGACTCCTCCACCTGTGACAATACCTGTCGGTACCTGACAGGCCAGTTCCCCAACATAATAATATCAGATACACGGATGTGTGATAGAGCCTCCTTTTTGATGTGTAGCTTCAGTGCTGCACCCCTACCTAGGGTACGTATGGTCTCGGGCAGGCAATGTGGCCACAATACCAAAGCCTCAATTGCTGCACCTAAGGTACGAGGATTTGCAAACACACACTAACCTGTTTCTGACTGGATTAGGACAACCACAAACGAGGAATGAGGTACCACAAGACTAAAGTCTTCTGAAGGCGAAGACATCCTCTTAGCATCTCGCTCTGGGGCAGCATCAGCAGACTCATTTTCCAGCAGACGTTTTCCTCTTTGGGACTTGCTGTCAACATCCATGGCGCTCCCACTCGGGGAGGCGTCCATTAGGGAGCCTTCGGCTTTCCCCGGTGCTGTGAGCCCCTGGGTAGCTGCAGTGAGCACACACTGGCCCAAAGAAGCCAGCTGAATTCAAAGATGAGTTCCAGGTAAGGTGAGGAAAGAAAGTCCTGCCAGGAGCGTTCAATCCGCACCCCAAGATGGCCGACGTTCGGGCAGGAATCGTGCAGCGAATGCAAACCTCAGGGAGACGCTCTGTCTCCAATCCCTTTGTTTTGATTCAGCTGTGTGAGTGTGAGAGGGTGACTCGCTCTCCTCTCTGCCTGAGCGGTGTTCCAATAATATTTTGTTGATTCCTACTCAGTCTTAAGGACTAGGGAGGCAAGCCATATTTTTCTTTTATCTTTAAATATATCCAGTCCTAGTGTATACTTTTCTATTAAGTTTAAACACTAGACTGTTGTTTATAAGAAATGAGATGCATAAATATACGTGTTGTTGTGATCACGTCACGAAATCTCCCATTCTCTTTAAATTTCTGTTAATATCTAACTATGTTAACATGTCATGTATGTCAGATTTTCGACAATGTTCTCTCTTGTTTCCACACGTGACTTAGTGGCACATCGCACATCATATACAAGTGCACTAAGCTGGGAAATCTACTCTCGTGTGCACACAGTTTATAAAGGTGGTCCACAAAGTGTATCTTCCTTATTAAGGCCAAAACGAGGTAATGAAAGTCCACCATCCGGGCAGCACACTGATGGGCCGGCGTGTGTGTGTGTGGTCAGCAAGGAGACAGATCTGGCGATTTCCACTAAATTACCAGCAGCGCAGAGGATGGTGTGGTGCGCCTCCCTCTGTAACTGTCTACCTATCACCCAGTTGTGTTGTATACCAAGATGCAACTTTATGCTGAAGCTTCTGTATCACTCTGAGGCGTGAACATATCCCCCTCTCCCCGCCCACTCTGAGGCCCCGATTATAGCCCCTCTCTCTGCCCACTCTGAGGCCCCGATCATAGACCCTCTCTCCGCCCACTCTGAGGCCCCGATCATAGCCCCTCTCTCCGCCCACTCTGAGGCCCCGATCATAGCTCCTCTCCCCGCCCACTCTGAGGCCCCGATCTTAGCCCCTCTCTCCGCCCACTCTGAGGCCCTGATCATAGCCCCTCTCTCCGCCCAATCTGAGGCCCCGATCATAGCCCCTCTCTCCGCCCACTCTGAGGCCCCGATCATAGCCCCTCTCTCCGCCCACTCTGAGGCCCCGATCATAGCTCATAGCCCGATCATAGCGGGGAGAGGGGCTAAGATTACCCTTCTTCTCGTAACCCATAACCCCCCTTTTCTTATTGGTTGCTGATCCACCCATCCATCACCAGCTGGTGGACCAACCATCCATCACCAGCTGGTGGACCAACCATCCATCACCAGCTGGTGGACCTACTATCCATCACCAGCTGGTGAACCAACCATCCATCACCAGCTGGTGGACCAACCATCCATCACCAGCTGGTGGACCAACCATCCATCACCAGCTGGTGGACCAACCATCCATCACCAGCTGGTGGACCAACCATCCATCACCAGCTGGTGGACCAACCATCCATCACCAGCTGGTGAACCAACCATCCATCACCAGCTGGTGGACCAACCATCCATCACCAGCTGGTGAACCAACCATCCATCACCAGCTGGTGGACCAACCATCCATCACCAGCTGGTGGACCAACCATCCATCACCAGCTGGTGAACCAACCATCCATCACAAATATTTACTCATGACAAAACTTAATCTTCGGCTCATAATTACCGCCTCATATAACTTTGGGGCCGTGAATTATGGTCCTTGGTTGATGATCGGTCACCACGCCAGAGGCTGAGGGAGGGAGGGACACAGGGACAGGAATGAGTGATGGAAGGAGAGAGAGGGAGGTGGTGGGGGGGGGGGGGAGGGAGGGTGAAGGATGATAGGGAGGGAGACATGTGAAAATATTATTATTAGTCGAATTTTCCCTCGGAGGGAAAGGTCAACATTTAAGAATTAGTGAAAGCCAATCGATGTTTAAATTTCTCCCACTCTATGTTACAGTCTCCCTCTCTATGTTACAGTCTCCCTCTATGTTACAGTCTCCCTCTCTATGTTAGTCTCTCTCTCTCTGTTACAGTCTCCCTCTGTATGTTACAGTCTCCCTCTATGTTACAGTCTCCCTCTCTATGTTACAGTCTCCCTCTATGTTACAGTCTCCCTCTCTATGTTAGTCTCTCTCTCTCTGTTACAGTCTCCCTCTGTATGTTACAGTCTCCCTCTATGTTACAGTCTCCCTCTCTATGTTAGTCTCTCTCTCTCTCTGTTACAGTCTCCCTCTCTATGTTACAGTCTCCCTCACTATGTTACAGCCTCCCTCTCTATGTAAAAGTCTCCCTCTCTGTGTTACAGTCTCCCTCTCTGTGTTACAGTCTCCCTCTCTGTGTTACAGTCTCCCTCTCTATGTTATAGTCTCCCTCTTTACGTTACAGTCTCCAACTCTACCTTGAGGTTACCTTGAGGTGCTTCCGGGGCTTAGTGTCCCCGCGGCCCGGTCGTCGACCAGGCCTCCTGGTTGCTGCACTGATCAACCAGGCTGTTAGACGCGGCTGCTCGTAGCCTGACGTATGAGTCACAGCCTGGTTGATCAGGTATCCTTTGGAGGTGCTTATCCAGTTCTCTCTTGAACACTGTGAGGGGTCGGCCAGTTATGCCCCTTGTGTGTTGTGGAAGCGTGTTGAACAGTCTCGGGCCTCTGATGTTGATAGTTCTCTCTTGAACACTGTGAGGGGTCGGCCAGTTATGCCCCTTGTGTGTAGTGGAAGCGTGTTGAACAGTCTCGGGCCTCTGATGTTGATAGTTCTCTCTTGAACACTGTGAGGGGTCGGCCAGTTATGCCCCTTATGTGTAGTGGAAGCGTGTTGAACAGTCTCGGGCCTCTGATGTTGATAGTTCTCTCTTGAACACTGTGAGGGGTCGGCCAGTTATGCCCCTTGTGTGTAGTGGAAGCGTGTTGAACAGTCTCGGGCCTCTGATGTTGATAGTTCTCTCTTGAACACTGTGAGGGGTCGGCCAGTTATGCCCCTTATGTGTAGTGGAAGCGTGTTGAACAGTCTCGGGCCTCTGATGTTGATAGTTCTCTCTTGAACACTGTGAGGGGTCGGCCAGTTATGTCCCTTATGTGTAGTGGAAGCGTGTTGAACAGTCTCGGGCCTCTGATGTTGATAGTTCTCTCTTGAACACTGTGAGGGGTCGGCCAGTTATGCCCCTTATGTGTAGTGGAAGCGTGTTGAACAGTCTCGGGCCTCTGATGTTGATAGATTTCTCTCTCAGAGTACCAGTTGCACCTCTGCTTTTTAACGGGGGTATTCTGCACATCCTGCCATGTCTTCTGGTCTCATGTGATGTTATTTCTGTGTGCAGGTTTTGGACCAGCCCCTCAATTATTTTCCACGTGTAAATTATTATGTATCTCTCCCGCCTGCGCTCAAGGGAGTACAGATTTAGGCTCTTTAGTCGGTCCCAGTAATTTAGATGTTTTACTGAGTGGATTCTAGCAGTAAAGGATCTCTGCACGCTCTCCAGGTCAGCAATTTCTCCAGCTTTGAAAGGGGCTGTCATTGTGCAGCAGTACTCCACTCTAGAGAGCACAAGCGTTTTGAAAAGTATCATCATCGGTATAGCATCTCTAGTGTGAAAAGTTCTTGTTATCCAACCTGTCATTTTTCTTGCAGTTGTGACGGCTACTTTATTGTGTTCTTTAAAGGTAAGGTCTTCCAACATGAGTACACCCAGATCCTTTACATTGCCTTTCGTTCTATGTTATGATTTGCCTGCGTTTTGTACGTGGTTTCTGTTTTTATATTTTCAATTTTTCCATAGCGCATGAGCTGGAACTTATCCTCGTTAAACACCATATTATTTTCTGTAGCCCATAGAAAGACCTGATCTACATCTGATTGGAGGTTTGCCGTGTCCTCTATGTTGCCAACTCTCATGAAAATCCTAGTGTCATCTGCAAAGGATGATACAGTGCTATAGGTTGTGTTCTTGTCTGTTTCCGATATGAGGATGAGAAAAAGTACTGGAGCAAGCACAGTACCCTGGGAGACTGAGCTCTTCACGGTTGATGGGCTGGATTTTATTTTGTTGACTATTACACATTGGGTTCTGTTAGTCAGGAAATTGTAGATCCATCTGCCTATTTTCCCAGTAATTCCTTTTGAACGCATTTTATGTGCAATAACACCATGGTCACATTTAGCAAAGGCTTTTGCGAAATCTGTGTAAATTACATCAGCATTTTGTTTGTCTTCCATAGCATCTAATGCCATATCATAGTGGTCCAGCAACTGCGACAGGCAAGAGCGCCCTGTTCTGAAACCATGTTGTCCGGGGTTATGGAGATGCTGTGATTCCATGTATTTTGTGATCTTTCTTCTTAGCACTCTCTCAAATATTTTTATGATGTGCGATGTTAGTGCTATCGATCTGTAGTTTTTTGCCTCTGCCTTATTTCCTCCTTTATGGAGTGGTGCTATCTCTGCTGTTTTTAGTATGTCAGGGATAACGCCAGTATCTAGGCTTTGTTTCCACAGAATGTGAAGGGCCTGCGATAGTGGTTTTTTACAGTTTTTGATGAATATGGAGTTCCAAGAATCCGGGCCTGGTGCAGAGTGCATAGGCATACTGTTTATGGCTTCTTCAAAATCTAGTGGGGATAGGGCGACGTCTGATATATGATTTGATGTTGGCATCATATCCATGAAAAATTCATTTGAGTTATCAATCTTTAGTGCATTTAATGGCTCGCTGAAAACAGAGTCGTACTGCTTCCTCAGTAACTCGCTCATTTCTTTGTTGTCATCGGTGAAAGTTCCATCTCCCTTTCGCAGGGGCCCGATACTAGATGTGGTTTTTGATCTTGATTTTGCATAGGAGAAAAAATATTTCGGATTTCTCTCTATTTCACTGATGGCCTTTTGCTCTCTTTGCCTCTTTTGGGTTTTGTATGATTCTTGTAGCTTGAGTTCAATTGTTTCTATTTCTCTACCTAACCTTCTTCGCCGTTCTTGAGATAGGGTGCGACTCTCAAGTTGTTCCGCGATTAGTTTTCTTCGCCTATATAGGGAACGACGTTCCCGTTCCAATCTGCATCTCTTTCTCTTTTTTCTTAGGGGTATGCGGTTTGAACATATTTCTAGTGCTACTGAGCTTATTTTTTCCAGGCACTGGTTCAGGTTTGCATTTTCTAGCTGTTCTTCCCAGTTTATTTCTGTGAAGTCCTGGTTTATTTGCTCCCAGTTTATCTGTTTATTATTGAAGTTGAATTTGCTGAAATCTCCTCCACCGGGAATCTGGACTGGTTTTGAAGGTCCATTCCCCATGGTTGTCAGAACTTCAATTAAGTTGTGATCAGAGTAACAGGTATTTGTAATCATTATGTTCCCGATCAACTCATCATTATTAGTGAAAATGAGGTCCAGCGTGTTCTCCTTCCTAGTTGGTTCTACTATTTGCTGGTTTAAGGCAAACCTATCGCACATCCGTAGCAGGTCATTTGCATGTGCCTGTTCATTTAGGCTACTTCCTGGTATTCTTTCTGATATTACTGTATTAGCCAGGTGCTTCCATTTCAGGTGCCGTAGGTTGAAGTCCCCAAGCAGGATGATGTTCGGAGCTGGATTTGTGAGGTTTTCCAAGCAGTGCTCTATTTTCATTAGTTGGTCTTTAAACTGCTGAGGGTTTGCCTCCGGCGACTTATATACAAGGACAACAACTACATTTAGGATCTCTATTTTGACTATCAGCACTTCCACCATATCATTTGAGGTGTTTAGCAGCTCAGTACAGATGAGTGTGTCTTTGATGTAGAGGCTGACCCCACCCTGAAGCCGGTGTTTCCTATCACATCTGAAGAGATTGTACTCTGAGATCCATATTTCACCATCAAGGTAGTCCTTTGTGTGAGTTTCCGTTAGGGCTGCAAACACTGCATTTGCCTCATGAAGGAGACCATCTATAAAGTGAACTTTGTTGGATTTGCGTGTTTTTATACCCTGGATGTTGGCAAATATAAATGATGTTATCATGTTAGTGGAAGTGCTGGATGCTTTAATTGGTGTTAATATCTGAGGCTCTGGTAAGGAGGCCACTGTGTTTGCGTCCTCTCTAGCATTTGACCGAGTTGGTGGTAGAGTCTGGTCATTTTTAGCCATTCTTCTCCTCCTCCTCTTGCTAAAAAATTATCCCGGTCGATGGAGTAGTGGCTGTTTTCATAGTGGTAGTCTGTCGGTTTTATTCGCCTGGTACCTCTTATATGGAAAGCTGGACATTCAGCATTGAAGCACTCTTTCCTGTCCAAAGAGTTCTTGCAAATTTCTGGGTGAAAGAATTCAAAGCTTTTGGTACATTTAACCGGAATTGAGGAGGTTTCTGCACTTTCTAGGGTGATCGTATTTACATGTTCCATTTATTCTTCCCGATTCCTCATGCTTACAGGTAGCCCATCTGTAATACCAACAGATTTTGGGTATTTTGGGCACCTCTATGTTGCAGTCTCCCTCCCTATGTTACAGTCTCCCTCCCTATGTTACAGTCTCCCTCCCTATGTTACAGTCTCCCTCTCTATGTTAGAGTCTCCCTCTCTATGTTACAGTCTCCCGCTCTATGTTACAGTCTCCCTCTCTATGTTACAGTCTCCCTCTCTATGTTACAGTCTCCCTCTCTATGTTACAGTCTCCCTCTCTATGTTACAGTCTCCCTCTCTATGTTACAGTCTCCCTCTCTATGTTACAGTCTCCCTCTCTATGTTACAGTCTCCCTCTCTATGATACAGTCTCCCTCCCTATGTTACAGTCTCCCTCTCTATGTTAGAGTCTCCCTCTCTATGATACAGTCTCCCTCCCTATGTTACAGTCTCCCTCTCTATGTTACAGTCTCCCTCTCTATGTTACAGTCTCCCTCTCCTTCTCTACGTAAAAGTCTCCCTCGCTATGTTACAGTCTCCCTCCCTATGTTACAGTCTTTCTCTCTATGTTACAGTCTCCCTCTCTATGTATGACCAGGGGGTCATACTCACTCCCACCCAGCATGAAGGATTGTCAGGGGGTCATACTCACCCACATTCAGCATGAAGAACTGCCAGGGGGTTATACTCTCCCACACCCAGAATGAAGGACTGCCAGCGGGTCATACTCACTCATACCCAGCATGAAGGACTGCCAGGTGGAGGGGGGGGGGGGGGTTGTCATATTCACCCACACCCAGCATGAGAGACAGCCATTGGCGGGGGAGGGGGGGTCATACTCACCCACACCCATCATGAAGGACTGCCAGGGGGTCGTACTCACCCACACCCAGCATGATGGACTGCCAGGGGGTCATACTCACCAACACCCAGCATGAAGGACTGCCAGGGGGTCATACTCACCCACACCCAGCATGAAGGACTGCCAGGGGGTCATACTCACTCACATCCAGCATGAAGGACTGGCAGCGGGTCATACTCACCCACACCCAGCATGAAGGACTGGCAGCGGGTCATACTCAGTCACACCAGCATGAAGTACTCCCAAGGGGTCATACTCACCCACACCCAGCATGAAGAACTGTCAGGGATGGGGGGTGTCATATTCACCCACACCCAGGATAAAGGACTGGCAGCGGGTCATACTCAGTCACACCAGCATGAAGTACTCCCAAGGGGTCATACTCACCCACACCCAGCATGAAGAACTGTCAGGGATGGGGGGTGTCATATTCACCCACACCCAGGATAAAGGACTGCCAGAAGGGTCATACTCACCCACACCCAGCATGAAAGATTTTCAGGGGTTACCTTGAGGTTACCTTGAGGTGCTTCCGGGGCTTAGCGTCCCCGCGGCCCGGTCGTCGACCAGGCCTCCTGGTTGCCGGTCTGATTAACCAGGCTGTTGGACGCGGCTGCTCGCAGCCTGACATATGAGTCACAGCCTGGTTGATCCTTTGGAGGTGCTTATCCAGTTCTCTCATGAACACTGTGAGGGGTCGGCCAGTTATGCCCCTTATGTGTAGTGGAAGCGTGTTGAACAGTCTCGGGCCTCTGATGTTGATAGAATTCTCTCTCTGAGTACCAGTTGTACCTCTGTTTTTCATCGGGGGTATTCTGCACGAAGCATGAAGGAGACCATCTATAAAGTGAACTTTGTTGGATTTGCGTGTTTTTATACCCTGGATGTTGGCAAATATAAATGATGTTATCGTGTTAGTGGAAGTGCTATCCTAAATGTAGTTGTTGTCCTTGTATATAAGTCGCCGGAGGCAAACCCTCAGCAGTTTAAAGACCAACTAATGAAAATAGAGCACTGCTTGGAAAACCTCGCAAATCCAGCTCCGAACATCATCCTGCTTGGGGACTTCAACCTACGGCACCTGAAATGGAAGCACCTGGCTAATACAGTAATATCAGAAAGAATACCAGGAAGTAGCCTAAATGAACAGGCACATGCAAATGACCTGCTACGGATGTGCGACAGGTTTGCCTTAAACCAGCAAATAGTAGAACCAACTAGGAAGGAGAACACGCTGGACCTCATTTTCACGGGGGTATTCGGGGTGGTCATGCTCACCCACACCCAGCATGAAGGACTGCCAGGGGGTCATACTCACTCACATCCAGCATGAAGGACTGCCAGGGGGTCATACTCACCCACACGCAGCATGAAGGACTGCCAAGGGGTCATACTCAGTCACACCCAGAATGAAGTACTGCCAGGGGGGGGGGGGGGAAAGACGTCATACTCACCAACACCCAGTATTAAGGACTGCCAGCGTGTCATACTTACTCACTCCCAGCATGAAGGACTACCAAGGGGTCATACTCACCCACACCCAGCATGAAAGACTGTCAGGGGGTCATACTCATTCAAACCCCGCATGAAAGACTACCAGGGGGGTCATACTCAACCACACCCAGCATGAAGGACTGCCAAAGGGGGAGGGGTCATACTCACTCACACCCAGCATGAAGGACTGCCAGGGGGGTCATACTAACCCACACCCAGCATTAAGGAATGGAAAGGAGGTCATTCTCACTCATACCCAGCATGAAGGACTGCCAGGGGTTATCTTGAGAAGATTTCGGGGCTTTTTTTTAGTGTCCCCGCGGCCCGGTCCTCGACCAGGCCTCCACCCCCAGGAAGCAGCCCGTGACAGCTAACTAACACCCAGGTACCTAATTTACTGCTAGGTAACAGGGGCTTAGGGTGAAAGAAATTCTGCCCATTGTTTCTCGCCGGCGCCTGGGATCGAACCCAGGACCACAGGATCACAAGTCCAGCGTGCTGTCCGCTCGGCCGACCGGCTCATACTCACGGGGGGGTCATACTCACCCACACAAAAGCATGAAGGACTACCAGGGAGGTCATACTCACCCACAACCAACATGAAGGACTGCCAGGGGGTCATACTCACCCTCACCCAGTATGAAGGACTGCCTGGGGGTCATACTTACCCTCACTCAGCATGAAGGACTGCCAGGGGGGTCATACTAACCCACACCCAGCATGAGGTACTGCCAGGGGGGTCAAACTTACCCACACCCAGCATGAAGGACTGCCAGGTTGTCATACTCACCCACTACCAGCATGAAGGACTGCCAGGGGGGTCATACTCACTCACATCCAGCATGAAGGACTCGCAGCAGGGTCATACTCATTCACACACAGCATGAAAGACTGCCAGCGGTTCCTTCTCACCCACACCCAGCATGAAGGACTGCCAGGGGGTCATACTCACCCACTCCCAGCATGAAAGACTGTCAGGGGGTCATACTCATTCAAACCCAGCATGAAGGACTGCCAGGGGGGTCATACTCACCCACACCCAGCATGAAGGACTGCCAGGTGGGGGGAGGGGGTCATACTCAACCACACCCAGCATGAAGGACTGCCAGGTGGTCATACTCACCCACACCCAGCATGAAGGACTACCAGGGGGGTCATTCTCACTCACACCCAGCATGAAGGACTGCCAAGGGGGTCATACTAACCCACACCCAGCATGAAGGACTGCCAAGGGGGGGGGGGTCATTCTCACCGCCACACCAGCATGAAGGACTGCCAGGGGGTCATACTCAACCACACCCTGCATGAAGGACTGCCAAGGGGGTCATACTAACCCACACCCAGCATGAAGGACTGCCACGGGGGTCATACGTACCCACACCCAGCATGAAGGACTGCCAGGGTTTGACATACTCACCCACAGACAGCATGTAGGACTTCCAGGGGGGGGTCATACTCACCCACACCCAGCATGAAGGACTGCCAGGGGGGTCATACTCACCCACACAAAAGCATGAACGACTGCCAGAGGGGTCATACTCACCCACAACCAGCATGAAGGACCGCTAGGGGGTCATACTCACCCTCACCTAGCATGAAGGACTGCCTGGGGGTCATACTCACCCTCCTCCAGCATGAAGGACTGCCAGGGGGGTCATACTCACCCTCACCCAGCATGAAGGACTGCCAGGGGGTCATACTCACTCACATCCAGCATGAAGGACTGGCAGCGGGTCATACTCACCCACACCCAGCATGAAGGACTGCCAGGGGTCATACTCATCCACACCCAGCATGAAAGACTGCCAGGGGGTCATACTCAGTCACTCCCAGCATGAAGAACTGCCGGGGGGGGTCATACTCACCAACACCCAGCATGAAGGACTGCCAGGGGGTCATACTCACCAACACCCAGCATGAAGGACTGCCAGGGGGTCATACTCACCAACACCCAGCATGAAGGACTGGCAGCGGGTCAGACTCACCCACACCCAGCATGAAGAACTGCTAGGGGGTCATACTCACCCACACCCAGTATGAAGGACAGCCCCGGGGGTCATACTCACCCATACCCAGCATGAAAGACTGCCAGGGGGTCATACTCACCCAGTCCCAGCATCAAGGACTGACTGGGGATCACACTCACCCACATCCAGTTTAAAGGACTGCAAGGGGGTCATACTCACCCACCTCAACATGAAGGACTGCCAGGGGGGTGGAACATACTCACCCACACCCAGCATGAAGGACTGCCAGGGGTCATACTCATCCACACCCAGCATGAAAGACTGCCAGGGGGTCGTACTCATTTAAACCGAGCATGAAGGACTGCCAGGGAGTCATACTCACCCACACCCAGCATGAAGGACTGCCAGGGGGGTCATATTCACCCACACACAGCATGAAATATTGCAAAGGGGTCATACTCACCCACACCCAGCATCAAGGACTGCCAGGGGGTCATACTCACCCACACCCAGCATGACCGACTGCCAAGGGGGGGGGTCATACTCACCCACACCCAGCATGAATGACGGCCAGAGGGGGTCATATTCATCACCCACACCAGCATGAAGGACTGCGAGGGTGGGTCATACTCACCCACACCCAGCATGAAGGACTGCCAGGGGGTCATACTCACCCACACCCAGCATCAAGGACTGCCAGGGGGTCATACTCACCCACACCCAGCATGAACGACTGCCAAGGGGGGGGGGTCATACTCACCCACACCCAGCATGAATGACGGCCAGAGGGGGTCATATTCATCACCCACACCCAGCATGAAGGACTGCCAGGGGGTCATACTCACTCACATCCAGCATGAAGGACTGGCAGCGGGTCATACTCAGTCACACCCAGCATGAAGGACTGCTAAGGGTGGGGTCATACACACCCACACTCATCATGGAGAACTGCCAGGGGGTGGGGGGTCATACTCACCCACACCCAGGATGAAGGACTGCCAGGAGGGTCATACTCATCCACACCCAGCATGAAGGACTGACAGGGGGAGAGCGTCATACTCACCAACTCCCAGTATTAAGGACTGCCAGCGTGTCATACGCACTCACACCCAGCATGAAAGACTGCCAGGGGGTGGGGGAGGGTCATACTAACCCACATTCAGAATGCAGGAATGCCAGGGGGTCATACTCACCCACATCCAGCATGAAAGACTTCCAGTGGGTCATACTCATTCAAACCCAGCATGAAGGACTGCCAGGGGGTCATACTAACACACACCCAGCATGAAGGACTGCCAGGGAAATCATACCTACCCACACCCATCATGAAGGACTGCCAGGGGGATAATACTAACCCACACCCAGCATAAAGGACTGCCAGGGTGGTCATACTTACCCACACCCAGCTTGAAGTACTGATAGAGAGGGTCATACTCATCCAAAACCGGCACGAAGGACTGCCAGAGGGGGTCATACTCAGTCACACCCAGCATGAAGAACTGCCGGGGGGGGTCCATACTCACCATCACCCAGCATGAAGGACTGCCAGGAGGGCCAAACTCACCCACACCCAGCATGAAGGACTGCCAGGGGGTCATACTTAGTCACACCAAGCATGAAGAACTGCCGGGGGGGGGGGGGGTCCATACTCACCATCACCCAGCATGAAGGACTGCCAGGAGGGTCAAACTCTTCCACACCCAGCATGAAGGACTGGCAGCGGGTCATACTCAGTCACACCCAGCATGAAGAACTGCCGGGGGGGGGGGGTCATACTCACCAACACCCAGCATGAAGGATTGCCAGGGGGTCATACTCACCAATACCCAGCATGAAGGACTGCCAGGGTTCATACTCATCCACTCCCAGATTTAAAGACTGCCAGGGGGTCATACTCACCCACACCCAGATTTAAAGACTGCCAGGGGGTCATACTCATTCAAACCCAGAATGAAGGACTGCCAGGGGGTCATACTCACCCACACCCAGCATGAAGAACTGCTAGGGGGTCATACTCACCCACACCCAGTATGAAGGACTGCCCCGGGGGTTATACTCACCCATACCCAGCATGAAAGACTGCCAGGGGGTCATACTCACCCACACCCAGCATGAAGAACTGCTAGGGGGTCATACTCACCCACACCCAGCATGAAGGACTGCCCCGGGGGTCATACTCACCCATACCCAGCATCAAGGACTGACTGGGGATCACACTCACCCACACTCAACATGAAGGACTGCCAGGGGGGTGGGAAATACTCACCCACACCCAGCATGAAGGACTGCCAGGGTTCATACTCATTTAAACCCAGCATGAAGGACTGCCAGGGAGTCATACTCACCCACACCCAGCATCAAGGACTGCCAGGGGGTCATACTCACCCACACCCAGCATGAACGACTGCCAAGGGGGGGGGGGGTCATACTCACCCACACCCATCATGAATGACGGCCAGGGGGGGTCATATTCATCACCCACACCAGCATGAAGGACTGCGAGGGTGGGTCATACTCACCCACACCCAGCATGAAGGACTGCCAGGGGGTCATACTCACCCTCACCCAGCTTGATGGACTGCCAGGGGGTCATACTCACTCACATCCAGCATGAAGGACTGCCAGGGGGTCATACTCACCCTTACCCAGCTTGATGGACTGCCAGGGGGTCATACTCACTCACATCCAGCATGAAGGACTGCCAGGGGGTCATACTCACCCACACCCAGCATGAACGACTGCCAAGGGGGGGGGGGTCATACTCACCCACACCCATCATGAATGACGGCCAGGGGGGGTCATATTCATCACCCACACCAGCATGAAGGACTGCGAGGGTGGGTCATACTCACCCACACCCAGCATGAAGGACTGCCAGGGGGTCATACTCACCCTCACCCAGCTTGATAAACTGCCAGGGGGTCATACTCACTCACATCCAGCATGAAGGACTGCCAGGGGGTCATACTCACCCTTACCCAGCTTGATGGACTGAAAGGGGGTCATACTCAGTCACACCCAGCATGAAGGACTGCCAAGGGTGGGGTCATACTCACCTACACTCATCATGAAAAACTGCCAGGGGGTGGGGGTCATACTCACCCCCACCCAGGATGAAGGACTGCCAGGAGGGTCATACTCATCCACACCCAGCATGAAGGACTGACAGAGGGAGAGCGTCATACTCACCAACTCCCTGTATTAAGGACTGCCAGCGTGTCATACGCACTCACACCCAGCATGAAAGACTGCCAGGGGGTGGGGGAGGGTCATACTAACCCACACTTAGAATGCAGGAATGCCAGGGGGTCATACTCACCCACATCCAGCATGAAAGACTTCCAGTGGGTCATACTCATTCAAACCCAGCATGAAGGACTGCCGGGGAAATCATACCTACCCACACCCAGCATGAAGTACTGATAGAGAGGGTCATACTCATCCAAAACCGGCATGAAGGACTGCCAGGGGGGTCATACTCAGTCACACCCAGCATGAAGAACTGCCGGGGGGGGGGGGGGGTCATACTCACCAACACCCAGCATGAAGGACTGCCAGGGGGTCATACTCAGTCACACCCAGCATGACGAACTGCCGGGGGGGGGGGGTCATACTCACCAACACCCACCATGAAGGATTGCCAGGAGGTCATATTCACCCACACCCAGATTTAAAGACTGCCAGGGGGTTATACTCACCAACACCCAGCATGAAGGATTGCCAGGAGGTCATACTCTCCCACATCCAGTTTGAAGGACTGCCAGGGTCATACTCATCCACACCCAGCATGAAAGACTGCCAGGGGGTCATACTCATTTAAACCCAGCATGAAAGACTGCCATTGGGTCATACTCACCCACACCCAGCATGAAGGACTGCCATTGGGTCATACTCACCCACACCCAGCATGAAGGACTGCCTGGGGGTCATACTCACCCACACCCAGCATCAAGGACTGCCAGGGGGTCATACTCACCCACACCCAGCATGAACGACTGCCAAGGGAGGGGGGGTCATACTCACCCACACCCAGCATGAATGACGGCCAGAGGGGGTCATATTCATCACCCACACCAGCATGAAGGACTGCGAGGGTGGGTCATACTCACCCACACCCAGCATGAAGGACTGCCAGGGGTCATACTCACCCACACCCAGCTTCAAGGACTGCCAGGGGGACATACTCACCCACACCCAGCATGAACGACTGCCAAGGGGGGGGGGTCATACTCACCCACACCCAGCATGAATGACGGCCAGAGGGGGTCATATTCATCACCCACACCCAGCATGAAGGACTGCCAGGGGGTCATACTCACTCACATCCAGCATGAAGGACTGGCAGCGGGTCATACTCAGTCACACCCAGCATGAAGGACTGCTAAGGGTGGGGTCATACTCACCCACACTCATCATGAAGAACTGCCAGGGGGTGGGGGTCATACTCACCCACACCCAGGATGAAGGACTGCCAGGAGGGTCATACTCATCCACACCCTGCATGAAGGACTGACAGGGGAAGAGCGTCATACTCACCAACTCCCAGTATTAAGGACTGCCAGCGTGTCATACGCACTCACACCCAGCATGAAAGACTGCCAGGGGGTGGGGGAGGGTCATACTAACCCACACCCAGAATGCAGGAATGCCAGGGGGTCATACTCACCCACATCCAGCATGAAAGACTTCCAGTGGGTCATACTCATTCAAACCCAGCATGAAGGACTGCCAAGGGGTCATACTAACACACACCCAGCATGAAGGACTGCCAGGGAAATCATACCTACCCACACCCAGCATGAAGGACTGCCAGGGGGATCATACTAACCCACACCCAGCATAAAGGACTGCCAGGGAGGTCATACTTACCCACACCCAGCATGAAGTACTGATAGAGAGGGTCATACTCATCCAAAACCGGCACGAAGGACTGCCAGAGGGGGTCATACTCAGTCACACCCAGCATGAAGAACTGCCGGGGGGGGTCCATACTCACCATCACCCAGCATGAAGGACTGCCAGGAGGGCCAAACTCACCCACACCCAGCATGAAGGACTGCCAGGGGGTCATACTCAGTCACACCAAGAATGAAGAACTGCCGGGGGGGGGGGGGGTCCATACTCACCATCAACCAGCATGAAGGACTGCCAGGAGGGTCAAACTCTTCCACACCCAGCATGAAGGACTGGCAGCGGGTCATACTCAGTCACACCCAGCATGAAGAACTGCCGGGGGGGGGGGGGTGGAGTCATACTCACTCACACCCAGCATGAATGACTGCCAGGGGGGTCATATCACCCACACCCAAAATGAAGGCCTGCCGGGGGTCATACTCACTCACACCCAGCATGAAGGACGGCCAGGTAGGGTCATACTCACCCACACACAAGCATGAAGGACTACCGTTGGGGTCATACGCACCCACACCCAGCATGAAGGACTCCCAGGGGGTCATACTCTGTCACACCCAGCATGAAGGAGTGCCAGGGGGGGGGGGGTCATACTCACTCTCACCCAGCATGAGGGAGTGCCAGGGAGTCATACTCTCCCACACTCAGCATGAAGGGCTTTCCAGTGTAGGGGTCATACTCACCCACACCCAGTTTGAAGGACTGCCAGTGGGTCATACTCACCCACACCCAGCATGAAGGACTGCCAGGGTGTCATTCTCACTCACACCCAGCATGAAGGACTGCCATTGGGATCATACTCACCCACACCCTGCATGTAGGACTGCCAGGGGGTCATACTAATCCACACCCAGCATGAAGGACTGCCAGGGGGGTCATTCTCACTCACACCCAGCATGAAAGACTGGCAGTGGGACATACTCACTGACACCCAGCATGAAAGACTGCGGGGGGAGGGGGTCATACTCACCCACATCCAGGATGAAGGACTGCCAGGAGGGTCATACTCACCCACACCCAGCATGAAGGATTGCCAGGGGGGGTCATACGCACCTACACCTAGCATGAAGGACTGCCAGCGGGTCATACTTACTCACACCCAGTATGAAGGACGGCCAGGGGGTGGGGGGGTCATACTCACCCACACCCAGCATGAAGGACTGCCAGGGGGTCATAATGACCCACACCCTGCATGAAGGACTGCCAGGGGGTCATACTCACCCACACCCAGTTTGAAGGACTGCCAGTGGGTCATACTCACCCACACCCAGCATCAAGGACTGCCAGGGGGTCATACTCACCCACACCCAGCATGAAGGACTGCCAGTGGGTCATACTCACTCACACCCAGCTAGAAGTACTTCCAAGGAGGGGGGGGGGGGGGTCATACTCACCCACATACCTGCATGAAATACCGATAGAGGTGGTCATACTCATCCACACCCGGCATGAAAGACTTCCAGAGGGGGTCATACTCACCCACACCCAGCATGAAGGACTGCCAGGGGAGACATACTCACCCACACCCAGCATGAAAGACTGCCAGTGGGTCATACTCACCCACACCCAGCATCAAGGACTGCCAGGGGGTCATACTCACCCACACCCAGTTTGAAGGACTGCCAGGGGGTCATTCTCACCCTCAACCAGCATGAAGGACTGTCAAGGAATCATACTCATGCAAATCCAGCATGAAGGACGGCCAGGGGGTCATACTCACTCACACACAGCATGTAGGACTGCCAGGGGGGGTCATACTCACTCACACCTCGCTTGAAGGACTTCCAAGGAGGGGGGGGCGGTCATACTCACCCACACACCTGCATGAAATACCGATAGAGGGGGTCATACTCATCCGCACCCGGCATGAAGAACTTCCAGAGAGGGGTCATACTCACCCACATCCAGCATGAAAGACTGCCAGTAGGTCATACTCACTCACACCCAGCATGAAGGAAGGCCAGGGTTGGGGTCATACTCACCAACAAAGAGCATGATGGATTGCCGGGAGGGGGGTCATATTCACCAACACCCAGCATGAAGTACTGCCTGGGGAGAGTCATACTCACCCACATCCAGCATGAATGACTGCCACGGAGGTCATACTCACCCACACCCAGCATGAAGGAATGCCAGGGGTTCATACTCACCCACACCCAGCATGAAGGACTGCCAGGGGGGTCATATTCACCCACACCCAGCATGAAGGACTGCCCGCGGATAATACTCACACTCAGATTGAAGGACTGCCAGTAGAGGTCATACTCACCCACACCCAGCATGAAGGACTGCCAGGGGGGGTCATACTCATCCACACCAAGGATGAAGGACTGCTAGGAGGGTCATACTCACCCACATCCAGCATGAAGGACTGTCAGGGGGGGGATCATACTCACCCACACCCAGCATGATGGACTGTCAGGGGGGTCATACTCACGCACACCCAGCATGAATGACTGCCAGGGGTTTCATACTCACCCCACACCCAGCATGAAGGACTGCCAGGGAGGGTCATACTCACCCCACACCCAGCATGAAGAACTGCCAGGGAGAGTCATACTCACCCCACACCCAGCATGAAGAACTGCCATTTAGGTCATGCTCACCCACACCCAGCATGAATGACTGCCAGGGGGGTCATACTCTCCCACACCCAGCATGAATGACTGTCAGGGGGGGGGGTCATACTCACCCACACCCAGCATGAAGGAATGCCAGGGGGTCATACTCTCCCACACCCAGCATGAATGACTGTCAGGGGGGGGGGGTCATTCTCACCCACACCCAGCATGAAGGACTGTAAGGGGGGGGTCATACTCACCCACACCCAGCATGAAGGACTGCCAGGGGGTTCATACTCACCCACACCCAGCATGAAGGACTGCCAGGGGGTCATACTCACCCACACCCAGTATGAAGGCCTGCCTGGGGGTCATACTCACCGACACCCAGCATGAAGGACTGCCAGCAGATAATACTCACACTCAGATTGAAGGACTGCCAGGAGAGGTCATACTCACCCACACCCAGCATGAAGGACTGCCAGTTGGTAACACTCACCCACACACAGCATGAAGGACTCACAGGGGGTCATACTAACTCACACACTCAGCTTGAAGGAAAGCCAGGGGGGGGGGCATACTCACAAACACCCAGCATGAATAACTGGCAGGGGGTCATACTCACCCACATCCAGCCCGAAGGTCTGCAAGGGGGTCATACTCACACACATCCAGCTTGAAGGAATGCCAGAGGGTCATACTCACCCACAGCCAGCATGAAAGACTTCCTGGAGTTCATACTCACCCACACCCACACCCAGCTTGAAGGAATGCTCAGGGGTCATACTCACCCACAACCAGCATGAATGTCTGCCAGTGGGTCATACTCACACACACCCAGCATGAAGCACTGTAAGGGGGGGGGGTCATACTCCCTCACACCCAGCATGAAGGACTTTCAGGGGGGGTCATACTCACCCACACCCAGCACGGACTGTCAGGGGGAAATACTCCCCTCACACCCAGCATGAAGGACTGCCAGGGGGTCATACTCACCCACACCCAACATGAAGAACTGCCAGGGGGGTCATACTCACCCACACTTACCATAAAAGTCTGCTAGGGGGTCATACTCTTCACTATACAGCTTGAAGGACTGCTAGGGGGTCATACTCACAATACCCAGTATGAAGGTCTGCCAAGGGGGGTCATACTCACCACACCCAAAATGAAGAACTGCCAGGGGGGTCATACTCACCCACACTTAGCAGGAAGGTCTGCCAGTGGGTCATACTCACCCACACCCAGCATGAAGAACTGCCAGGGGGTCAAACTCACCCACACCAGCATGAAGGACTGCCAGGATGTTATACTCACCCACACCCAGTATGAGGGTCTGCCAATGGAGTCATACTCACCCATACTCAGCTTGAAGGACTACCAGGGGGGTCATACTCACCCACACCAAGCATGAAGGATTGCCTGTTAGGTCATACTCACCCACATTAATCTTTAAGGACTGCCAAGGGGGTGATACTCACCCACATCCAGCATGAAGGATTGTCCTGGGGGTCATACTCACACACACTCAGCATGAAGGACTGCCAGGGGGTTATACTCACCCACACCCAGCATGAAGGACCATAGGGTCATATATTCACCCTCACCCAGCATGTAGGACTGTCAGGGGGGTCATACTCACCCACACTTAGCAGGAAGGTCTTCCATGGGGTCATACTCACCCACCCCCAGCATGAAGGTCTACAAGGGGGTCATACTTACCCACACCCTGCATGAATAAAAAGGGGGTCATACTCACCCACACGCAGTATGAAGGACTGCCAGAGGGTCATTCTCGCTCACACCCAGGATGAAGGACTGCCAGGGGGTCAAACTCACCCACACACGCATGAAAGACCAAAGGGTCATACTCACCAACACCCAGCATGAAGGACTGGCAAGGGAGGGGTGTTATACTCACCCACACCCAGCATGAAGTACTGCCAGGAGAGTCATACTCAACCACACCCAGCATGAAGGACTGACAGGGGGGGTCATACTCACCCACACTCAGCATGAAGGACTGCCAGGGTGGGGGTCATACTCACACGCAGCATGAAGGACTGCCGGGCGGGGTCATACTCACTCATACCCAGCATGAAGGACTGCCAGGGGGGTTCATACTCATCCATACCCAGCATGAAGGACTGCCAGCGGGTCATACTCACTCACACCCAGCTTGAAGGACTGCCAGGAGGGGTGTCATACTCACCCACACCCAGCAATAAGGACTGCCATGGAGTCATACTAACCTACACCCAGCATGAAAGACTGCTAGGTTGTCATACTCACACCCAGCATGAAGGACTGCCAGGGGGTCATACTCACCCACACCCAGCATGAAGGACTGCCAGGGGGTCATACTCACACACACTCAGCATGAAGGACTGCCATGGGGTTATACTCACCCACACCCAGCATGAAGGACTGCCAGGGGGATATACTCACCCACACCCAGCACGAAGGTCTGCCAGGGGGGTCATACTCACACACACCCAGCATGAAAGACTGCCAGCGGGGGGGGGGATGGGGAGGCATACTCACACACACCCAGCATGAAGGAATGCCAGGGGGGTCATACTCACCCACACCCAGCATAAAGGTCTGTCAAGGGGGTCATACTCACCCACACCCAGCTTGAAGGACTGTCAGGGGAGTCATACTCACCCTAACCCAGCATGAAGGTTTATCAGGGGGTCTTACTCACACACACACTCAGCATAAAGGAATGCCATGGGGGGCATACTCACAAACACCCAGCATGAATGTCTGACAGGGTGTCATACTCACCCACATCCAGCATGAAGGTCTGCCCTGGGGTCATACTCACACACACCCAGCATGAAGGACTGCCAGGGGGTCAAACGCACCCACACCCAGCTTGAAGAACTACCAGGGGGGGTCATACTCACACACACCCAGCATGAAGGACTGCCAGGGGGTCAAACCCACCCACACCCAGCTTGAAGAACTACCAGGGGGGGTCATACTCACCCACACCCAGCATGAAAGACTGCCCGGAGGTCATACTCACCCACACCCACACCCAGCTTGAAGGACTGCTCGGGGGTCATACTCACCCACACCCAGCATTAAGGTCTGCCTGTGGGTCATACTCACCCACACCCAGTATGAAGGTCTTCCAGGGGGGTCATGCTCACCCACACCCAACTTGAAGGACTGCCAGGGGGATCATACTCACCCACACTTAGAATGAAAGTCTGCCAGGTGGTCATACTCACCCACACACAGCTTGAAGGAATGCCAGGGGGTCATACTCACCCACACCCCGCATAAAAGACTGCCCGGAGGTCATACTCACCCACACCCATGTCCAGCTTGAAGGACTGCTCTGGGGTCATGCTCACCCACACCCAGCATTAAGGTCTACCAGGGGGTCATACTCAACCACACCCAGCATGAAGGACTACCAGGGGGTCAAACTCACCCACACCCAGCTTGAAGGACTGATCTGGGGTGATACTCACCCACATCCAGCATGAAGGACTGCCTGGGGGTCATTCTCACCCACACCCAGCATGAAGGACTGCCAGGGGGTCAAACTCACCCACACCCAGCTTGAAGGCCTGCCAAGGGGGGGGGGGTCATACTCACTCACACTAAGCAGGAAGGTTTGCCAGGGGGTCATACTCCCCTACACCCAGCATGAAGGTCTACGAGGGGGTCATACTCACCTACACCCAGCATGAAGAAAAAGAGGGTCATACTCACCCACACCCAGCATGAAGGATTCCTGGTGGTCATACTCACCCAACCCAAGCATGAAGGACTGCCAGGGGGCCATACTCACCCACACAAGCATGAAGGACCATAGGGTCATTCTCACCCACACCCAACATGAAGTACTGCCAGAGGTCATACTCACCCATACCCAGCATAATGGACTGCCAGGGGGGGTCATATTCCCCTTCACCCTGTATGAAGGACTGCCATGGGGTCATACTCACCCACACCTAGCATGAACGACTGCCAGGGGGGGTCATACTCACCTACACCCAGCATGCAGGACTGCAACGGGGGTTATATTCACCCACACCCAGCCTGAAGGTCTGCTAGGGGGTTATCCCCACACACAATCAGCATGAAGGAATGCCGGGGGGGGGGCATACTCACAAACACCCAGCATGAATGTCTACCAGGGGGTCATACTCAACCACATCCAGCATGAAGGACTGCCCGGGAATCATACTAACCCACATCCAGCATGAAGTTCTGCTAGGGGGTCATACCCACTGTGACGATAATCTCTTTCAAGAGAGATTGAGCCTGCTCTTCCCTACTTAAAGTTACGTCAAATATACAAGTACAAAATGCTACATTCAAGATATGTGACCGGTAGCACAAAACGTTTTGACCAGGAGGCAAAACGTACCCAAGAATCCCCCTACTCCACACACCCTCCACGCCGGCTTGTCATCAACCAGCAAACTACCCATCCCAGCCTGCCTGCTCCTGATTGGTGACTCGCCGACCGCACACCTGCTCCCTGCACCTCAACGCCATCTACATGAGTCAACGTCTGAGCCTGAAGCAGCCATCAACTTCAGAATATTCTTTGTGCTCTTAGAGTTGACATCTCTCTCTGGCATACTAAGTTCTCTGGCTTTCGTATACTAAGGGAGGTTTCAGCTAAAGCCAATATTCTCAGCACCATTTCCCATTATATTATTTAATCTATTGTGTTTTTGCATTTGTCTTTGACATTTTATTACACCAGTCATTTACCCGAGATTTGTCTTTATTTTCATTTATGTTTAAAGTAAATATATTAAAGTTTCATTGTTCATACTTTGTGTTTTATGTGTTCCTCCCTCTAACTTACCACAGACAACAGGCAAGCAGTGTATCTTTTTTTTTGTAAGTGTGACCAGGCATTGACACCTGGCATTGGAGGACTGCCGAACATCTATACTCCAACACTTTCACGTCACATTTAATGGGGGCCTGTCCGGGAGCTTCACCCATGTACTAGTACCAGAACGTCAATTTGTGGTAAGCGTACTTCGCTTTGCTAAAGTTGCTTTTCAATATTATCATTAATTTTTATATTTATATGGGGCTGTGTGTATTGTGCATTCCAAGAGTAGCATATGGTGAGTTTGGGATAACTTTGGATTACGTGGTGACTATAGGCCACAGTCAATCTCTTAATTGGTCATCTCTCCCTCCGTGTTATTACTCGTGTTTACCCCCTTTTATCCCTAGGATATTTCTCATATTATCGGCAGATCATCATTGTGGTACCCTGGTACTTTGGTTTGCCTTCGGGTCAAAGCACCCTATCTTCTGCAATCTGACCGAAGGAGGAAAAGAGGGCCATAGTTTCTCTAGCACGGACTACATTGTTGAGTTGGGATCTCAGCAGCAGTTCTCGTCACCAGTTGACACTTGCACCCCTACACGTCGGTCAGAGATGATGATATTTACTTAGGTAGGGAATTAGGGCTCTTCTTAAAGAGCACAAAGTTCGCTAATTCTGTAAGTGTCATATTCATTTAGTGGGAAACCCTTGCTTATGTCCTATAGAGACTCGGCAAGGTATGCCTACATTCTTGGACTACCTAATTCACTTTTGGAGCAATTAAATGTTTCATTTGTTTTAGAAACTCAATTTCATTTATTTAGTAGGATTTTCTTGCCCTTATTCTCTTACATTGAGTACCGGGTACAAGGTTTCTTGCGACTTTGATTAACTACCATCCTATAATTAACTTTAATTGTTAAAGATTAAAAGTCCACAGGATAGTTACCAGTTGCCACGTTATCCTGTTTCTGACATTCACCATTTCACAACTATATTCGTGTACATTTATTTGCTATCTTTCACCATGTTTCGTCTCCAAGCTTTCCGTAATGATCCAGCAGGTGAAATAGGGACCTTATGTCGTGCCAAGAGGACTGAATTACAAACTCTTGCACACGAGTATCAACTAGATGTCCCCCATGGAGCTAACAAAAATGAATTACATAACCTAATTATGGATCACCTCTTAGATGAAGGGACGATTGACTTTGAAACTCACGAAACTTATTCTATTGCAGATAAACATGACTTTGCAACTATGAAACTCAAACTTGAACTCGCCAAGCTCGAAAGGGAGCAACAGCAAGCAGCTCTACAAATGAGAAAAGAAGGAGCTGCAATAAAGGGAGAAGAAGAAGAAAAAGAGGGGGCCCTGGCGAAAGAAGCTCAACTACTGAGGGAAAGAGAAGCTGCAATAAGGAAGGAAGAACAAGAAAGAGAGTCTGCAATCAGGAAAGAAGAACAAGAACGAGAGATGGCCCTCAAGGAACGTGAGACTATAATACTTCGTGAGCGAGTACAGCTTGAGGCAAAACATCGTCACCTGGAGATACAACGCGAGCAAGACAAACATCAAGCGGCTATGGCTATAGAATGTCGTCAACAAGAACTCACGTTGGAAACTACACACCTCACTCAACGCCAGCAAGCGTCCGCTAGTCTTAAAGTAAGTTTCAATATATCCCATGCAAGTAAGTTAATGCCACCATTCGTTGAGACAGAGATTGATGTCTTTTTCACCACTTTTGATACCCTAGCTAATAAACTTAGCTGGCCTGCAGATCAATGGTCTACCCTTCTCAGAGTGCATCTCACAGGTAGAGCTGCAGTTACTCTCAGTACCTTAGCGTCTGAGAATGACTACCAGACCCTGAAGCAAGCAGTTTTGGACGCCTACATTCTCTCCACCGAAAGCTACAGACGAAAATTCCGTGACTATCTAAAGGCAAGTAACACCACCTTTCTAGAATTTGCAAATACCAAGAAAAGATATTTCATGAAATGGCTGGAAGCAGCACATGTCTCTACATTTTCAGAGCTCATCAACCTCATGCTAGTTGAGGAATTCTTGAGACGTGTTCCCCTTCTGTCCGTTTATATCTAGCAGATAAAGAAGAAACCGACTACATCAAATGTGCGAAGTCGGCTGATACCTACAGCCTCATCCACCGGCGGACACCATCACCATCTCCCAGTAAGAAGTCTTGGTACAGTTACGATAAAGTGAGTACAGAGGAAGCGAGCTCACAATTGTATTGTAAGTATTGCAAACTCTTTGGACATACCATAGATAGATGTGTGAAGGCTCAATACAAGAGCAATGAATCTACTAAACCCAAACCGACTCCTCCTAAGTCCGGTAAGCCTGTGATGAATGTTGGTGTTCATGTTAATGATCTTTCTCTCTTCAGTAAACACCTGTATCCTGGAACAGTCTCTACCAACGGTACAGATTCGGAGGGACGTTTCAAATTGAAGATCTTGAGGGACACAGCGGCTCTTCAGTCCATTATAATGAAATCGGCTGTGAATAACGTCACCTACACCGGGGAAACCGTCCTTATCACTGACCTCACTGCTACCACTCCATATCCGCTCGCCAGAGTCCACCTGGATTGTCCCTTCGTGACCGGTGAAGTCCAAGTCGCCATCGGGGAAAAGCCTTTTCGCACGCCTGGAGTGCAACTTCTCCTGGGCAACGACTTGGCAGAAGATCTGCAACCGCCCAACCTGATCATCACGGACAAACCCCCAGGTGTGTACTTCTGTAATGGATAATCCCATCTTTGAATGTGTTACAGCAGAGGTCCAAGAATGTGATCAAGTTTCTCCTCCGGTTTTGGTGACCACCCGTGCACAAGCTGCACGCCCGCAACCAGCTGACTCTACTGCTACCGCTGTCCCTCAAGACCTTCAGAATCTACCTCCAAATCTTACCAAGTTGGAGTTCCGTAAGTTACAGAGGGAAGATCAATCATTAACACCATTATTCTTCCAGGCTGAGACTCAACTTGACAGTATCCCTGAGTTCTTCCTAGAGAATCAGTTGCTCTACCGCAGGTACAGACCCAGTAAGCTGAAGGAGGATGACGATTGGGCCAATGTCGAACAACTAGTGATTCCCACCAGCATACGGCCCGATATTCTACACCTGGCCCACGGAGCTCTTTCTCACTATGGTTTCAACAAAACCTAGCACAGCATCAGACAAGACTACTACTGGCCAGGTGTGGTTAAAGACGTCAAAAGTTACGTGCAACAGTGTCATACATGTCAGATGGCAGGTAAACCTAACATCTCTATTCCTTTACCCCGGACCAGTTCTGGCAACGTATATATATTAACTATCATGTGTCCTACCACCAGATTCACCATAGCAGTTCCAGTAAAGAACATTACGGCTGCTACTGTGGTGAAACACCTATTGAAGATCTTCACCCAGTATGGATTTCCAAGAGAGGTTCAAAGCGACTGTGGCACCAACTTCATCAGTGATCTCTTCAAGAAGACACTGGAGGAGTTCAACATCACACAGGTACTGTCCAGCCTCTATCATCCTGCTTCACAGGGTTTTCTTGAACGTAGTCATCAGACTATTAAAGCACTCCTAAAGAAATTCTGCAATGAGACCTTGAAGGACTGGGATAAACAACTTGATCTCATTATGTGCATTTTCAGAAGTCTCCCAAATGAGTCTCTAGGAGTATCTCCTTATGAGATGCTCTACGGACGTAAGTGCCGTACTCCTCTCAAAGCTTTCAAGGACTCTCTACGTCATGCCACCTTCAGTGACCCTCAGAATGTGCCCCAGTTTCTTCAAAACTTGAAACACAATCTAGAGAGAGTACGTAAATTTGCTAATGACAACCTATTGAAAGCCCAGGAGAGGATGAAGACTCATTTTGACCAAAGCAGCAAATTAAGGAAATTTAAACCAGGAGACTTCGTGTTGGCATATTTTCCTATCCCAGGTTCTCCATTGCAAAACAAGTTTTCAGGACCCTACCACATCAAGGAGTGCAGAAACAACAACAACTACGTTCTTGAGACTCCAGATAGGCGGCGGAAGACCCAGTTGTGCCACGTCAACCTCCTGAAGCAGTATCAAGGCATTCCCCCACTGTGTTGGTATCAGTCTCTACATTTAAAGGTCCATATCTCCACAGTGAAACCTTCCCTGCTTCTCCCGAAAGCACTAATACTGAGTCGGTGCTTTCTAAATCGGAAATCCTACCTGATCTTCATCCCAATTTACAGGATTATAATAGTGCTCCTTTACCATGTTCTAATCATATTCTCGCCTCGCCAGATATCACGAAGCCTTTAATCCTCCATGTCGACGCCAGTGGTACCGGCATCGGGGGTGACCTGATACAACAACGAGGCGAGGAGATTCTACCTGTTAGCTACTACAGCAACAAGGAACTACAGCACGATCGAAAGGGTGCTACTCATCGCCCTGAACTTGCAGCACTTCGAACCATACCTGAAAAGTGCTTGGTCTACCACCATCTACTCGGACCACAATCCCCTAAGTTTCCTGCAGCAAGCCCAATTCAATAACCAATGGCTTCTACGATGGGCTTTATATCTGCAGAATTTCAACCTGGAGATCTTCTAGATCAAGGGTTCTGGCAACATCATAGCAGACGCCCTCTCTAGAGTCTATGAGGTAGAGGCTGCTCCACCTGCCACTCTACCTCCTGAAGACGTAACTTCACACGGAACCGCAGGCTTCAGGTGAGAGTTGTGACGATAATCTCTTTCAAGAGAGATTGAGCCTGCTCTTCCCTACTTAAAGTTATGTATACAAGTATAAATATACAAGTACAAAATGCTACATTCAAGATACGTGACCGGTAGCACAAAACGTTTTGACCAGGAGGCAAAACATACCCAAGAACCCCCCTACTCCACACACCCTCCATGGCAGCTCGTCATCAACCAGCAAACTACCCATCCCAGCCTGCCTGCTCCTGATTGGTGACTCGCCGACCGAGCACCTGCACCCTGCACCTCAGCGCAATCTACATGAGTCGACCTCTGAGCCTGAAGCAGCCATCAACTTCAGAATATTCTTTGTGCTCTTAGAGTTGACATCTCTCTCTGGCATACTAAGGGGCCATGGTACCCGAAAATCCGATGAAAAATGGAATATTTACGAAAAATTACGAAAAATACTACAACGTTCTGGCAACACTGTGGTCCAAACCGTTTAATATCTTGAAAAATAACGTAATTAGAGTCAAATTTCCCGCTGCAACTTTCGTGAATCTGGTCCTCGCGCCGCGGGGTATTGTATCTTACGTTGTAGAAGTCTTATTTTTCGTAACAGCGTTGAAAATAACATGTTATGCATAAAATGAATATAAACTAACACATATGGCAACAGTATCGAGTGACAGAGAGGGTGGAGCCCCCCTCAGTGACTGTGTGTCTGTCATGGAGAGAGGATGTATGCTGACGCGCTCTCACAATATCTCCCAGAACATGCTATTTTTGCTATTTGTACTGCAATATGACTTACCAAACGAACAAGAGAAAAGCATTGACAGCTAGATGCATGCGAGCTCTCCATACGAGCTGGCCGCAATGCGTAAATCACCAGTCACGAGTGACTGCAGGTAGAGTAACTTGTCGCACGCGCTACGCAACTCCAACTTTTACAACTAGATCTGCTTTCACAGCCTTTATTTATTATTCAATTTACATGAAACTTGCACATTATATGTAGAGTTTATGCCTCTAAAAACTCAAGTGGATTTTCTTATCTACGTAGATTTATTTATTTTATAAATAATGATACACTTCATTTTGTTGCATACGTTTTTGGGAAACTTTTAAAAATCTGTATTATTGCACTAAATACATCTGGGATAAAGATCTTACTAGACAATCTTTATTATATAGTAAGGTCATAGCGAGTGTCGTAGAAATGATTTTGGTTCACAATTGTGGGCTGTGAAAGCAATTGAACATTGTTGAAAAATATTTTTTTTTTTATTTTATTTTTTTTTTCTCCGTCTCTATTTAGGCTGAGATGCTGAAACTTGGCCTAGGTGCAGCACCTTTCACATGTATCAGGATAATAAATACCCTAATAATAATGAATACCCTACGACAATGTTTTATATCCTGGTCACATGCCCCCTAAGCTCTGGCTTTCGTATACTAAGGGAGGTCTCAGCTAAAGCCAATATTCTCAGCACCATTTCACATTATATTATTTAATCTATTGTGTTTTTGCATTTATCTTTGTCATTTTATTACACCAGTCATTTACCCGAGATTTGTCTTTATTTTCATTTATGTTTAAAGTAAATATATTAAAGTTTCATTGTTCATACTTTGTGTTTTACGTGTTCCTCCCTCTCACTTACCACAGACAACAGGCAAGCAGTCTATCTTTTTTTTTGTAAGTGTGACCAGGCATTGACACCTGCCATTTGAGGACTGCCGAACATCTATACTCCAACACTTTCACGTCACACCTAGCATGAAGGACTGCCAGGGGGGGGGGGAGGCATACTCACACACACCCAGCATGAAGGAATGCCAGGGGGGTCATACTCATCCACACCCAACATGAAGGACTTGCAGAGGGTCATACTCACCCACACCCAGCATGAAGGTCTGCCAGGGGGTCATACTCACCCACACCCAGTATGAAGGTCTGCCAGGGGGGTCATACTCACCCACGCCCAGCTTAAAGGACTGCCAGGGGGGTCATACTCACCCACACTTAGCATAAAAGTCTGCCAGGGGGTCATACTCACCCACACTTAGCATAAAAGTCTGCCAGGGGGTCATACTCATCCACACACAGCTTGAAGGACTGCTAGGGGATCATACTCACCCATACCCAGCATGAAGGTCTGCCAGGGGGTTTTTACTCACCCACAACCAGCTTGATGGACTGCCAGGGGGGGGGCAATACTCACCCACACTTAGCAGGAAGGTCTGCCAGGGAGTTATTCGCACCCACACCCAGCATGAAGGACTGCCAGGATGTCATGCTCACCCACACCCAGTATGAAGGTCTGCTAGTGGAGTCATACTCACCCACATCCAGCTTGAAGAACTGCCAGGGGGTCATACTCACCTTCACCCAGCATGAAGGACTGCCATGGGATCATACTCACCCACACCCAGCATGAATTATATCCAGGGGGTCATACTCACCTATACCCAGCATGCAGGACTGCCAGGGGGGGTCATACTCACCCACACCCAGCGTGAAGGTCTACCACGGGGGTCATACATACCCACACCCAGCATGAAGGACTGCCAAGGGGTCAAACTCACCCACACAAGCATGAAGGACCATAGGGTCATACTCACCCACACCCAGCATGAAGGACTGCCAGAGGTCATACTCACCCACAACCAGCATAAAGAACTGCCAGGGGGTCATACTCACCTTCACCCAGCATGAAGGACTGCCATGGGATCATACTCACCCACACCCAGCATGAATTATATCCAGGGGGTCATACTCACCTATACCCAGCATGCAGGACTGCCAGGGGGGGTCATACTCACCCACACCCAGCATGAACGTCTACCACGGGGGTCATACTCACCCACACCCAGCATGAAGGACTGCCAGGGTGTCATACTCGAATAAGGAATAAGTCGGAATAATGAATACCTTTACGAGAAATGGGACAAGAGCGGACAGCTTCCCTGGCGGCAGCATTCGCACGCTCATTTAAAGACACACCAATATGGCTGGGAACCCACCAAAACTCAACCGACTTAAATATACTGTGAACAAGAAACAGCCAATGCTGGATCTCGACAACTACTGGATGAACCGGATTAAAGGACCCAAGAGCCGTGAGGGCAGTTCGCGAGTCAACAACAACTACAAAGAAAGATTGACAACGAAAAAGCAGGAGACGAAGAGCATAGAGCATTTAGCATAAAGCTCCGCTGTGAAGATGCTAGTCTGGTTGATTGGTTGATGGGGTTCTGGGAGTTCTTCTACTCCCCAAGCCCGGCCCGAGGCCAGGCTTGACTTGTGAGAGTTTGGTCCACCAGGCTGTTGCTTGGAGCGGCCCGCAGGCCCACATACCCACCACAGCCCAGTTGGTCCGGCACTCCTTGGAGGAATAAGTCTAGTTTCCTCTTGAAAATGTCCACGGTTGTTCCGGCAATATTTCTTATGCTTGCTGGGAGGGTGTTGAACAACCGCGGACCTCTGATGTTTATATAGTGTTCTCTGATTGTGCCTATGGCACCTCTGCTCTATGTCGGAAAATCCGACACCATTTAATAATCATACAGATAATAACTGTATTACCAACAAGTTACCCATAGAAAACGTAACTTGTAGTGGAATTACCGTCTATAGAAAACGGGATATCATCACCACATACTATTATAATTCACCAGCTATTCTGCTGGGAATTATTCTTAAATACATTAGTCTTTGGACTTTACCATCATAAAACATCTTATATAAATTAACTTAATTATCAATATTAAAGTAGAGTAAATGTGACCCTTCTATCACTTTCTGAAATCTGGACAAAGTAGGCCAGGCGTCGGTAGGAAGGAGGGCAGCCATTGTTTATATAGAGACCAGAGGCTCACACGGGAGCAAATTCGGCTCCTGTTAATTTTACTTGGACGTAGTGTTATGGATACCAAAGGTGTACCATCTGTCAACACGCTGTCAACAAATCAAGTTAAGTGTTCTTTCCGAAACCCATTATCTATCATTAGTGGCCATTAATGTCATTATATAGGGTGACCCGGTTAGAACGCGAAATCGCCTCATACTAAAGGTAATTAAGCCAGGTCTTCATGTTCCATGTACTGTTTTCTCTGATATACTTGTCATATATAGGTATCTGGCTTCACAGCTAGCGCACTTTTGACAGGTCAAGACGAGGATGCAAGATTTGTGCACCAGTTACTGGGTGATATGGAAGCTACCTCAAAGAGGATAATTTGGTGTCTACACCCTAGTTATACCTGGTGGACTAACCTGCTGTACTATAAGATAAGTAACCTCTTTAATGTATGTAGTTATTTCTGTAGTTTGATTGGCTGCATATATATATAAACTATTAAACCCCCCCTAATGTGTAGAGGATCGATTTGTGAGATTATGAGATTATTGCAGAAATACAGTCCACTTATCATTATACAAATTGCTATCGAAGTATATAAATTAACGTAAATATAAATTCATATAAATTAAATAAATATAAATCTCACAGGTCGGTTCCCACATTATTTGGACCTTCGGAACCGGAATATTCGGTCCTATGAACCCACATTTGGTCATCTTAGTACCGGATGAACCAGTTAACCAGTGGATTCATTAAATATACTAGTGCAGTGTTATTTAAACAAAGCCAGCCAGTCATAGACAGCGGCGTTGCCTCGTGGGAGCTCAGGAGCCTCCCTCAGCCCAGTTCAGCTTCGTCAGCGGTTTCATGCACACCCACAGATATTTGGTGGCGTGTTATTTCGTGAAATGACAGCGCTAATATAGAATCCAGCCAAATTAGTGACTGTGTCGTCGCAAGATTGTTCACGGATTTCGTGGTGTTACATTTCGCGAGAGATTATCTACGAATTGTGTGGACTTTATTTCGCGAGGTCACTAATAACATTTAATACTTCTAGATAATATTAGAAGTTTCATAGAGGCTAATTAAGAGGCTATTATCAATAATTGTGTATATTATTTCTCCAAAATAGAGAATTATTTAATATAAATTGCACTAGTTCACCCAAACCGGTAACCTCCAAACGTGCAGTAGGCTGGGGGACATGTATGTTCTGCAAAAAGAAACATTCAACATACTGTTGTGCTAATTATCCAACCAGAGACACTCGTATGGAGCGACTCCAGGAATTAGGGAGATGTGCAAGGTGTCTCAAGTCACACAACATGGACTATTGTGATACCCAATTCAACACCTGCAACAGGTGTAGAAGAGGTAGGCACCATGCAGCACTGTGCAAATATACGAAATTAACGTATTCAAGACCCAAGGTGGAAGATAGCATTCCCACCACAGTACAGTACTGCAAGGTGCAACAAACAAAGAGTGTCCAATCGGCAAAGTCTAAAGGTAATACGACTTTGCCTACTGCCCAAATTACCATCCTGAATAAGAGGGCCAAGGTCCATACCCGTGGGTTGTTTGACCAAGGATCCCAGAGAACATATATCACTAAAAAGCTGGCAGATGAATTACAATTAAGGCCTGTAGCCCAGATGTCATTCAACATCTCAGGGTTTGTAACAGATGCAGGACCTCAAGTCTACCAGGTGGTACAACCATCAGTACGCTTAGGCAGGTACGTCTGTCGAGTACAAGCCATTGTGGTGGACAAAATACCAGTAGACCTACAAGTTCAAGGTCTGAGAGCAACAGCCAAATTCCTGAGAAATAGAGGAATAAAATTGGCAGATAATATTAAGTCTGATCACCTCACCGACTTCGGTCTCCTTGTAGGGACAGACTATTGCCATCGATTCATCGGTAGCCCTACTAAATATCAGGGTATAACCATGTTAAACTCTGCAGGAGGTAAATTACTCTCAGGCCCAGTATCAAGCCTGAGGAGACCTATGCCTGCAGATAAACAATACCAGTAGAAATCTAAATTTGTCAGCTGATTATATTTCTCCAGTAGCATTATACTAAGGAGATTACAGCTGACTATACCAACAGAGGTTGATGTTAGTATCATCATTTAAAGCTGGAGATGAGTTCATGAGGCCTCAGTGGCAAATCAGTGAACAGTAGCCTAAAACAGCTACAAGTCACTGCGACCAATGTCACTGAACCCACTGCAGTCTCAGAACCATACTTTACTTTAATGATGAGCTATTCAATCTTCTGAATCAATTAACTAAATTAAAACCCCAATAAATCTGATGACTGATTTGATACATTTATTATTTAATCAAGATGTATTCCATGGGCCTCAGTGTTTATATATCAGTGACCAGTTACCTGAAGAAACTTCAAGTTATATCTAATGTCACTGATCTCACTGCAGTCCCTGAATCATACTTGACTGTAGTACTTGATCACATTCAGTCTTCTGGGTTAAATAATATGTAATAAGGCTTGAATATTAGCCTTTCAAGAGTTGACAGGGAAATGAAATCGCATTAGACTTCTAACCCCTGCAACTCTAGTACGGGACATCCGTCCTGTACGAACAGACACACAAATGTGTGATTACTAACTACTAACATCAAATTAATCTAATAATTCGAAGGAGGAGTATCGGTGTTCGTCTGTTCTAAAGAGGACTTCGACCCGTGAGCAGCCCCCTGGGGAATTATGTCGGAAAATCCGACACCATTTAATAATCATACAGATAATAACTGTATTACCAACAAGTTACCCATAGAAAACGTAACTTGTAGTGGAATTACCGTCTATAGAAAACGGGATATCATCACCACATACTATTATAATTCACCAGCTATTCTGCTGGGAATTATTCTTAAATACATTAGTCTTTGGACTTTACCATCATAAAACATCTTATATAAATTAACTTAATTATCAATATTAAAGTAGAGTAAATGTGACCCTTCTATCACTTTCTGAAATCTGGACAAAGTAGGCCAGGCGTCGGTAGGAAGGAGGGCAGCCATTGTTTATATAGAGACCAGAGGCTCACACGGGAGCAAATTCGGCTCCTGTTAATTTTACTTGGACGTAGTGTTATGGATACCAAAGGTGTACCATCTGTCAACACGCTGTCAACAAATCAAGTTAAGTGTTCTTTCCGAAACCCATTATCTATCATTAGTGGCCATTAATGTCATTATATAGGGTGACCCGGTTAGAACGCGAAATCGCCTCATACTAAAGGTAATTAAGCCAGGTCTTCATGTTCCATGTACTGTTTTCTCTGATATACTTGTCATATATAGGTATCTGGCTTCACAGCTAGCGCACTTTTGACAGGTCAAGACGAGGATGCAAGATTTGTGCACCAGTTACTGGGTGATATGGAAGCTACCTCAAAGAGGATAATTTGGTGTCTACACCCTAGTTATACCTGGTGGACTAACCTGCTGTACTATAAGATAAGGAACCTCTTTAATGTATGTAGTTATTTCTGTAGTTTGATTGGCTGCATATATATATAAACTATTAAACCCCCCCTAATGTGTAGAGGATCGATTTGTGAGATTATGAGATTATTGCAGAAATACAGTCCACTTATCATTATACAAATTGCTATCGAAGTATATAAATTAACGTAAATATAAATTCATATAAATTAAATAAATATAAATCTCACAGGTCGGTTCCCACACTCTAAGCGACACATATAAGTGCGATCAGGAAAAACAACAGAGTAGCCATCACCGCCCTCAGACTTAGACCCATCGGTGAAGACGGAAACGGAGTAGGAGTGAGAAGAAAAGTGCTCAAGGAAAAGGCGTTTTAGAACCGTAGGAGGGGTAAAAGCTTTAGTGATGCAGGTCAAGGATGTACAAAACTGCGGAAGTTGGACTCTCCACGGGTGCAAAGAGGGAACAACACGAGGAGAAATATTAGAAATATGAACGGAAAGAGAATCCTGTAAGCGAGATAACCGAACAGAAAGAGGGAGGTGGTGAAGAGGAACAGGAACCGCAGGAGGGGTAAATGTTAAAGCTCGACAGAGGCGAGGAGGCGAGAGGAAGGATGTTGCAAGGACCGCGCAAGATAGCGAAGACAGTAGCGATCACAGCGGTCCTGGAGAGATAGGAAGCCAGTGTTAACATACAAGCTTAGGACAGGAATCGAACGAATGGCACCAGAACTGAGGAACAACCCAGTGTGGTGCAAAGCATCAAGACGGCGATTAGTAGAAGGAGAAGCAGACAAGTAGGGCAACCATAATCGAGCTTAGACAGGACGAGAGAGGAATGTAAGGCAAAGAGAGTGCGCCTATCCACTCCCCAAGAAGTATGGGACAGTACCCGAAGGAGGGTAAGGGCCTTAGAGCACTCTACACGGAGGTAAGAGATATGGGGAGACCAAGACAAACGAGTGTCAAATAATAACTCCAAAAGCTTCGTGTAATCTTTGTACTCAAGGGGACGACCATAAAGTGACAAAGAGGGACGAAGACCGACCCGTTTCCGAGTAAAATGCATGGCACAAGTCTTAGTAGTAGAGAACTTGAAACCATGATCGGTGGCCTAAGATGACATGGCATCAATCGCAATTTGAAGCGGGCGTTGAAGGAGAGGCAAATCATCACCCTGACAGCAAAGGGTAAGATCATCGACATAGAGAGCAGAGAAGACGCCTGCAGAAAGAGAGGAAAGAAGACCATTGAGGGCAACCAGAAAAAGAGTAGTGCTCAGAACACTACCCTGGGGCACACCTTCGTATTGCTGAAAAGAGGCAGAGAGAGCGGTACCAAGCCTCACCCGAAAGGAACGACGAGAGAGGAAGCTGCGGAGAAAGAGAGGGAGACAACCACGAAGGCCAAAAGAATGAAGCTGGGATAGAATATGATAACGCCAAGTTGTGTCGTAAGCCTTTTCCAGGTCAAAAAGGACGGCAACAACGGAGGTCTTCGCAGCAAAAGCAGTACGAATATAGACCTCCAAGTTCACCAGGACATCTGTCGTGCTGCGGCACTTGCGGAAACCAAATTGAGAAGGGGAGAGGAGGTGATGGTGTTCCAGGAACCACATCAGACGAACGTTAACCATACGTTCAAAGAGTTTGCAGACACAACTTGTGAAGGCAATAGGGCGAGAGTCCTTAGGTGATGTTCACAGAGACCCCGGTTTGTGAGCAGGGAGGACAACAGCATCGAGCCAGTCCTCACGAACTGACGACGACTCCCAGATCTGATTATACAGACTCAGTAAATACTGAGACGTGCACGGAGGGAGATGGCAAAGCATCTCATAATGAATGCAATTGGAGTCCGCCGCCGTAGAACCGCAGAGGGACAGGGCAGAACGAAGTTCAGAGAGAGAGAAGCGGTCGTGATAGGGAAGCCGAAGACGAGTGCAAAAATCTAAAAGACGAGATTCAAGGACAGGTTTACGAAAAAGGAAAGATTGGGGAAGATGAAGACCAAACCTAACCGAAGAATAGTGGGAACCCAGTTCGGTAGCAACCTGCAACGGGTCCGCCACAAGAGTACCACGGAGGTGAAGGACCGGCGAAACATCGGGAACAAACTTACCCGCTATCTTGAGGATACGCTTCCAGATCAGTGGCAAAGGAGTTTCGGACGTAATGGTGGAGACATATGTTGCTCAACATTCGCGTTTAGCCGTTCGGAGACCAGGGAAAAGAACAGAGTTTCCAAGGACCTTCTCTTTCCGCAGAAGTAAGGGTAAAGCCGTTCACCAGACATGCTATCGTCCACACAAGCCCGCATCCAAACCCTCTTCACTAACTCCTCCCTCAAACCACAAATTCCCTCCTTACACGCTGAAATAGCAGCAAAACAATCAACCCCACAATTAAGCAACACATACAACTGAGTCAACCACGACTGAAGAAAGCACTACAAAGCAAACCGCCCCGCCGCCTCACACTTTGCAACCACAACAAAGAAAGACTTGAATTTCACCTTGCACCACTTCCACCAGTCTAACACAGACGAAAACTCTCACTTCCGAGCAACTAGCCCCGTTCACCACCCACAAAATGCAACACGCATGAAAGGAAATTGTAGTAACCGACAATTCAGCTTCCACCAACCCCACCCCTCACTTACCTGACTACTGACAGCAACACACATCACCACCAGATCAGAAAAAGCATCTGGAACCGTACGAAACACAAAAACAGAGCCCTCCTGCCCATGAACATAAAAACAATCTAGCCTGGAACCCGTGCCGCTTGCTGCAAAGATGAGCTCCAACTCACCACCAAACATGAGAACAGCATTACGAAACCCACAACTCTGTAAGGTGGAAGCCAACGCCTTAGAAACCTTTTGTAGATGCGCACCATTACAATCCTGTTCCTGAGTGACACAATTAAAATCGCCTCCAAAAACCATGCTCTCATGTCATGACACAGGAAGCGCAACAGCCCACTCCGGAAAAACTCCTCCCTCTCCCGGCGATGCGCCACTCCAAAAGGAGTGTATACAGTCAATAAGGGAATCTCCACCCATAGGTACCACACACGAGCGAACAGCACCCGGCCATCCTCATCCATATCCGTGTGAAGTACGGAAATGGACGCCCTCCGGGAGTACAGCATTAGTGTGCCCCAAAGGACATCCTCGGCGGATTAAGCACTACATGACAATCATCAGTCAACCCAGACATAGCATTCTAGTCACGCATATTATGCTCCTGAATAAAAGCACACCCACATGCTGCTCACGAAGCACAGACACCAAGCCCATCTGCAGGGCTAAGTCACGCAACCCACGCACATTCAGCATCACACAAGTCAAAGATCGCACGATCAGGAAGTACAATCAGGACCCCCACTAACCCCATAGACCCCTGTGAAGGTGCACCAGAGACCCCCCATAGGGGAGGCAACAGGAACAGAATGCACATCATCCGGCAACACAACAGCGGAGGGCCCCACAGGCACAGTGGTACCCGAACACGTTCACATTCGTGAACGTCATGGTCAGCGCATCCCTACCAGCACCCTCCACACTTGTGGACAGCACCCATCAAGCATCCTCCACCGCTGTCGTGGCTTCGCTGGCCCCAGAGGGAGCTCTGGGAGCAAAAGACCAAGCAGGCCACCCGATGGGGCGCACGCCACAGCAATAGACTACCTTTTCTTGATGGCAGGACCCCTGTCCGAGGGACCTTACGACAGGGCTGATCCGACAGCGCCATCGGGCAAAGCCCTCTAGAGCCACATGAAGATCTCAGCACCTCCAGAGGAGCAGCAACCACGCTGGACACACCACCATCATGCGAGGGGGCAACACCACATGTAGGGCCCGGAGAATCGCCACCTCTACCCACACACGCCGGAACAACTTCCACAGACGCACCCACCTCCACGTCGGCAACAGTGGAATCCTAATGAACCACCATAGTAACGATCTGGCCAGGAAGCGGGCCAAATTTCTGAACAGGTGGAGCAGGAACAGACGAATCAGAAAACACCATCGTCGGAGAGGGGTCGCGCAAACACAGCCCCCGCAACACCGGGCTTTACAAACCTCCAAGGGAGGGAAGTCACCCTCCTGAAAGATGGCTGGCTTCCCCACCCCTGGAAGCATTGCAACCGGCCACAAGATGACCGTGCAAATCACACAGAAAACAGTTGTGAGGTTGACCTTCGAAGAAGACCCTCAAGGTGAAGCCCTAGAACGTGACCTGTGACGGAATAGCACCCATCAAGTGCATGCCATGAGTCTGCACATCGGTCATCAAGCCTGTAAGCCGGCCAGAGCGGAGACGATTTATGCAATGGCTGAACACCGTACTATACCGGGAGAAACAGGTGCGAAGGACCTCCTCAGGAAAATCCAATGGAACTCCATGAATGCTGACAAACACCGATGACACACACACCGGTCCGACACCACCACAGTACCAGCAGAGCCCAGGAGGTGGAAAAAACGCCCAGCAAAATCACTCATGAAGTGTTGATATGAAGCAGGTGCAGAAATCTTTACCACCACACGCCTGTCAGAGATCTTGTCAGGTCCGAAAATTGAAGTCCAATCCATACGGAACCACATCCAAAAGCGCCACCTCCACCATTGTCCAATCTGCAGCCTCCGAGAACTCCAATCCTGCGGAATCAACACATCGATTCCGTGTCACCGACGACGCAATTACGCCTACCGCCCCTACCGGCCAGCCGGCACCGCACACACCAACAACAGCGACCTTCTCACACCAGATGTCAGCCAACAACTGAAGAGCGCCGACGCAGTGACTACACCCTCTGGCGGCCAAGCAAGCAATCTTTATAGAAATTAGAAGCCCTCGTCCAGCAGGCCATACTCCCATGGTATCAAAAACCCGTCAAACGATTTAAAGAACCACCGAGCTGCTCTCCCAGTACCTAGACACAAGTGTTAGCAGATCGTTGTTTAAGGAATTTCCTCTCACTAACTACAATAAAAAATTTCACTGGCCAACACCGTCATATCTGGTGACGTGATGCCTAATATGGGCTCTCCGATATTTACAACCTAATGTCTTCTGTTTTTGTCACGTGAATTTCTCTAATCATTTGATTTTTTGTTTAGAGAAGTTCACCAGCATGACTGGGACTACTTAACTTACTAGTGTGCCTTTCCGACCCATGTAACACAATTTATATTTTAAGAGATACTCGGTCACTCTTGGTGTCGGTAGTGATGTTGTTCATCTCCCGCCCCCGTCAGTAAATGTGGCTATAGCAGGGGAACGATACCTGCCCAAGCAGTCAATACCTCCTGCTGTGACCCTTGCCAGAGAACTGTGCCTACTGAGGCAATGAACAGAGAACAGTTACTGGCATTTACCTCTCGTCTGCAGTCACGTTTATGTTGTATATATCAGATTTGCATTTGCCAACTGCAGTGTTCGTCTGCTTAACGATTCCTAAGCTTAAGCATGCAGAAATCTCTCATTTTATTTCGTGAATAAAATTTTAGTGAACAGTAGAAACATTCTATTTGGATAAATAACATAATCAATTATCACTTCCATTCCAATAATCAAACTATCAATTCCAAACTTTCGTAAGCATGTTTTTGCTAACAGTGATGCTCTGTTATAGTAAGAGGCTCCTGGATGTATAAAAGAAAACCACTCCATGTGTTCAATTAGACAACGAGCCTGATATTAGCTACAGTTTTTACTGTGCCCTGAGTTCCACTGAGCTCTGATAACTCCTCGGAGCCAAGATTTTCTGACAATCAGTCAAGCATTGTCCTTCTAAGATCTTCCCAATCTATATCGGAGCCCATCCTTTCATAATCACTCGTCCCAGGAGATTGAAAGGGAAACAAAGACCAGAGACGAAAAAGAGAAAGAGAGTAGAAAGAAGAAGACGAAGAAAAACAAATAAAAATTAAGGACAGTGAAGAACAAGATTGGAAAAGAAAAGGCTGAAGAAATGGCGTGTGTCATCCTCGGCACTCCTGCCTTATTCCTGTTACTTCATCATAAAGCTTCAGGTTTGTTAGGCATGATTTTCCTTCCATGAACCCTTGTGGGTGTTTGTTAAGTGTGTATCCAGCCATAATCTGCTCAGTCTTTCAAGTACTTTCCCATGGACGCTTGTCAGCGATACTGGTCTGTCTGTGTGTATTTACTATTTGTGTCTGCAGAATCGAACTATTACCACTTAGACCCCGCCTTTGTAGTCAATCTATTTTTTTCCTCTATTATGTCTACTGCATGTATTTCTCTCTAAAACACACACACACCTCACAGCATCAAGTGTAGATATGATAGAGCCCAGTAGGCTCAGGAATCTGTACATCAGTTGGTTGACAGTTGAGAGGCGGGACCAAAGAGCCAGAGCTCAACCCCCGCAAGCACAATTAGGTGAATACACACACACATCCCCAGGAAGCAGCCCATAGCAGCTGTCTAACTCCCAGGTACCTATTTACTTCTAGGTAAACAGGTGCATAAGGTTGAAAGAAACTCTTCCATTCGTTTCCGCCGCGGCCGAGAATCGAACAAGGACCCATAGGGCTACGACCCCAGAGCGCTGTCCATTCAGCCGCGAGGCCCCGCATGTGTATATGAGTGTGTATGTAAAGAGATAGATATAATGGAAACCGAGATATAATATAGATAGATAACAATATAGGTGGCGAGCCAGAATGATATGGAGAGGATGAAACAAGGTCGTCAACGCTGGTGCCAGGAGGGTCGTCAACGCTGGTGCCAGGAAGGTCGTCAGCGCTGGTGGCAGGAGGGTCGTCAGCGCTGGTGGCAGGAGGGTTGTCAACGCTGGTGCCAGGAAGGTCGTCAGCGCTGGTGCCAGGAAGGTCGTCAGCGCTGGTGCCAGGAAGGTCGTCAGCGCTGGTGCCAGGAAGGTCGTCAGCGCTGGTGCCAGGAAGGTCGTCAGCGCTGGTGCCAGGAAGGTCGTCAGCGCTGGTGCCAGGAAGGTCGTCAGCGCTGGTGCCAGAAAGGTCGTCAGCGCTGGTGCCAGGAAGGTCGTCAACGCTGGTGCCAGGAAGGTCGTCAACGCTGGTGCCAGGAAGGTCGTCAGCGCTGGTGCCAGGAAGGTCGTCAACGCTGGTGCCAGGAAGGTCGTCAGCGCTGGTGCCAGGAGGGTTGTCAACGCTGGTGGCAGGAGGGTCGTCAACGCTGGTGCCAGGAAGGTCGTCAACGCTGGTGCCAGGAAGGTCGTCAACGCTGGTGCCAGGAAGGTCGTCAACGCTGGTGCCAGGAAGGTCGTCAACGCTGGTGCCAGGAAGGTCGTCAACGCTGGTGCCAGGAAGGTCGTCAACGCTGGTGCCAGGAAGGTCGTCAACGCTGGTGCCAGGAAGGTCGTCAACGCTGGTGCCAGGAAGGTCGTCAACGCTGGTTCCAGGAAGGTCGTCAACGCTGGTGCCAGGAAGGTCGTCAACGCTGGTGCCAGGAAGGTCGTCAACGCTGGTGCCAGGAAGGTCGTTTCATCCTCAACCGTTCCCCATCCCAACTTCAACCATCACCTTTCCCACCTTCCTCCCTGACACCCTTCCTTCCCGCCTCCTGTAACTTTTCCAGTTATCTGAGTCAGGAGTGCATCAATATTTTACCGCCCACCCGCGGAGCACTCCCCGGCTGTGACCTCAAAAGAGAAATCCTTCATAGAGAGAGAAAAATATAAAGATTATCAGTTCAGTGATCAAATAGATTGACATTATTTATGAAGGGTAAGCATAAATAAACACATACTCCTTGGTATAATAAAAGACAATCAAGCCACTTCAAAATTTTCCCAAAACTTCAATCCTAGTTTCATATTACACAATATAACCAAACGACGTCCTCAAACAGACTGCTAGACTATTTTCCTTAAATTTCGTGATAATGTTCCTTGACTGAGGAGCTGACCTGGGTAGACTTCCGTCTCCTGCGGCTTTACTCTCTACCAGGACGAGCGCCCGAGAAATGTGCGTGGAAGAAGCTTGGAAGAACACTCAATATTGAGTCTTCAGAAAAATGACTCCGACCACCCGACTTCTTGTTCTTCTTATGCTCCTTTTATCTTTTACTTTTTTCCTCTTATTTTAATTTTCTATCTTTTTTTCCATTATCTTACTAATCTTTCGTTTCTAATATATTCGTGTCTTTCGTTTCCATCATTTCTATCTCACATGATTTGATTTGTACCTCTAATTTTCATTTGTTGTCTTTCCTCTCATTTCTTCATTTTTTGGTCCTTTACTTTTGAAAACCCTAACCAGTCATTTTTATCTTTTCCTTCCCCATCAACTCTTCTCATCCCTTTTTCCCTTTAATTTACCTTTTTCTTTTCTCGTCCTGTTTTATCTTTTTTGCTCTTTTTTAACCTTCCTTTATCTTCCTTTGCTATCCTTATCTCAGTTTTCTACCCATTCGCTTAGTTCTATTCTTCCCACTCTCCCATTTCTACTGTTCCATTTTCTCCCTTTTGATTTCATTATCATTCCTCTTCACTTTCTCATTTCCACCCTTTAGTTTGCTAATATAAAAATATAGCAGTTTTAGGATAATCAATTTGCCAGATATTTCTGTCATGTAGTGTGGATGGTTTTAATCAGTTGAGTTTCAGAGGAATTTTGTAGATTTCTTTACGAGATTTGGTATATTTTATTTAAATTCGATATTATGAGTCGAGAATAGATACGCTAGATTTAGTTCAGGAAGTACTTTTGTAGCCAGACGAACCTACGATCTATGATAAAGTTGCGAAAATAAAGCAGGATTGAGAAGGGCGGGCAGAGTGCGTTTTTCTGGACTGTCAAAAAGACTTTGATTCAGTACCTTACAAGAGACTACGACACAACCTCGAGAGACAGAAGGGAGTAAGCGATAAAGCACTAACATGCGTCAAAGATGTCAGAAAACCCCACACCATTTACTAATATTTAATTCAAAAGGCAGATAATATTGCTGCTGTTGTATACACACGTTGACCCATAGAAAATGTAGCTTGTAGTGGAATTTTCCATCAATAGAAAATGGGATATCATTGCCACATAGTGCTATAAATTCACCAGCTATACTGTTGAGAATTATTCTTAAATACATTAGTCTTTGGACTTTTAGTATCATAAAAACATCTCATTTGAATTAACTTAATTATCAGTATCAAAATAGAGTAAACATGACCCATTTATCACTTATTGACATCTGGACAAGGAGAGTCAAGGAGTCAGTGGTGGGAGGTCAGCCATTGTTAAGAACATAGTGGCAGGAGCAAATTAAGCTCCTATAATTACTCTTGGACGAAGTGTTATGGAGATCAAATTAGTGCTTATTCCATCATCAACACAGTCAACATCCAAACAAGGGAAGTGTCTAACCGTATATCTAATCATTTCTGGGCAGTTAATTTTAAGTAGATATAGGGCGAACCGGTTAGGACACTAGACAATCCACTAAATCCAGGTAATTAAGCCTTGGTCCTTATCTTAATAATATAAATGTTTCATCTGATATAGCTGTCATATATTAGGATTCCGGCATACAGCTAGTGCCCTTTGACAGGAACAAGAAGAAGAAACAAGAATTAATCTAGGTTACTTGGATCATGGAAGCTAGCCTCACCAGAGGATTATTTGGTGTCTACATCCTAGTTATACCTGGTGGACTAAGCCTACCATACAATAAGATAAAGCACCTCCAAAATTTATTTACAAATATATGTAGTTTCATACTGTAGTTTGATTGGCTGCATATATATATAAATTTAATATAAACACCCCCTAACGTATAAGGATCGATTTGTGAGAATAATTGCAGAAATACAGTCCACTAAACAGCATACAAATTGCTATCGAAATATATAAATTAACATATATATAAATTCTATATAATTTCATTTAAATCAAATAAATATAAATCTCACAGGTCGGTTCCCACAGCAGGTCCATAGATGCCGCTGAAATCGCCACTTCGCACTACAGCTGAGGTGTTGATGCATAGCACTAATAGAACAAAAAGGCATGGTGCAAGCTTCAGATGTAACATACAGATATTAGAAAGTTTTCTTTTAGCGAAAGATTTGTTAGGACTTGGAAAGAACTACAGGAGTAGAATGTAGAGGCAAATTCATAATTTTAAAATTGTATATGACAGGGAAATAGGTCAGGAGATATTGCAATAGAAAACCGGAGGATACAAATGCAGAACACACACACACACACACACACACACACACACACACACACACACACACACACACACACACACACACACACACACACACACATAACAGAAGACTAGAAAGCAGAGAGAGATACCAGAGAACCAGGAATGAGTATGTCAGGGTGAGAAGAGAAGCAGAGAAAAGTTATGAAAATGATATAGCAAACAAAGCCACGGCCGAACCAAAGCTACTCCACAGTCACATCAGAAGGAGAACAACAGTGAAGAACAGGTAGTGAAACTTAGAACAATCGAGGACAGGTATACAGAGAATGACAAAGAGATGTGTGATGAACTCAACAAGAGGTTCCAAGGGGTCTTCACAACAGAACAAGGTGAGGTGTCTGTGCTAGGAGAAAGGGAAGTAAACCAGGCGGCCTTGGAAGAGTTTGAAATTACGAGAGAAGAGGGCAAGAGACACCTGCTGGATCTGGATGTTAGAAAGGCTATTGGTCCAGACGCGATTTCGCCATGGGTACTGAAAGAGTGTGCAGAGGCACTTTGCTTGCCACTCTCCATAATGTATAGTAGGTCACTGGAGACGGGAGACCTACCAGATATATGAAAGACGGCGAATGTGGTCCCAATATACAAAAAGGGCGACAGGCAAGAGGCACTGAACTACAGGCCAGTGTCCTTGACTTGTATACCATGCAAGGTGATGGAGAAGATCGTGAGAAAAAAACCTGGTAACACATCTGGAGAGAAGGGACTTCGTGACAAATCGACAACATTGGTTCAGGGAGGGTAAATCTTGCCTGACTGGCTTAATAGAATTCTATGACCAGGTAACACAGATTAAGCAAGAAAGAAAGGGCAGGGCGGACTGCATTTTCTTGGATTGTTGGGAAGCCTTTGACACAGTACCGCATAAGAGGCTGGTACATAAGCTGGTGAGACAGGCAGGTGTAGCTGGTAAGGTGCTCCAGTGGATAAGGGAGTACCTAAGCAATAGGAAGCAGAGAGTTACGGTGAGGGGTGAGACCTCCGATTGGCGTGAAGCCACCAGTGGAGTCCCACAGGGCTCTGTACTCGGTCCTATCTTGTTTCTGATATATGTAACTGATCTCCCGGAGGGTATAGATTCATTTCTCTCAATGTTTGCAGACGATGCCAAAATTATGAGAAGGATTAAGACAGAAGAGGACTGTTTGAGGCTTCAAGAAGACCTAGACAAACTGAAGGAATGGTCGAACAAATGGTTGTTAGAGTTTAACGCAACCAAATGTAATATAATGAAGATAGGTGTAGGGAGCAGGAGGCCAAATACAAGGTATCATCTGGAAGAGGAAATTCTTCCGGAGTCAGAGAAAGAAAAAGACTTGGGAGTTGATATCACGCCAGACCTGTCTCCTGCAGCACAAATCAAGAGGATAACATCAGCGGCATATGCCAGGCTGGCCAACATACGAACGGTATTCAGAAATTTGTGTAAAGAATAATTCAGAACTTTGTATACCACATATGTCAGGCCAATCCTGGAGTATGCAGCCCTAGTATGGAGTCCATATCTAGTCAAGGATAAGACTAAACTGGAAAAGGTTCAAAGATTTGCCACCAGATTAGTACCCGAGCTGAGAGGTATGAGCTACGAGGAGAGAATACGGGAATTAAACCTCACTTCGCTGGAAGACAGAAGAGTTAGGGGGGACATGATCTCTACATTCAAGATTCTGAAGGGAATTGATAGGATAGATAAAGACAAGTTATTTAACAAAACGGGCACACGCACCAGGGGACACGGGTGGAAACCAAGTGCCCAAATGGGCCACAGGGATATTAGAAAGAACTTTTTTAGTGTCAGAGTGGTTGACAAATGGAATGCATTAGGAAGTGATGTGGTGGAGGCTGACTCCATACACAGTTTCAAGTGTAGAAATAATAGAGCCCAATAGGCTCAGGAATCTGTACACCTGTTGATTGACGGTTGAGAGGCGGGACCAAAGAGCCAGAGCTCAACCCCCGCAAACACAACTAGGTGAGTACACACACACACCCACACACACAAAAACCCACCAACCCACACACACACACACACACACACACACACACACACACACACACACACACACACACACACCGACCGGGTAAACAAGGACGAACTTTTCAACACTGGTGGGACGCGAACAAGGGGACACAGGTGGAAGCTGAGTACCCAAATGAGCCACAGAGACGTTAGAAAGAACTTTTTCAGTGTCAGAGTAGTTAGCAAATGGAATGCATTAGGAAGTGATGTGGTGGAGGCTGACTCCATTCACAGTTTCAAATGTAGATATGATAGAGCCCAATAGGCTCAGGAATCTGTACACCAGTTGATTGACGGTTGAGAGGCGGGACCAAAGAGCCAGAGCTCAACCCCCGCAAGCACAATTAGGTGAGTACAATTAGGTGAGTACACACACACACACACACACACACACACACACACACACACACACACACACACACACACATAACAGAACACCAGAAAGCAGAGAGAGATTCCAGAGAACCAGGAATGAGTATGTCAGGGTGAGCAGAGAAGCAGAGAAAAGTTATGGAAATGATATAGCAAGCAAAGCCAAGACCGAACCAAAGCTACTCCACAGTCACATCAGAAGGAAAACAACAGTGAAGAACAGGTAGTGAAACTTTGAACAGGCGAAGACAGGTATACAGAGAATGACAAAGAGGTGTGTGATGAACTCAACAAGAGGTTCAAGAGGTCTTCACAACAGAACAAGGTGAGGTCACTGTGCTAGGAGAAAGGGAAGTAAACCAGGCGGCCTTGGAAGAGTTTGAAATTACGAGAGAAGAGGTCAAGAGACACCTGCTGGACCTGGATGTTAGAAAGGCTGTTGGTCCAGACGCGATTTCGCCATGGGTACTGAAAGAGTGTGCAGAGGCACTTTGCTTGCCACTCTCCATAGTGTATAGTAGGTCACTGGAGACGGGAGACCTACCAGAAATATGGAAGACGGAAAATGTGGGCCCAATATACAAAAAATGGCGACAGGCAAGAGACACTGAACTACAGGCCAGTATCCTTGACTTGTATACCATGCAAGGTGATGGAGAAGATCGTGAGAAAAAACCTGGTAGCACATCTGGAGAGAAGGGACTTCGTGACAAATCGACAACATTGGTTCAGGGAGGGTAAATCTTGCCTGACTGGCTTAATAGAATTCTATGACCAGGTAACACAGATTAAGCAAGAAAGAGAGGGCTGGGCGGACTGCATTTTCTTGGATTGTTGGAAAGCCTTTGACACAGTATTGCATAAGAGGCTGGTACATAAGCTGGAGAGACAGGCAGGTGTAGCTGGTAAGATGCTCCAGTGGATAAGCGAGTACCTAAGCAATAGGAAGCAGAGAGTTACGGTGAGGGGTGAGACCTCCGATTGCGTGAAGTCACCAGTGGAGTCCCACAGGGCTCTGTACTCGGTCCTATCTTGTTTCTGATGTTTGTAAATGATCTCCCGGAGGGTATAGATTCATTTCTCTCAATGTTTGCAGACGATGCCAAAATTATGAGAAGGATTAAGACAGAAGAGGACTGTTTGAGGCTTCAAGAAGACCTAGACAAACTGAAGGAATGGTCGAACAAGTGGTTGTTAGAGTTTAACCCAACCAAATGTAATATAATGAAGATAGGTGTAGGGAGCAGGAGGCCAAATACAAGGTATCATCTGGGAGAGGAAATTCTTCAGGAGTCAGAGAAAGAAAAAGACTTGGGGGTTGATATCACACCAGACCTGTCTCCTGCAGCACATATCAAGAGGATAACATCAGCGGCATATGCCAGGCTGGCCAACATACGAACGGCATTCAGAAATTTTTGTAAAGACTCATTCAGAACTTTGTATACCAGTAGGCCCGGATGTAGAGGACAGTAAACTAGAAAGTGTACCAGACAGCACTGACAGCTCGATAGGTACAGACACTACGACGGTTCCCGATAGAGCAATTCAGAACAGAAGGACAGACTTATGCAAAATTTTATGCAAAGGGCATATGCAGACATAGATATGCTGGTAATAAGAAAGGATTAGAATGCAGTTACCAACATCCCAAAAAATGTTTAAATATGCTTAGGAAAGGTGAGTGTCGATTTGGATCAATATGTAGGTTTTTCCATGCTGACATGTGCCAAACCTCACTGGAGGACAGAAAATGCTATGACCTCAGCTGCCCACACTTTCACGTGAAAGGCACGGAACGCTACATAAAGAGTGGCAAGCAGGATAATGAATTTGGAGGAAACTATAAATTTTTTATACCAGACCGGCAGAGAATTCAAAAGGAGCAGCATGGAGAGTGTATGGAACTGGATGCCAGATCCACTTGCATTCCAGAATTACAGATACAATTACCCACAGAAAGGGAACTACAACTACGACAGAAAACTGCCCTACAACAATCAGTACTGGTCAGAGCAAACTCATTATATCCACGAATAATGGACTTGCCGAAAAAGTCTCCCATTCAAACTATCACTAATAGAGTAACCTCATTCATCTTTGCCAACATACAAGGACTGAAAACAAGAACAAACAACAAAGTACAGTTCATAAATGGCCTCCTCACGGAGTCAAATGCAGTATTTGGAGCTTACACAGAAACCCATGCAGGGGAATTGTTGGACAGTGAGATCTGGATTCCAGGATATAACCTATACAGGTGTGATAGGAAAATTAGGTCACATGGAGGAGTGGGTCTGTATATTAGGGAAGACCTTGTATGCTCGGAGCTCCTAAACGTTACAAATGAGGTGGTAGAGGTACTGGGATTAAAAATAGAGAAAATAAATTTAGTTATTATACTAATATACAAACCGCCAGATGCAACGACTGAGGAATTCACAGAACAGATAAGCAAAATAGAGAATAGCCTTGATAATTTGGAGAACCCGATACCTGATATTATCTTCCTAGGTGACTTCAACTTGCCTAGTCTCAGGTGGAAAATAGCAAACAATAATATTATACCAGGAAATCTATCAGGGCCTAACCAACCACAGATTAGAGAACTACTTAGATTCTGTGACAAATTTTCACTCAATCAGCAGATATCGGAGCCAACGAGAAATGAAAATATTCTAGATCTGGTCTTTACGAACAATGAAGACATTATCAGAGACATTACGATATCAGATATCACATACTCAGATCACAAACTCATTGAAGTGCAAACGACCATCAATACTCAGAATAGACCTAAAACGTTGATAAAGCGAGAGGGGCTATTCAGTAAATTCAATTTTAAAAATAAAAGGATAGACTGGGAGATAATAAACAGGGAACTTACAAACATTCCATGGGGAACTGTTCTAAATAATACAAGTCCTACAGAAGGAATAGAAAAACTGACTTCAGAAGCGTATCAAGTCTGTCTGAAACATGTTCCTTTGAGGAAAGCCAGAAAGAGATCTAACGTGGAAAGAGAACGCAGACGACACTATAAACGCAGGAAAAAAATAACGGTACTGCTTATGCAGACACGAATTTCCCGTCAAAGAAGGAATAATTTAAATAGGGAGATTGATGAAATCGAGCGGAAATTGAAACACTCATATGAAACTGAAGAAAGGCAGTTAGAACAGAAAGCAATTCAGGAAATAAAGAAAAATCCAAAATATTTCTTCTCATATGCGAAATCAAAAGCAAAAACCACTGCCAGTATTGGACCTATTCGCACAAGTGAAGGTTCATACACGGAAGATGACGAAGAAATTAGTGAAATCCTAAAAAAAGCAGTATGAGGACATGTTTAACACTCCAATAAACAACATGAAGGTGGAAGATCCAGACAATTTCTTTATGCGGGATATTCAAACCCCTGTAAATATAACTGATATAAACACGAGCGCACTAAATTTTGAAAAAGAAATTGAAAACATGCCCATGCACTCGGCCCCAGGTCCAGACTCATGGAATTCAATATTTATAAAGAAATGCAAAGTGCCGGTAGCACAGGCACTCAGTATAGTGTGGAGGAAGAGCTTGGACACGGGGGAGATACCAGATGCACTTAAAGTAGCAGACATAGCCCCTCTAAACAAGGGAGGGAGCAAAGCATTGGCAAAAAATTATAGACCAGTTGCACTAACATCGCACATCATAAAAGTATTTGAGAGAGTGATTAGGAGTCAGGTCACCAATTTCATGGAGACCAATGACCTTCACAACCCAGGCCAACATGGAATTCGAGCGGGAAGATCGTGCCTCTCACAGCTACTTGAGCACTACGACAAAGTCACTGAGGCATTAGAAGAGAAACAGAATGCTGATGTGATATACATGGACTTCGCAAAGGCTTTCGATAAATGTGACCATGGCGTGATAGCACACAAAATGAGGTCAATGGGAATAACCGGTAAAGTAGGACGCTGGATACTCAGTTTTCTGTCAAACAGGACTCAGCGAGTAACTGTCAACAATATAAAATCTAGTCCAAGTGCAGTGAAAAGCTCTGTACCTCAGGGTACAGTCCTTGCACCGCTGCTTTTCCTTATTCTCATATCAGATATAGACAAAAATACAAGTCACAGCTTCGTATCATCCTTTGCAGATGACACAAAAATCAGTATGAAAATTACCTCGGCTGAGGACATTGAAAATCTTCAAGCTGATATTAATAAAGTTTTCGACTGGGCATCAGAAAATAACATGATGTTTAACAGTGATAAATTGCAGGTACTCAGGTATGGTAAAAATGAGGACCTTAAACATAATACAGAGTACAAAACACAATCAAATGTACCCATAGTAGGAAAACAGCATGTAAAGGATTTGGGAATAATAATGTCTGACGACCTAACGTTTAAGGAGCATAACCAAGCAAATATTGCGACAGCCAGAAAAATGATAGGATGGATTACGAGAACTTTCAAATCCAGGGATCCCATCACAATGGTTGTACTCTTCAAGTCACTTGTGTTGTCCCGTCTTGAGTACTGCTCAGTACTCACTTCCCCCTTCAGAGCAGGAGAGATTGCTGAAATAGAGGGAATACAGAGAACATATACGGCACGCATAGACGCAATAAAGCACCTAAATTATTGGGATCGTCTCAAAGCCCTCCAAATGTACTCACTAGAAAGAAGACGAGAGAGATATCATATAATATACACCTGGAAGATACTGGAGGGCCAAGTACCAAATCTACACAGTAAAATAACAACGTACTGGAGTAAACGATATGGAAGAAAATGTAGAATAGAACCAGTGAAGAGCAGAGGTGCCATAGGCACAATCAGAGAACACTGTATAAACATCAGAGGTCCGCGGTTGTTCAACGTCTTCCCAGCAAGCATAAGAAATATTGCCGGAACAACCGTGGACATTTTCAAGAGGAAACTAGATTTATTCCTCCAAGGAGTGCCGGACCAACCGGGCTGTGGTGGGTATGTGGGCCTGCGGGCCGCTGCAAGCAACAGCCTGGTGGACCAAACTCTCACAAGTCAAGCCTTGCCTCGGGCCGGGCTTGGGGAGTAGAAGAACTCCCAGAACCCCATCAACCAGGTATCAACCACATATGTCAGGCCAATCCTGGAGTATGCAGCCCCAGCATGGAGTCCATATCTAGTCAAGATAAGACTAAACTGGGAAAGGTTCAAAGATTTGCCACCAGACTAGTACCCGAGCTGAGAGGTATGAGCTACGAGGAGAGACTACAGGAATTAAACCTCACTTCGCTGGAAGACAGAAGAGTTAGGGGGGACATGATCACCACATTCACGATTCTCAAGGGAATTGTTAGGATAGATAAAGACAGGCTATTTAACACAAGGGGCACACGCACAAGGGGACACAGGTGGAAACTGAGCGCCCAAATGAGCCACAGAGATATTAGTAAGAACTTTTTTAGTGTCAGAGTGGTTGACAATCATGGAGGAATGCATTCGGAAGTGATGTGGTGGAGGCTGACTCCATACACAGTTTCAAGTGTAGATATGATAGAGCCCAATAGGCTCAGGAATCTGTACACCTGTTGATTGACAGTTGAGAGGCGGGACCAAAGAGCCAGAGCTCAACCCCCGCAAGCACAACTAGGTGAGTACACACACACACACACACACACACACACAGAGTGTGTGTGTGTGTGTGTGTAGAGTGCTTGTGGGGGGCTGGCTGGTAAGTGTCTCTCATAAGTCTCCAACAGTGTACAAGGTTTATATAATATCATATCATACACACTATTGCATTCCATTCAATAATACAATCGTAAGTGGTAGACAGGTAACAGGGACAGCAACTGTGAGCTCACTGGGAACCCAGATAAGCCGCTAATCCTTCCCCCCCCCCCCACCGTAATCTGAAGACAACACCTCACCCATCTCTTAACCCCCCATCTCACTCTCCCTACACACTCCCCCCCCCCCCACCACTTCCACTCCCCCCCCCCCCCACCACCACTCCCACTCTCACACTAGGACTATTCTTGCTCTCTCTCTTGCTCTCTTTCTTGACAAGGGCAAAATGGCAGGTGGACACAACAGGGACACAGGGAATAGCCAGAGTGACCAAACGAAGGACATGTTAACCCATGTTCTGGAGGAATTCAGGAAGGAGATGCAGGAAATGAGGATTACAATTAACAACCTGCAAAGTGAGCTGACATCAGCAAGGGAGGAGATCAAATCCCTCACAGAGAAAAATAAAGAGACCGAGCATCAGATTATCATCCAAAGGGAAGGTAGGAATGTTACATTGGAAGGAAATGCCTCTGTACCTGAAACATTTGCGGACATACTGAAAAAGAGCTCAAAAGGAATGGACACAGTGAAGGAGGTAGCGATGCAAGCAGCTACCTCACAGGAAGCAGCAAGGTGCACCACTCAGCTGCTGGAGAGAAAAAGATCAGTGGTAGTTGTAGGCATCAAAGAACAGGAAGGATCCAACAGGCTAGAATGGAATGGCAAGGATAGAGAGGCAGTACATGGGCTACTGACGGGGTTACAGATGGAAGGGGCTGAACGAAACATTGAGAAGGTTTTCAGGTTGGGCTGGTACAACAAGGACAGAAACCACCTTGTAAAGGTGGTGTTTACAATCAAAACCACGAAGGAGGATATTCTCGAAAGGAAGAGTCGACTGCAGCATGTGGAGGGATACAAAAAAGTATTCCTCCAGAGGGACAGGACGAAGGAGGAGAGAGCCAGGGCAGCAGAGGCAAGGAGGAAATGCAGGGAGAGAGGAGCAAACCAGGAAATCACAGCCCCCAACAGTCCTAGAGACAAGAGGCGAACCCAAAACCAGCATACCAGCAACACCAGAGGCGAGGACAACACCACCACCCCCCTCTGCATAGAAACCCTCCCTTCCCCTCACCCTACCTGCCCCCACCCAACCTTCCCCCCCCACCCCATTCTTACCCTATGACCCCTTCCCCATTCCCATCATGTCCCCCCTCCCACCTTTACCCCCCTCCCCCTGTCCCCCCTCCCCCTTCATCCCATACCCTCCCTATCCCTCCTCCCCCCTCACGCCGTATCCTCCATGTCCCCCCTTCCCTGAAACCCCCACCCCTCACCCCAAACTCCTCTGAAACCCTGCAAACCACCTCACAGATCTTCTCACCCATGGAATAGCTTTCTACACGGGCAGAATGCTCGCCAAGAAGGGGACAAGAAAATGAACAGAAGAAAATGAGCTTCAAGACAATGTACACTAACATAGATGGAATTACAAATATAACAAGTGAACTCGGAGAATGGGCACTAGAAGAATACCCAGACATAATAGCACTCACAGAAACAAAGCTACCGAAAACCATATCAAACGCAGTGTTTCCACAGGGCTACTATGTAGTGAGGAAAGAGAGAGAAGGGAGAGGAGGAGGTGGTATAGCTTTGCTAATAAGAGAAGGTTGGAGTTTTGAAGAGATGGTAATTCAGAACTGTAGAGGTTTCAGTGACTACATATCAGGCACCATAGCAACTGGAGGACAGAAAATTAAAGTAATAGTCATATATAACCCCCCACCGAACGACAGAAGACCCAGACAGGAATATGATAGAAACAACTTGGCCACCATCAATATAATAGAGAAAGCAGCTTCCGTGGCTAGCAGGAATGGATCCAGGCTACTAATCATGGCAGACTTCAACCATGGGAAGATAGATTGGGGGAACAGAGACCCACATGGAGGACCAGACATATGGAGAGCTAAACTGCTGGATGAGGCACCAAGCAACTTTCTAAGTCAACACGTCAAGGGACCGACAAGAATGATAGGAGGGGATGAACCAGCCTTGCTTGATCTGATATTTACCCTAAATGAGTCGGATATAAGGGAAGTTAAGTTGGAAGCCCCCTTGGGAATGAGTGATCATAGTGTATTGAGCTTTGAGTACCTGGTTGAGCTGGGAATTATCACCCCCCAAAAAAAAAAAAACTGGGAAACAAAGGGCTGGCGTACTGAAAGGGAAACTATGAGGAGATGAATAAATTCCTAAGGGATATACATTGGGACACAATTTTTTTTACGATGGAGAAACTTTAAACTAAAAAATAAGGTCACAGGGAGGGATATCTATGTTCAGTAAACAGTTACTGAGTTGTAAACTGAATGGTAGAGCCACCCAATACCTGGTTAATGATAATAGTATTTCACGATAGAAAAACCTTATCCTAAACTAAAAATGAGCTCACATGAAGTGATTTTCACTTACTGAGTTGTTAACTGAATGCCTGAGCTATCCAATACATAGTCGGTGATAGTAGTATTAATTCAAGATGGAAAACTTTAAACTAAACTAAAATGAGCGCACATGAAGTGATTATCACGTTCATTAATCACTTACTAAGTTGTTAACTGAATGTCTGAGACATCCAATACATGGTTGATGATAGCAGTATTAATGACATTGATAATACGAGGTCTTGAACTAGATACTGACAGGGGGAACAACAAAGCTGTGATATTGAAAAGAAACTGAACTGAATTTGAAAGTTGATTAATATATGTAATGTGAAGCCAATCTACTGGAAAACAGTGAAATCTCGTCACTAAGCATAACTTGTCACTCTGCGAAACAAATTATTGACTATAAGTGCGACAGTGAGAATAAAAATGACCACTTATGTTTTGGAGTGCTATTTTAGTCAAGAAATACTGTAAAGGATGATTATTGACTAAAGGGAATTTCGCGGACTGCTGGTGTTTGATGTGTTGAACTGCTTAAGGAAGCATATTTGCTAGAAAAAATTCCTGTGAAATAATGCGTGTTATATGTTTTGACTATCTAGCTAATAGCGTATTGCCTGGCTAATAATGAAATGTCACATTTTGTCTGACTCACTTAGCACAAGTGAAGAGAAAACATTGAAAAACTTGCAAAGGTTAAAAACTCTGTGAAATCATATCTGTTATGTTAAGTTTTGACTAGCTGATTAATAACATACTACTACATTATTGTCTTTATGTTATGTTTACCTCGATAGCGTTGTAATGCTTGGAAATTGTATGTGCGGATCCCGGTTCCCTCTTACTGCTCATAAATAATGGATGCTGTAAAGTATTTGGAACATGACTCTTCTTATTCTTGCCCCTTTTTAAAACTAGATGCAATAACCAAGCTATGTTTGCCTTCTCTCTCTTTCTCAATATGGATGTGGGTTGGTGTGGGTTATTTGTGTGGACTCGGGAGATATGATCACCATATAAAAGTTTCTCAAAGAAAATGATAAGCTATGTAAGGACCTTTTATTTAACACACACACACACACGACATCCGTGCAGTAGTGAGACTCCCCTTTGATGGCTGTACACGTGACAGTGTAAAATTAAAATGTGCAAAGATGATTCGGAGTGCTATTTAGTAGAGAAATGATACAAAATTGTGTTTATTAACTAGTGAGAGCCCGTAGCATGTATGGTGTGAGATATTGCGGTCCTTAACCTAGTCAAGCGATAGACAGAGAGACAGACAGACAGACAACAACAATAGGTAGTGGCCCTCGCGTCTATTTGATTTGATAGAAGAAAAAAGTGAAGACTAGTATTCCCTGTTTTTTAAGATGAAAAACTTTTAACTATAAAAATGTTTGACTGAGTGACTGACTGACTGCTTTTCTGGACAGATCTGCAGGTCTGCAAGAAATAATAGTAATGTAGGTAGGGAACATGTCTCCTTGGCTCTTTTATCTTCCACAAAGCCTTTCCTCCTATCTCAACCCTATTAGTTCATGCTTTCGTGTTTCACTTTTTGTTAAAACTAAATCTACACACGCGATATGAAATGTGAAAAAAATCTTACATTATGCTATGTTAACAGTGCTTGAATAAAATTATTAAGAGTGCTCGGGTACTGTTGCGCGCAGTCATCTCGCTAAGGCAGGTCGGTGACAGAATTGTCAAAATGATGTACCTTGCATACATCAGATCTTTAGTGGTTTATGCTGCACCTCTGCTTGTCTTGATGACTGAAAGGACTTTGATGATACAAATAGTAATTGCTGACATGGATGATGATAGTAGTATTAATTTAAGATGGAAAACTTTAAACTAAACTAAAAAATGAGCATGCATGAAGTGATTCCCACGTTCAGTAAACACTTACTGAGTTGTAAACTGAATGTCTAAGACACCCAATACGTTGTTGATGATGATAGTAGTATTTAATTTAAGATGGAAAACTTTAAACTAAAATGAACTCACATGAAGAAATGTAGATAGCGAACATGTCTCCTCAGCTCTTTAATCTTCCGCAAAGCCTTTTCTCCTATCTCAACCCTATTAGTTCATGTTCTCGTGTTTCACTTTTTGTTAAAACTAAATCTTCAACAAGATCCTGTAGATCTGAGGCAAAGTAAAATTGACAGTGCTTAATTTAGAAACTGTACATGTGGTCGGTCTCGAACCCATTGTCGATGGGCCGACTTATATTGAATTTTGTAACTAGCTGATCAAGATTGTAACTTGCTTAACTAAATGAATTGAGGGGTTCAGTCCCTGAGCCCATTATGTGCCTCTGTAACCCTTTCCAATACCGCCCGCAAGAGAGGTATGGGGTGCACAATAAATGAACTAAACTAACTAAACTGTCATACAGTGCTAATGGCATAAGTTCAGCCTGACGAAACTGTAGATGCTATGTCCTACCAAATTGAAGCTGGGTATTTCACTAATGACTCAACTCGAGAGAGAAGCAGTCTATCCCATAACATATTAGAGTCTTCAGTCCACTGTTGGTGTTGGTGTTTGACTTACTGAGTTAGTGTAAGGGCTAAACACGGTTAAACATTTCAATATTCAGACATCGGACGGAAAGTTGCTCGTTACTCTTAAAATGATATTTGGGCAAAGAACGAAGTTACCATATTGGTCACGTTACATTAATGATATTTGGCCAAAGAACGATGTCATCATGTTGGTCGTGTTATGTTACAAGGATATAAGGGTGAGAGTGATGGGGGCTCGAAAAATTGACATTAGTCTTCCATCCTCTGGTGTGCTGTCAGTCTAAGTGAAATGAAAAAAGATATGTGAACAGCAGCAGCAGGAGAAAGGAATTGATGGTACTTTTTCCCCAACTATTAACTGATCTGAATAGAGAGAGAGAGAGAGAGAGAGAAACCACTGACTGCTATGTGTATCCCATGCAGTTGTGTTTACAACAAATTATGATTTGTTATAATAATAAGATTGAAGACCAGCTTATGACTCTCGATATTCTTAAAAAATGCTATTTGAGCAAAGAATGATGATACCATGTTGGTCACATTGCGATACAAGGTTACACATATGATCAGAAATAATACTAAAGGCTTTGCACAGAACATCCGGTCTGGGAAGGGTGAAGTGATGCTTGATGGTTTGGGCTTGGAAGGGGGGTGGGAGGGGGGTAGGAGTTTGGTGGGGGTTGATGGGGAGAGAGTAAGGTCATCCCAGTACCTCGTCCATCTCACTACGCCTCAAACCATCACGAAGGTTAGACCCTAACGAGACGGATTGCTATTTCACTCATTCAGGAGTCTTGAACATTCTGTGACATTGTCTTGCTATGATAACGCCGTTGTGTGTTACAAGGTCTGTACAGCAGTAATTGGTGTAGGAAGAAGAGGTGATGGAGATTGAATAGACACGCATACATTTCAATGATATTTATTTGGGCCAGCAGATGTTGTGATCACAGTTAACAAGAACAATTTGTAGGTAGAGATCGCGTCTCCCGTGACGATGTGTTGATTTATATTGAATTTTGTAACTAGCTCGTCATGATTGTAACTTGCTTAGCTAAAAATGAATTGTGGGGTTCAGTCCTGGACTCCTTTATGCGTCTCTGCAAGCCTTTACTACCCATATGACTTCCTTGTATGAGATTGGACTGTTTAGCAACACGTAGGTAGTTCTTGATGGAATTTGTATGTTGTGTTCATGGCACGCCTTTGCTATGTCCCAGTGAGAGTGTCAGGAAAGAGAGAGAGAGAGAGAGAGAGAGATGGTACACCTCAGGCTCGCTCCCCGCCAAAAAATGTTTCCCTCTTTTAGTAAACGCTAACCTACTGACTTTGACTGAGTTTACTAAGTGATGTGCCGTGTGGTGACACTTCTCAGGTCGATGTGACGGTATGTGGTCCTGGTCCGTACCACTCTAGAAGGTAAGGGGAAGAGGGGTGCCCCACTCTAGAAGGTAATGGAGGGGAGGGAGAGGGGGGCCCTGATGGTATGGGGAGAGGAGGGGGATGAGGGGTGGGAGTGATTGACGATGACAGGTGTGGACCTGCTGGCAGTAGTAAGAACGTCGCTCCTTAACGAATCCGCAGTGTTGGGAGAAGCCTGTTGGGGTGAACATCTCCAAGACCACCCTGAAGACATTGAAAAACGATTAGGTAATGGACCACATCCCTCCTGCTGCAGCTCTCATCTCCTCCTGGACTCTGCTCTCTTCTACCCTCCTCCTCTCACTTCCGGCTGTGTGCATAGCTCCAAGAAAATAATGGATGTCAAAAAGCACATATGACCCTAAGCACTCTCACGCTGAGGGGAAGCTCCCATCACCCCTCCCTCACCCCTCCTCCACCCCAAACAACATATCCGCCTATGTTGGGACGCCTCACACCTACACTTAGCCTCTACATAGCTTTACTTACTATCATCTTTAATCAAAACTATTATCTACACACAGGATTAAGTCTACGGCAAACACACATACATATTTAACTACTCCTTCCACATATTCCACTCATATCCTCGTATTTCTTACTCTACCACACACCCCACATACTCTCCTACACACCCAACAACATGACCCCCATCTTTCCTGACCACATACCCAAACATCGGACGCTCACACGCGTCCGACACGCCACAACTTCCGGGAAAATCCCCAAAAACCCCTTGCGTTCCACCTGGCGAGATGGTGCGCGCGGATCTAGTCCTATATTTCACTACTAGTCACAGCAGACACAGGGAGTATAGTCACAGCTGACAGAGGGAGTATATTCACGGTTGACACTGGGAGTATAGTCACAGCTGACACTGGGAGTATAGTCACGGCTGACACTGGGAGTATAGTCACAGCTGACACTGGGAGTATAGTCACGGCTGACACTGGGAGTATAGTCACGGCTGACACTGGGAGTATAGTCACGGCTGACACTGGGAGTATAGTCACAGCTGACACTGGGAGTATAGTCACAGCTGACACTGGGAGTATAGTCACAGCTGACACTGGGAGTATAGTCACAGCTGACACTGGGAGTATAGTCACGGCTGACACTGGGAGTATAGTCACAGCTGACACTGGGAGTATAGTCACGGCTGACACTGGGAGTATAGTCACAGCTGACACTGGGAGTATAGTCACGGCTGACACTGGGAGTATAGTCACAGCTGACACTGGGAGTATAGTCACAGCTGACACTGGGAGTATAGTCACGGCTGACACTGGGAGTATAGTCACAGCTGACACTGGGAGTATAGTCACGGCTGACACTGGGAGTATAGTCACGGCTGACACTGGGAGTATAGTCACAGCTGACACTGGGAGTATAGTCACAGCTGACACTGGGAGTATAGTCACGGCTGACACTGGGAGTATAGTCACGGCTGACACTGGGAGTATAGTCACAGCTGACACTGGGAGTATAGTCACGGCTGACACTGGGAGTATAGTCACGGCTGACACTGGGAGTATAGTCACGGCTGACACTGGGAGTATAGTCACAGCTGACACTGGGAGTATAGTCACGGCTGACACTGGGAGTATAGTCACGGCTGACACTGGGAGTACACTAATCTCTCTGTCAGCTATCTCACCTTGTCAGAGTAAAAGAGACAAATGTATGTGAATGCATGTGTGTGTATATATGCATGTATATATGTATATGTACGTATATATGTGTGTGTATATATATGTATGTGTATAAAATACATATGGAAGTTGATCAAAATTGCCTTTCACCTCTGTAAATGCACATTAATGACACTTCTAACACTTTATGTAGTTCATACGTAAATCTCTGTATCTATGTATTACGTATGTAGATTAGCTTAGCATTTTAAAAGTACCGAATCACCTGCTGTGGTTGATTGTTCAATAAATCCCTGAATTATATGTTTAACTGATCTCTAACCCTGTCTATATATATATATATATATATATATATATATATATATATATATATATATATATATATATATATATATGTGTGTGTGTGTATATATATATATATATATATATATATATAACTGAAAACTCACACCCCAGAAGTGACTCGAACCCATACTCCCAGGAGCGACGCAACTGGTATGTACAAGACGCCTTAATCCACTTGACCATCACGACCGGACATAATGAGGTGATAGCCGAGGCTATTTGAACCACCCCACCGCCGGCACTCGGATAGTAATCTTGGGCATAGCATTTTACCAAATCACCTCATTTTTTGGGGCACACGTGAGGAACACAAATGCGAACAAGCCTGAGTGGTCCCCAGGACAATATGCAACTGAAAACTCACACACCAGAAGTGACTCGAAGCCATACTCCCAGGAGCGACGCAACTGGTATGTACAAGACGCCTTAATCCACTTGACCATCACGACCGGACATAATGAGGTGATAGCCGAGGCTATTTGAAGCACCCCACCGCCGGCACTCGGATAGTAATCTTGGGCATAGCATTTTACGAGTCACTTCTGGGGTGTGAGTTTTCAGTTGCATATTTGCCTGCAGACCGTTCAGGCTTCTTGTTGGATCCTTGGTGTGCTGGCATAGAAAGTTTCTTGTTGCCACGTCCAGCAGCTTAGCTCTCCATGTTTCTGGTCCTCCTTGCTGGTCTCTGTTCTCCCAATCTATCAGCCAGTTTTTGAAGTCTCCCATGATTAGTAGTCTAGATCCATTCCTGCTAGCAACAGAAGCTGCTCTCTCTATTATGTTAATGTTGGCCATATTGTTTCTATCATATTCCTGTCTGGGTTTTCTGTCATTTGGTGATAGATTATATATGACTACAAATATAATTTTTTGTCCTCCAGTTGTCATGGTACATGTTATCAAGTCACTGAAACCTTCACAGCCCTGAATACCCATCTCCTCAAAATCCCAGCCTTTCTTACCAGCAGAGCTACACCACCACGAACTCATCCTTCTCTCTCTTTCCTCATAACATAATAGTTCTGTGGGAACACTGCATTTGTTATGGTTTTCGTTAACTTTGTTTCTGTGAGTGCAATTATGTCTGGGTTTTCCACTAGTACCCATTCTCCAAGTTCTTTTGCTTTATTTGTAATTCCATCTATGTTAGTGTACATTACCTTCAGGCTCACTTTCTTCTATCCTTTCTCAAATTCCCTCTGTACTGCAGGTGAGTGTACTGCTGGTGAAGGAAGCTGTTCCGTGAGTGTGAGGATTTGTGAGGTGGATAACAGGGTCTCAGAGGATACTGGGGTGAGGGGTCAAGTGAAGGAAGGCGGACAGGGAGGGTAGGGGATGAAGAGGGAGGAGGACAGGAAGGAAAACAGGGAAGGGGGGTACATAGTGTGAGGGGAGGGGTAGCAGGGTGGGAATGGAGTGTGGGGAGAGGGATATTTTGCTGACCATTTGAGTGGGGGCAGAGAGGGTTTGGGGTAGTGGAGTTTTCTATGCAGGGGGAGGGTGGTGGGGTTGCCCTCCCCTCTGGTGTTACTGAGTAGCTGGTTGTGGGTTCCCCCCTCACCTCTGGGGATGTTGTGTTCAGAGCTGTGATTTCCTGGTTTTCCCCTCTCGCCCTGTGGCTCATGTGGGTACTCAGTTTCCACCTGTGTCCCCTTGTTCGCGTCACGTCAGTGATGAATAGTTTATCCTTGTTTACCCGGTCAATTCACCTGAGGATTTTTTAGGTTGTGATCATGTCTTCCCTTACTCTTCTGTTTTCCAATGTCGTAAGGTGCGTTTCCCACATCCTTTCCTCGTAACTCATACCTCTTAGTTCTGAGACTAGTCTAGTGGCATACCTTTGGACTTTTTCCAGCTTCGTCTTGTGCTTGACAAGGTACGGGCTCCATGCTGGGGCCGCATACTCCAGGATTGGTCTTACATATGTGGTGTACAAGATTCTGAATGATTCCTTACACAGGTTCCTGAACGCTGTTCTGATGTTCGCTAACCTCGCATAACCCACTGCCTAGTTTCATTACTTTGCATTTACTCGGGTTGAAATTCAACAGCCTTTTGTTGGACCATTCACTCAGTCTGTCTAGGTCATCGTGTAGCCTCCTACTATCATCCTCTGTTTTAATCCTCCTCATAATTTTTGCATCATTGGCAAACATTGAGAGAAACGATTCTATACCCTCTGGGAGATCATTTACATATGTCAGAAATAGTATAGGTCCAAGGACTGACCCCTGCGGGACTCCACTTATAACGTCTCGCCAATCTGAGACCTCACCCCTCACAAAGACTCGTTGTCTCCTGTTGCTTAGGTACTCCTTTATCCAATGGAGTACCTTCCCTTTCACTCCAGTCTGTATCTCCAGCTTTTTCAGTAGCCTCTTGTGTGGTACTGTATCAAATGCTTTCTGACAATCCAAAAATATGCAGTCTGCCCACCCTTCTCTTTATTGCCTTATTTTTGTTGCCTGGTCGTAGAATTCAAGTAGCCCTGTGAGGCAGGACCTGCCATCCCTGAACCCATGTTGATGCTGTGTTACAAAGTTCTTTCGCTCCAGGTGCTCCACTAGCTTTCTTCGTACAATCTTCTCCATCAACTTGCATGGTATGCAGGTTACAGACACTGGCCTGTAGTTCAGTACCTCCTGTCTATCTCCTTTCTTGTATATCGGGACTATGTTAGCTGCTTTCCAAATATCTGGCAGTTCCCCTGTTGCCAGTGATTTGTTATACACTATGGAGAGTGGTAGGCACAGTTCTGTTACTCCTCCCTTTAGTATCCAAAGGGAAATTCCATCTGGGCCTATAGCCTTTGTCACATCCAAATCTAGTAAACACTTCCTTACTTCCCCGCTGGTAATCTCAAACTCTTCCAGTCGTTCCTGGTTAGGTATTCCCTCTCCTATCTCTGGAATTTCTCCTTGCTCTAAGTTGAAGACTTCCTGGAATTTCTTATTCAGTTCCTCACACACGTCCTTGTCGATTGTAGCGAATCCTTCCACCCCTATCTTAAATTTCATAACTTGTTCCTTTACTGTTTTTTTCTCCTGATGTGGCTATGCAGCAATTTAGGCTAAGTCTTTGCCTTGCTTGCGACGTCATTTTCATATTGTCTTTCTGCCTCTCATCTCATCCTGACATATTTATTCCTGGCATTCTGGTATTTTTCTCTGCTCTCCAGTGTCCTGTTAGTCCTATAGTTTCTCCATGCCCTTTTACTTTGCTGCTTAGCTAGCCTACATCTCTGATTGAACCATGGGTTTCTCATCTTCATTTCACTGTTTTCCTTTTGGACTGAGACAAACTTGTTTGCTGCGTCCTTGCACTTTTGCGTGATGTAGTCCATCATATCTTGGGCCGTCTTTCCCATGAGCTCTGTTTCCCATGATATATCTGTTAGAAATTGTCTTATCTCCTCATAGTTTCCCTTTCGGTATGCTAACCTTTTGGTTTCGGTATCCCTCCTCGAGTTCAATAACCCTTCTTCAATCAGGTACTCAAACACTAGTACACTGTGGTCGCTCATTCCTTCTGGTCCTCAAAACCGATTTCTCTTATGTCGGAGTCGTTCAGAGTGAAGACTAGGTCGAGTCTCGCTGGTTCGTCATTGCCTCTCATCCTTGTGGGTTCTCTGACATGCTGGGTTAAAAAGTTTCTAGTCATCACCTCCACTAGTTTGGCTCTCCACGTATCCTCACCTCCATGCTGTTCCTTGTTCTCCCAGTCAATCCTTACGTGATTGAAGTCCCCTATGATGAGCAGGTGGGATCTATTTCTACAGGCAGCAGAGGCTGCCCTCTCAATTATAGTGTTAACTGCCATGTTGTTGTTTTCATACACTTGACTGAGTCTTCTGTCGTTTGGTGGATGGTTGTATATTACTGCTACTACTATTCTTGGTCCTCCCATTGTCATGGTGCCTGCTATGTAGTCTCTGAACCCCCTCACAGCCCAGGATAGCCATCTCCTTAAAACTCCATTCCTTTCTCATGAGTAGGGCCACTCTGCCTCCTCCCCTACCTTCCCTCTCTTTCCTTATTACTGTGTACTCCTGGGGAAACACGGCATTTGTTATGATTCCAGAGAGTTTTGTTTCAGTGAGTCTGATTACATCTGGGTTCACTTCTTATGCTCTTTCCCTTAGTTCACTTGTCTTGCTTGTGATTCCATCTATGTTCGAGTTCATCACCCTGAAACCTGACTCTCTTCTGCTTCTCCTCTGGGGGGAACCTGTGGGGTCTGTGGTGAGTGAGAGCTGGGAGGATCTGGTACGGGGAGACTGGTGGAGGAGGGAGGGATTGAGGGGGGGTGAGAGGCGGAGGGTAGGGGGGAGAGTGAGAGGGGGAGGGTTGGGGAGGTGAGAGTGAGAGCTGGAGGGTTGGAGGGGGTGAGAGGGGGGAGTGTTGGGGGAGCATTGAGGGGAGGAGATGCTTTGGGGGATAAGGGAGATGGGGGCAGAAAAGGGGGGATGACTTGGGAGGCGTGGGGGGAAAAAGGGGGCTGAGGTGGGTGAGGAAGATGGGAGGGTTTACGGGAGTGGTGGTGAGGGGAAGACTTAGGTGCGGTGGGGAAGAGTGGGGGCTTAGGGGGGCGGAGGAGAACTGAGGGCTTGGGGGTGGGAGAGACGGGAGAGCATGTGGGAGAAAGGAGGGATTGGGGGATGGGAGAGAAGGGAGGTCCTGGGGAGTGGAGTGAGTGGAAGGAGGGGGGTGAGTGGGAGGAGGGGGGGGGCCCTAGGTATGTACTAGTGGGGGGCTGACAGGGGATGGGGCAGGTTGGGTGTCTGTTGGGTAGAATGTGAGGGGTGGTGCCCCACTCCCTGTCGCTGTTGCACTTTTTGAGGAGTGTTCCCCACACCCCTCTGGGATTGTAGGGTTCGGGGTTGTGGTACTCTAGGGTTGTGGTTGTGTGTGTGTGTGTGTGTGTGTGTGTGTGTGTGTGTGTGTGTGTGTGTGTGTGTGTGTGTGTGTGTGTGTGTGTGTGTGTGTGTGTGTGTGTGTGTGTGTGTGTGTGTGTGTGTGTGTGTGTGTGTGTGTGTGTGTGTGTGTGTGTGTATACTCACTTAGTTGTACTCACCTAGTTGTGTTTGCGGGGGTTGAGCTCTGGCTCTTTGGTCCCGACTCTCAACCGTCAATCAACAGGTGTACAGATTCCTGAACCTATTGGACTCTATCATATCTACACTTGAAACTGTGTATGGACTCAGCCTACACCACATCACTTCCTAATGCATTCCATTTGTCAACCACTCTGACACTAAAAAAGTTCTTTCTAATATCTCTGTGGCTCATTTGGGAACTCAATTTCCACCTGTGTCCCCTTGTGCGTGTGCCCCTTGTGTTTAATAGCCTGTCTTTATCTACCCTATCAATTCCCTTCAGAATTTTGAATGTGGTGATCATGTCCCCCTAACTCTTCTGTCTTCCAGTGAAGTGAGGTTTAATTCCCGTAGTCTCTCCTCGTAGCTCATACCTCTCAGCTCGGGTACTAGTCTGGTGGCAAATCTTTGAACCTTTTCCAGTTTAGTCTTATTCTTGACTAGATATGGACTCTATGCTGGGGCTGCATACTCCAGGATTGGCCTGACATATGTAGTATACAAAGTTCTGAATGATTCTTTACACAAGTTTCTGAATGCCGTTCGTATGTTACCCAGCCTGGCATATGCCGCTGATGTTATCCTCTTGATATGTGCTTCAGGAGATAGGTCTGGCGTGATATCAACCCCCAAGTCTTTTTCTTTCTCTGACTCCTGAAGAATTTCCTCTCCCAGATGATACCTTGTCTGGCCTCCTGCTCCCTACACCTATGTTCATTACCTTACATTTGGTTGGGTTAAACTCTAATAACCATTTGTTCGACCATTCCTTCAGCTTGTCTAGGTCTTCTTGAAGCCTCAAACAGTCCTCTTCTTTCTTAATCCTTTTCATAATTTTGGCATCGTCTGCAAACATTGAGAGAAATGAACCGATACCCTCCGGGAGATCATTTACATATATAAGAAACAAGATAGGACCGAGAACAGAGCTCTGTTCGACTCCACTGGTGACTTCACGCCAATCGGAGCTTTCACCCCTCACCGTAACTCTCTGCTTCATATTGCTTAGGTACCCCCTTATCTACTGGAGCACACCTGTGTGTGTGTACTCACCTAGTTGTGTCTGCAGGATCGAGCATTGAGTCTTGGATCCCGCCTTTCGAGCATCGGTTGTTTACAGCAATGACTCCTGTCCCATTTCCCTATCATACCTGGTTTTAAAATTATGAATAGTATTTCCTTCCACAATCTGTTCCTGAAGTGCATTCCATTTTCCCACTACTCTCACGCTAAATGAAAACTTCCTAACATCTCTGTGACTCATCTGAGTTTCAAGCTTCCATCCATGTTCTGTTACTATTCCGTGTGAACATTTCGTCTATGTCCACTCTGTCAGTCCCTCTGAGTATCTTATACGTTCCTATCATGTCCCCCCCTCTCCCTTCTTCTTTCTAGTGGCGTAAGGCACAGTTTCCTCAGGCGCTCCTCATACCCCATCCCTCGTAGCTCTGGGACGAGTCTCGTTACAAACCTCTGAACCTTTTCCAGTTTCATTATATGCTTCTTCAGATGGGGACTCCATGATGAGGCGGCATACTCTAAGACTGGCCTCACGTAGGCAGTGTAAAGCGGCCTAAATGTCTCCTTACTTAGGTTTCTGAATGATGTTCTAACTTTTGCTAGTGTAGAGTACACTGCTGTCATTATCCTATTTATATGTGCCTCAGGAGATATATTAGGTGTTACGTCCACCCCCAGGTCTCTTTCGCGTGTCGTCACAGGTAGGCTGTTCCCCTTCATTGTGTACTGTCCCTTTGGTCTCCTATCTCCTAGTCCCATTTCCATAACTTTACATTTGCTCGTGTTGAATTCCAGTAGCCATTTCTCTGACCATCTCTGCAACCTGTTCAGGTCCTCTTGGAGGATCCTGCAATCCTCATCTGTCACAGCTCTTCTCATCAACTTTGCATCATCCGCAAACATCGACATGTAGGACTCTACGCCTGTAAACATGTTGTTAACATATACAAGAAATAGAATTGGTCCCAGCACCGATCCTTGTATGTGTGTGTTTTTAGCTTTTCACGATTGCTATTTGAACAGAATAAACTGTAGGGTTCAGTTGGGAACCCACAGTGTGCCTCCGCCACCGCCCTTGGGATGGACGTCGGGTGTATAATACATGACTAAACTGGCATTATTGATATGTGTATGTAGAGTCTTGTATAGATATTATTGTTTATATGTATACAGGGTGCTGTAAATATCCTTAGTATGTGATCTGATGATGTGTATACAGGGTGCTGTATATGTTCTTAATATGTGTTCTTAGGATATGTATGCAGGGCGCTGTATATGTTCTTAATATGTGTTTTTTGGATGTTTATACAGGGTGCTGTATATGTTGTTAGTATGTGTTCTTAGGATGTGTATGCAGGGTGCTGTATATGTTCTTCATCCAGTATTATTATGTCTTTGCAGGGTGTTGTATACGATATTTTTGTTGATATATGTATAGGGTGCTGTATATCTTCTTAGTATTAATATGTGTATACAGGGTGCTGTATATCTTCTTAGTATTCGTATATACAGTAAATATATTAAGCAAGTACAGGAAGAAATTAGCTTATTCCTCGTACGACTTACTGCAGTTCTCATGCTATTTTTGCTTTCTTTTTACTTCTATCTTATTATTTTTGTATTTATTTTATTTTATCTGATCTCCACACCATCCAACTTTGTCAAGTCTTGACTGAAAAGTCTCAAATTACCGGTTTGTTTTGTCCTGGATGGATGCTGAGTTTTCGTGCCTTGAAGACCTCTCCACCTCATGTTGTGGGGAAAGAGGCGCCCACTACCTACACAGCCATGCAAGTGATATGCATATCTAACGATTTTCAATGGATTACAAAAAAGTAGTTTCTCTCTCATAAATATGAAAGCGAACTTGATGTGTTTGGTTCACAGTCCGCCTCTAGACATGATTAATATAATACAAGTAGGGAGTAAACCAGAGACCACAGCGGCAACCTAATACAAATTTCAGACTTTAGGTGATCATAAACATGAGTGGGCGCGGCCAGGGTCAAAGTCTGCCCCGGATATTTGCAATTCCAAGCACGTAAATAGGAAGATTTTATCTGTGCTGGCCACAAGGGCGGGATTCTCAGTGGTGGGAGGTATTTTGCAACTGCACCAGATGTTTTCCAGCTCCGGTAAGCGTTTTCCTGCTCCGGCAGGTGTTTTCCGTTTCTGGCCGACGCCTCTCTTTATGTGGCAGGTGTTTATCGGTTTCTTCAGATATCTGTAACATACAGACGGCGCCTTTCAAATACAGAAGACGTCTTCACATTACAGAACAAAGCTTATAAATTATTCTTACAGAACAAAAAGTTACAAATCTGTACAAGCAGATGTTCTTCTGTTCTCACATCTCAGATTCACATTTTTATCTCCACCTCATGCCATCCAGTTCCATTTAACGTTGTAATTCCACCGACGGCTTTCATCTCCGTATATGTTGTTCGGCCTGCAGTCATCTCCTCACTTATTCTGAAGTCTTATAGTACCATCAAATATCTTTACCGTCCAGCCACTTAGACTGGATGGTAGAGCGACGGTCTTGCTTCCTGCAGGTCGGCGTTCAATTCCCGAGCGTCCAAGTAGTTGGGCACCCTTCCGTCTCCCAGTCTTATCTTAACTCCTTATCCTCATATCCCTTCCAAGAGATAGATAATCGCAATAACTAAGCGCTTTCGCCTGATAATTACTTTCCCTTACCATCAAACATCTGCCGGCTCATACACAGGACAGAGTATTCCAGCAGACATCGTCCGGTTGTGGCAGCAGCAGAAGATGGACGCCGCCGCTGCGACACGGAGGGGCAGATGTAGACGCCAAGCAACAAGGAGGTAAAGGAGATGGGAGGAGCCAGTTGACTAGAGTTAACTAATATCAAAGGTCTAGGGAGCAGAGGGATGCGGGATTGAGGATAAAAGTTACAGGATTAAGTTTATTTAATCTATTTAAAATAATTGAGTAGAATAGTATCACATCCAAGTGTAGGTATTATCAGATTATGACACACGCACGCACACACGCACGCATGCACGCCCTCGTACATATGCACGCACACACGCACGCACACACACGCACACACAAACGTTCAGTCAGGGAAGAAAGGATTAACACCTTTTGTGGAAAGAAGCAAGACCCCACTATACCCCCACCTCCTCTCTTACCCCCCCATCTGACCTGACCTGACCTGGTCGCCACCAACGCCCCCCGACCCCCAAGTCCCTCGCATCCTTACAAGTCCTTACACATACTCTCCCACTCTCTCTCTCTCCCTCTCTCTCTCCCACTCTCTCTTTCCCTCTCTCTCTCTCTCTCTCTCTCTCTCTCTCTCTCTCTCTCTCTCTCTCTCTCTCTCTCTCTCTCTCTCTCTCTCTCTCTCTCTCTCTCTCTCTCTCTCTCTCTCTCTTTATCTCTCTCTCTCTCTCTCTCCCCCTCTCTCTCTCTCTCTCTCTCTCTCTTTCTCTCTCTCTCTCTCTCTCTCTCTCTCTCTCTCTCTCTCTCTCTCTCTCTCTCTCTCTCTCTCTCTCTCTCTCTCTCTCTCTCCCTGTCTCTCTCTCTATCTCTCTCTTCCCCAGCCCGCTCTGCCCTTCTGACAAATCCTATCACGGCACAACTAGGAACAGGGTCAAGCATGACAGCCAGAGGCAACAGGGGAACAGGGAAAAGTTCAAGTGACGAAATGAAGGAAATGTTCGCCCAGTTTCTGGAGGACATCAAGAGTGAGATGCAGGAAATGAAGAATGAAATAAGCAAAATAAAAAGAGAGTTGACAGCAGCAAAGGAGGAGATTAGATCCCTCAAATCGATGCTGAGACTCAGATAACCATCCAGGGAAAAGGTGGTAATAGTATTTTGGAAGAGAATGCCACAAAAAAGCAACATTTGCAGAAATGCTAAAAAATAAACTCTGAAATAATGTCAGAACTGATGGAGGTAGCCATGAAAGCAGCCACCTCACAGGAAGCGGCACGCTCCACTAGCCAGCTGCTGGAAACGAAAAGATCAGTGGTAGCTGTGGGAGTTAAAGGGCAGGGAGGCTCTAATAGGATAGTGTGGAATGATAAGGACAAAGCAGCAGTGAATGAAATACTGAAGGCACTAGACATGGAAGGGGCTGAGCATAGCATTGAGAAGGTTTTCAGGTTAGGCTGGTACAAAAAAGACCGAGACCGTGTGTTAAAGATAGTGTTTGCGAACGAGAACACAAAGGACACGATTCTAACAAAGAAAAGCACTTGCAACATGTGGGAGAATTCAAAAAAAATATTCCTACACAGGGACATGAAGAAGGAGGCGAGAGCCATGGCGGCAGAAGCAAGGAAGAAGCGCAGGGCGAGAGGGGAAAACCAGGAAACCACCGCTCACAACACATCACCCCCAGAGGCAAGGGGGGAACCCACAACCAGCTACCCAGAAATACCAGAGGGGAGGGCAACCCCACCACCCTCCTCTGCATAGAAATAGAAAATCCCCCTTTCCATCTGTCATGTTCACAGAAAATGGTACCATCCGTTTTCTATGTGCGGCGGGTGGGACGCCAGAGAGAGTGAAGAAAAACAAGAGCGTACAGGACGCCAGCCAAGCTTGGTAGCTACTAGTCATGTAATCATATTAAGTATTAAAGTCAGTAACCAAGTCATGACTTTACATCAACCCTACAACCAAGACTTCCTCAGTAACACACAAACACCACATTGGCGACGAGGATAAACTGTGAACGCAGGCATTTGTTCAGTTTCAAACACAAGGGAGAAGCATGCTGCCTGGAGGAGGAAGAGAAGCTGTGAGCGCCATACCCGATGCTGTATGCTAACCGATGCTGTGTGCTAACCAATGCTGTGTGCTAAACGATGCTGTGTGCTAACTAATGCTGTGTGCTACCCAAGCTGTGTGCTACCCAAGCTGTGCTGAAGAAACTGTGTACTGAGGAATCTGCCGACGTTGTGTACGAAACGACGCTTTGATGTGTACAAAACCTGATGTTTTGGTTACGAAACGACGCTTCGTGTTACAAAATTCATCACGCTGTACCAACTGCTGTACCAACTGCTGTACCAACTGCTGCACCAACTGCTGTACCAACTGCTGCACCAACTGCTGTACCAACTGCTGCTATACCAACTGCTGCTGTACCAACTGCTGTGCTTCTGCTGTGAGTAGGAACAACACATGTACACAAGGGCTAGGTAAGAAGTCAGTTGCTGCTATATTGTGCACTGTTGTGAACTTTTGCATTAAAATGCTTGTGTGCTTTGCAAAATTAAAGTAATTACAGTGAATTCTTGACTAACATATACAGTGCAGTAAGTGTTTAATATTCTGAGGAACATTTAAGTGATAAGTTACATTTATTCAGTAAAAATGGCAAATATACCTCAGTTTCCTGCATTTGATCCTGACTGTGACCAGACAAACCTGTCACAGAGGTGGGTCAAATGGCTTAAAAAGTTTGAAAATTTGTTGATAGTTTCTGACATCAAAAGTGCTGAAAGAAAGCGTGCCTTTCTACTTCATTATGCAGGTGATAGAGTTTGTGACATCTTTGACACACTGAAAGACACTGGTGGTGCCAAAGATTATGACACTGCCAAAGCCAAACTAACAGAGCATTTCAAACCAAGGCAAAATACTGCAATGGAAATTATGCATTTCAGGAGAGCAAAACAACTCTCTAATGAAACTGTGGATCAATACCACACACGTCTGCAGGGTTTAGCAGCCCATTGTGAGTTTGCTGATGTTGACAAAGAAATCAAACAGCAAATAATTGAAACATGCACATCTACACGTCTCCGTCGAAGAGCTCTAGAACTTGTTGATGATGAAAGTTCTCTTACCAAGATACTGGATATTGCTCGTCGAATGGAAGATGCTGCACGTGATGCTCGTGTCATGGAGTGCAGTGCTAATAACGGTTCTGCCACTGTTACTAACAGTGATGAGGTACGTAAGGTTCAGGGAGGACATTGTGATCATAGAAGATATCATGGCAAACCTAACAGTAAATTTAGCCGAGAACCACGTCACAACTGGGGTCAAGGAACAAGGCTCAAGCAGTCACAACGACCCACATCAGAGGGTGTCAACAATAAATGTTACAATTGTGGAGGAGACTACCCACACCAAGATAATGTTTGTCCTGCTCAAGGTAAGAAGTGCTATGAGTGTAGAAAACTAGGTCATTTTGGTGCTGTGTCGTTCTGCACTAAAGAAACCACAGTCAATGAATAAAAGCACTGTACGAGGATCAGGTCATAGGGGTCGAGGTGGTAAACACAATATTGCACCTCATATCCAGAATGTTAATAATATACAAGACAACATTTCATTACAACCAGTCTCAGATGACAGTGAATGTGATTATACTTATGGAGTACAAGCAATCACAGAATGGAATGATCTTCCAAACAACCCAGAGACATGTGTATACATTGCTGGTATTTGTCTCAAAGTTCTCATTGACACTGGATCAAACATTGACACCATTGCTGAGTGCCACTATAAAAAATTTAAAAAACAGTTCCCAAAGCTAGAAAACTATAATGGCAAAGCCACTGCCTATGCTTCGAAGTTAGCCTTGCCAGTGATTGGAACTTTCACTGCAGAGATTAAGTCAAAGAATGCAATGCTCATTACTACATTCCATGTTGTTAGGAATGCATAGGAGTCTTTACTCAGTTACAAGACTTCAACCAAATTGGGGCTACTTCAGCTTTCTAATGCTGTAGCAGTGGAATCTGCAAACAATGTTGATGCTATTGTTGCTGAATTTTCTGATCGATTTAAATCCATAGGTTGTTATACTGATAGCAAAGTACATCTGCATATCAACCCAGATGTAATTCCAGTTGCCCAACCACATCGCCGACAACCATTCCATACTCGCAAGAAAGTCGATGCCGAACTGGATAGGCTGATAGAACTAGATATCATTGAACCAGTAACAGGCCCAACACCATGGGTAAGCCCAATTGTCACTCCACCAAAGCCGAAGAATCCAGATGAGATACGCATTTGTGTGGACATGCGTGTTCCCAACAAGGCAATAATGCGTGAACGCCATCCTACACCCACTGTAGATGATATGATCTACCGCTTGAATGGTGCAACTGTATTCAGCAAGTTAGATTTAAACAAGGGCTATCATCAGCTTGAACTTGATGATGAGAGTCGCTTCATCACAACGTTTACGACACATCGAGGTCTGTATAGGTACAAGCGCCTGAGTTTTGGTATCAACAGTGCTGCCGAGGTATTCCAGCACATCATCAGCCAGGTATTGCAAGACATACCTAATGCTGACAACATGTCTGATGACATCATTGTTTATGGCCGTACCCAAGCTGAACACGACAAAGCTCTTCGTGCAACATTGCAACGCTTACGAGAAAAGAATTTGACGCTAAGCCGAGCAAAGTGTGAGTTCAATCAACATAAAATTGAATTCTTTGGACATGTACTTAGTGACAAAGGTCTGTCTCCAGATCCTAAGAAAGTTGCAGATATCAAGAATGCTGCACCTCCTTCAACGTCCACTGAAGTACATAGTTTTCTGGGAATGGCAAACTACTGTTCTCGCTTCATTCCAGATTTTGCTACCATTACAAAGCCTCTACGTGAGCTCCTGAAGAAAAATGCATCATGGTACTGGAGCGATATCGAGCAAAATGCATTTGATGCTGTGAAAGATGCACTAGTAGAGAATGCGACTGCTGCATACTTTGATCCATCAATGGACACTGAGTTAACAGTGGATGCTAGTCCTGTTGGATTAGGTGCTGTTTTAGCCCAACACAAACCTGGTCAACCAGATTCCAGAGTAGTAATTGCCTACGCCAGCCGTTCTCTCACAGATGTTGAGCAACGATACAGTCAGACAGAGAAGGAAGCTCTTGCTCTTGTATGGGGCTGTGAACACTTCAAGGTGTATCTGCTTGGTGCACCCTTCACCACGATAGTCACTGACCACAAACCGTTGGAGACCATCTTCAATAATCCAAAGTCCAAACCACCAGCTCGCATTGAGAGATGGGCTCTTCGTCTGCAACCATACAACTTTACGGTGAAATACAAGCCGGGTGCAGGCAATCCCGCTGATTACATCAGTCGACATCCTGCCAACAGTTTCACCATCACCAAGCATCAGCAAGTTGCCGAGGAATATGTACACTCTGTAACCTGTGATGCAGTCCCTAAGGCTCTCACTCTTGATGAAATCCGTACTGCAACCCTAGAGGACCCAACTCTGCAAGCAACAGTGGATGCATTGACTAAGAAAAAGTTTCCACGCATCCCACCCTCAGGAGTTGACCAAGATGCATTCAAAGCACTTGAACGCATCCAGACAGAATTAAGTGTTACGCAACAACGCGACACTGTGCTGCGAGGTACTCGTATCGTTATTCCAGCTGTTCTCCAGCAACGTGCTCTGAAGCTTGCACATCAAGGACACCAAGGTCTTGTTAGGACGAAACAGCTGCTACGAGAAAAGGTGTGGTTTCCTGGCATTGATCGTCAAGCAAAGGATATGCATGATGCCTGTGTCCCTTGCCAAGCTGCAGTGGATACTTCAAGACCAACACCTCTACAACCTTCACCACTACCTGCTGCACCATGGACGGAAGTATCAATGGACTTCTGCGGACCACTACCAACTGGAGAGTACTTGATGGTAGTCATTGATGATCACTCACGTTATCCAGAAGTAGAAATCATCAATTCCACATCTGCAAAGGCCGTCATCCCGAAACTCGACAAGATCTTTTCAAACTTTGGCATTCCTGAAGTTGTCAAGACAGACAATGGACCGCCATTCAATGGACAAGACTTCGTCTACTTTTCTGAGCATATTGGATTCAAACACCGCCGTGTGATGCCACTACATCCTCAAGCAAATGGAGAAGTTGAGAGATTCATGCAACCTCTCATGAAAGCGGTACGCTGTGCTCATGCCGAAGGACGATCCTGGAAACAAGTTATGTATGCTTTTCTCAGGAACTACCGTGCAACACCACATGGAACACTGGGCAAGTCGCCTGGCGAACTTTTATTTGGACGTCCTATGAGAATCGCACTACCCGTCATGCCAGCCGAGGTAACGGATAAACGTCTCGCTCAGAAGGATGCACTAGCCAAGGGCAAAATGAAAATTGCTCACGATCAACGTGCAAAGGAACAGTTCATAAAGGTTGGTGACACTGTTCTCGTTAAAAAGAAAAAAGAGGGAAAGTTAGATATGCCGTATGATACAAAACCATATAAAGTGATTAGTGTAAAAGGAACTATGGTAACAGCTAGTAATAGAGATCATAGTATAACACGTAATATGGCTTATTTCAAAGTGATTCCAACTAGTGTAGAAAATGATGAAGTGCAAAGTCGTGCAAAAGAAAAAGAAAAAAATAGTTATAACCCGACAAACAATTCATCAAGGGATGTTATTGCATTTAAGGACTCTCGTCCTAAACGTCATGTTAAACGCCCTACACGATTTGATGATTAATTGTGTTCCTATGTAATGCAAAATATTTACTTGTCATGCTGAACTAAATTTAATATTGTTTGAATAATGCAGATATCTCATTCAATATTTTGTAACTTTGTATTACAGTTTCTTTCATGTTTGTTTAACATTGCATATGTATTTTTAACATTGAAATCCTTTGTGGAAAAGATTAAGTTGTTTAAATTCTTTGTGTGCTTAATTAATGTTAAATGTATGCAGTATCTCTTGATATGGTAATAACTTACTTTGTGTCAATAACTTTGCTTTGTGCTACAAGCATGGTAGACATCCTGTATTCATTCTTTTTAAAGAAAAGGAGGGATGTCATGTTCACAGAAAATGGTACCATCCGTTTTCTATGTGCGGCGGGTGGGACGCCAGAGAGAGTGAAGAAAAACAAGAGCGTACAGGACGCCAGCCAAGCTTGGTAGCTACTAGTCATGTAATCATATTAAGTATTAAAGTCAGTAACCAAGTCATGACTTTACATCAACCCTACAACCAAGACTTCCTCAGTAACACACAAACACCACACCATCCTGTCCTCCCGCCTCCTTCACCCCATACCCTCCCGGTCCCTCCCCCTTCACTTGACCTCCCCACCCCCTCATTCCAGTATCCTCTGCAACCCTGGTATCCACCTCACAAATCGTCACACCCATGGCACAGCTTCCTCCACCAGCAGAACACTCACCATGGAGGAGATTTGAGAAGGGACAGAAGAAAGTGAGCCTCAAGGCAATGTACACTAATACACTAACATAGATGTAATTACAAATAAAGCAAATGAACTTGGAAAAGGGGTACTAGAGGAAAACCCAGACAAATTAGCTCTCACAGAAACAAAGCTGACGAAAACAATAACAAATGCAGTGTTCCCACAGTACTATTATGTTATGAGGAAAGAGAGAGAGAAGGAAGAGGTGGTGTAGCCCTGCTGGTAATAAAAGGCTGGGATTTTGAGGAGTTAGTTGTTCAGGGATGTGAAGGTTTCAGTGACTACATAATAGGAATAATAACAACTGGAGGGCAAAAAATTATAGTCGTAGTCATATATAATCCACCACCAAATGACAGAAGACCCAGACAGGAATATGATAGAAACAATATGGCCACCATTAACATAATAGAGAGAGCAGTTTCTATTGCTAGCAGGAACGGCTCTGGACTACTTATCATGAGAGACTTCAACCATGGGAAGATAGATTGGGAGAATAGAGACCCGCATGGAGGACCAGAAACATGGAGAGCTAAGCTGCTGGACGTGGCAACAAGAAACTTTCTAAGCCAGCACATCAAGGATCCAACAAGAATGAGAGGAGGAGAAGATGAACCAGCAATGCTTGATCTGATATTTAACCTAAATGAGTGGGATATAAGGAAAGTCAAGATGGAAGCACCCTTGGGAATGAGTGATCACAGTGTATTGAACTTTGAGTACCTGGTAGAGCTAGGAATTATCCCCCCCCGAAAAAGAACTAGGAAACAAAAGGCTGGTATTCCGAAAGGGAAATTATGAGGAGATGAGATGTTTCCTAAGGGAAATACCTTGGGACACAGACCTCAGAGCTAAGTCTGTACAAGATATGATGGACTATGTCACCCAAAAGTGTCACGAGGCAGTAAGCAGATATATCCCGGCCCAAAAGGAAAAATCCGAAAAGGAAAAGAAGAATCCATGGTATAATAGGGCATGTATGGAAGCAAAGAAACTGAACAAAAGAGCGTGGAGGAACTTCCGGAATAACAGAACACCAGAAAGCAGAGAGAGATACCAGAGAACCAGGAATGAGTATGTTAGTGTGAGAAGAGAAGCAGAGAAAAGTTATGAAAATGATATAGCAAACAAAGCCAAGGCCGAACCAAAGCTACTCCACAGTCACATCAGAAGGAAAACAACAGTGAAAGAACAGGTAGTGAACTTAGAACAGGCGAGGACATTTATACAGAGAATGACAAAGAGGTGTGTGATGAACTCAACAAGAGGTTCCAAGAGGTCTTCACAATAGAACAAGGTGAGGTCATTGTGCTAGGAGAAAGGGAAGTAAACTAAGTGGCCTGTGAAGAGTTCGAAATTACGAGAGAGGAGGTCAAGAGACACCTGCTGGATCTGATGTTAGAAAGGCTGTTGGTCCAGACGGGATCTCGCCATGGGTACTGAAAGAGTGTGCAGAGGCACTTTGCTTACCACTCTCCATAGTGTATAGTAGGTCACTGGAGACGGGAGACCAACCAGAAATATGGAAGACGGCGAATGTGGTCCCAATATAAAAAAGGGCCACAGGGAAGAGGCACTGAACTACAGGCCAGTGTCCTTGACTTGTATACCATGCAAGGTGATGGAGAAGATCGTGACAAAACCTGGAAGCACATCTGGAGAGAAGAGACTTCGTGACAAATCGCCAACAAGGGTTCAGGGAGGGTAAATCTTGCCTGCCGGGCTTAATAGAATTCTACGATCAGGTTACAAAGATTAAGCAAGAAAGAGAGGGCTGGGCGGACTGCATTTTCTTGGATTGTCGGAAAGCCTTTGACACAGTACCGCATAAGAGGCTTGTACATAAGCTGGAGAGACAGGCAGGTGCAGCTGGTAAGGTGCTACAGTGGATAAAGGAGTACCTAAGCAATAGGAAGCAGAGAGTTACGGTGAGACGTGAGACCTGCGATTGGCGTGAAGTCACCAATGGAGTCCCACAGGGCACTGTATTCGGTCCTATCTTGTTTCTGATATATGTAAATGATCTCCCGGAGGCTATAGATTCATTTTTCTCAATGTTTGCGAACGATGCCAAAATTATGAGAAGGATTAAAACTGAAGAGGACTGTTTGAAGCTTCAAGAAGACCTAGACAAACTGAAGGAAAGGTCGAACAAATGGTTGTTAGAGTTTAACCCAATCAAATGTAATGTAATGAAGATAGGTGTAGGGAGCAGGAAGCCAAATACAAGTTATCATCTGGGAGAGAAAATTCTTCAGGAGTCAGAGAAAGAAAAAGACTTGGGAGTTGACATCCCGCCAGACCTGTCTCCTGCAGCCCATATCAAGAGGATAACATCAGCGGCATATGCCAGGCTGGCCAACATACGAACGGCATTCAGAAACTTGTGTAAAGAATCATTCAGAACTTTGTACACCACATATGTCAGGCCAATCCTGGAGTATGCAGCCCCAGCATGGAGTCCATATCTAGTCAAGGACAAGACTAAACTGGAAAAGGTTCAAAGGTTTGCCACCAGACTAGTACCCGAGCTGAGAGGTATGAGCTACAAGGAGAGACTACGGAAATTAAACCTCAATTCGCTGGAAGACAGAGGAGTTAGGGGGGACATGATCACCACATTCAAGATTTTCAAGGGAATTGATAGAGTAGATAAAGACAAGCTATTTATCTCAAAGGGCACACACACTAGGGGACACAGGTGGAAGCTGAGCGCCCAAATGAGCCACAGAGATATTAAAAAGAACTTTTTTAGTGTCAGAGTGGTTGACAAATGGAATGCATTAGGAGGTGATGTGGTGGAGGCTGATTCCATACACAGTTTCCAGTGTAGATATGATAGAGCCCAATAGGCTCAAGAATCTGTACACCTGTTGATTGACGGTTGAGAGGCGGGACCAAAGAGCCAGAGCTCAACCCCCGCAAGCACAACTAGGTGAGTACAACTAGGTGAGTACACACACACACACACACACACACACACACACACACACACACACAACGCGCGGAGAAGGTAGGGGACACACGCGATTAGTGAGGTCCGCGGAAATTCGTCAATTTCTCGGGACATTGAAGGAGTATAGAGGCTAGATCATAGTATTTGGCCTCTCGCAGTGTGTAGCTAGCAGGGTGCAACACAGCATAGTCATATCGCTAGTGATAGTGCGAAGATTTGGCGAAGAAACCAAAAGTGGAGCTAGGGCATCAACGGTGCATGTAAGTGTGTGACCTGACCGGGTGGGACGACCCGCCATGGAGCTACCTGATTGTGCTGTTGAGTGGTGACTGTGATCAGTGGTACAGTGAATTAGTGAACTGTCACATAACGATACAGTGACTGACTCCAGAGCTTTGTGTTGAAAGAGAAGAACGACCTCATCAATCTACCAGCACTTAGTGAATCACCTAGTGGGAGACAACGACGGATAACCATCGTCATCATACATCGCTCATCTGGTTGTGTGAGCGGGAGGCAGACTGGTATGTACCCCTCTCTGGTCAATTAATCAGGTGTACAGATTGAGGTAAAAGATTATCAAATTCTCGTTCAGGATATCATATATATTTAAAAATCTCAGAGTGGCTCATTTAGGCAGAGGTAACGCATAAGGGATATCTTGACACATACACGCACACAAGTGTGCACACGCTAAAACAGACACACACACGCGTGCACACACACACACACACAATTGTCCAGTCAGGGGAAAAGGCATCTGGGATAGGACCTTACTATCCCCCCCCCCCCATCTTGACTGCACCATCGGACCTGACCTGACTTAGTCGCCATCTCCCCCCCCCCCCACCCCCAGTCCCCCGCATCGCCCATACACGCACTCTTCCCCTCCCCACTCTCCCTCTCTCCCACTCCCTCTCTCCCTCTCCCACTATCTCTCTCCTGCTCTCTCTCTCCTGCTCTCTCTCTCTCCTGCTCTCTCTCTCTCCTGCTCTCTCTCTCTCTCTCCTGCTCTCTCTCTCTCTCTCTCTCTCTCTCTCTCTCTCTCTCTCTCTCTCTCTCTCTCTCTCTCTCTCTCTCTCTCTCTCTCTCTCTCTCTCTCTCTCTCTCTCTCCCTCCCTCTCTCTCTCCCTCTCTCTCTCTCTCCCTCCCTCTCTCCCTCCCTCCCCCTCTCCCTCCCTCTCTTTCCTTCCCCCTCCCTCTCTGCCCACACACACACACACACACCTCACCCGCTCTCTCCCTCACCCGCTCTCTCCCTCACCCGCTCTCTCCCTCACCCACTCTCTCCCTCTCCTCTCTCTCCCTCCCGCCTCTCTCTCCATCTCCTCCCCCCCCTCCCCTTCTACTTTCTTCTCACTTCAGTGGAAGGGTCGGATCCCCCCCACCCACCCATTTATCTCTCCCTTTATCACTCCCTTTCTCTCTCTCTCTTTCTCTCTCTCTTCCTCTCTCTCTCTCTCTCCCTCCCCCATCCCAACAGGGTCAAGCATGGCAGCCAGAGGTCCCAGGGGAACAGGAAAGAGCCAAGGTGACGAGATGAAGGAAATGTTCACCCAGTTTCTGGAGGACATCAAGAGTGAGATGCAAGAAATGATGCAGGAAATGAAGAACGAAATAAGCAACCTGAAAAGAGAGCTGACAGCAGCAAAGGAGGAGATTAGAGCCCTCAAAGAAAATGGTATCGAGGCTGAGAATCAGAAAACCACCCAGGGAGAAGGTGGTAATAGTTTTCTGGATGAGAATGCCACAATAAAAGCAACATTTGCGGAAATACTAAAAAAAAATAACTCTGAAGTAATGACTGCAGTGATGGAGGTGGCCATGAAAGCAGCCACCTCGCAGGAGGTGGCACGCTCCACTAGCCAACTGCTGGAAAGGAACAGATCAGTGGTTGCTGTGGGTATTAAGGAGCAGGAAGGATCTAATAGGACAGAGTGGAGTGACAAGGACAAAGCAGCAGTGAATGAAGTACTAAAGGCACTAGACATGGAAGGGGCTGAGCATAGCATTGAGAAGGTTTTCAGGCTAGGCCGGTACAACAAAGACCGAGACCGAATGATAAAGATAGTGTTTGCAAACGAAAACACAAAGGAGAAGATCCTATCAAGGAAGAGCTCCGTGAAAAACGTGGGAAAATTAAAAAATGTATTCCTCCAGAGAGACATGACAAGGGAGGAGAGAGCCGTGGCGGCAGAAGCAAGGAAGAGGCGCAGGGCGAGAGGGGAAAACCAGGAAGTCACAGCTCCCAACCCAACACCCCCAGAGGCGAGGGGGGAACCCACAACCAGCTACCCAGTAACACCAGAAGGGAGGACAACCCCGCCTCCCTCCACTGCATAGAAAACCCCCCTACCCCAAACCCTCCCTGCCCCCACTCAAATGTTCAGCAAAATCTCCCTCCCCCCACACCCAATCCCCACCCTTCTACCCCTCCCCTCCTCCCGAGTCCTCCCTCCCCCCCCTTTCCTTCCCGTCCTCCCTCCCCTTTCACCCCATACCCTCCCTGTCCCTCCCCCATCACTGGATCCCCCGCCCCTCATCCCAGTATCCTCTGAGACCCTGTTATCCACCTCACAGGTCCTCACACCCATGGAACAGCCTCCCCCACCAGCAGAACACTCACCAAGAGGCGATTTGAGAAGGGACAGAAGAAAGTGAGCCTCAAAGCGATGTACACAAACATAGATGGAATTACAAATAAAGCAAATGAGCTTGGAGAACTGGTACTAGAGGAAAACCCAGACATAATAGCCCTCACAGAAACAAAGATCACGAATACGATAACAAATGCAGTGTTCCCACAGGACTATTATGTTATGAGGAAAGAGAGGGAAGGAAGAGGTGGGGGTGGTGTAGCTCTGCTGGTAAGACAAGGCTGGGATTTTGAGGAGATGGATATTCAGGGCTGCGAAGGTTTCAGTGACTACATAGCAGGTACTGTAACAAATGGAGGGAAAAAAATTATAGTCGCAGTCATATATAATCCACCACCAAATGACAGAAGACCTAGACAGGAATATGATAGAAACAACATGGCCACCATTAACATAATAGAAAGAGCAGCTTCTGTTGCTAGCAGGAATGGATCTGGACTACTAATTATGGGAGACTTCAACCATGGGAAGATAGATTGGAAGAACAGAGACCCGCATGGAGGACCAGAAACATGGAGAGCTAAGCTGCTGGACGTGGCAACAAGAAACTTTCTAAGCCAGCACACCAAAGAACCAACAAGAATGAGAGGAGAAGATGAACCAGCAATGCTTGATTTGATATTTACCCTAAATGAATGGGATATAAGGGAAGTTAAGATGGAAGCACCCTTGGGAATGAGTGACCAGAGTGTATTGAACTTTGAGTACCTGGTAGAGCTAGGACTTATCTCCCCCCAAAAAGAACTAGGAATCAAAAGGCTGGCATACCGAAAGGGGAATTATGAACAGATGAGAAGTTTCCTAAGTAAAATACCTTGGGACACAGACCTCAGAGACAAGTCTGTACAGGGTATGATGGACTATGTTACCCAAAAGTGTCAGGAGGCAGTAAACAGGTTCATCCCGGCCCAAAGGGAAAAATCCGAGAAGCAACAGAAGAATCCATGGTATAATAGGGCATGTATGGAAGCGAAGAAACTGAACAAAAAGGCGTGGAGGAACTTCCGGAATAACAGAACACCAGAAAGCAGAGAGAGATACCAGAGAACCAGGAATGAGTACGTCAGGGTGAGAAGAGAAGCAGAGAAAAATTTTGAAAATGATATAGCAAACAAAGCCAAGACCGAACCAAAGCTACTCCACAGTCACATGAGAAGGAAAACAACAGTGAAAGAACAGGTATTGAAACTTAGAACAGGCGAGGACAGGTATACAGAGAATGACAGAGAGGTGTGTGAGGAACTCAACAAGAGGTTCCAGGAGGTCTTCACAATAGAACAGGGTGAGGTCACTGTGCTAGGAGAAAGGGAGGTAAACCAGGCGGCCTTGGAGGAGTTCGAAATTACGAGAGAGGAGGTCAAGAGACACCTGCTGGATCTGGATGTTAGAAAGGCTGTTGGTCCAGATGGGATCTTACCATGGGTACTGAAAGAGTGTGCAGAGGCACTTTGCCTGCCACTCTCCATAGTGTATAGAAAGTCACTAGAGACGGGAGACCTACCAGAAATATGGAAGACGGCGAATGTGGTCCCAATATACAAAAAGGGCGACAGACAAGAGGCACTGAACTACAGGCCAGTGTCCTTGACTTGTATGCCATGCAAGGTGATGGAGAAGATCGTGAGAAAAAACCTGGTAACACATCTGGAGAGAAGGGACTTCGTGACATATCGCCAACATGGATTCAGGGAGGGTAAATCTTACCTTACAGGCTTGATAGAATTCTACGATCAGGTGACACAGATTAAGCAAGAAAGAGAGGGCTGGGCGGACTGCATTTTCTTGGATTGTCGGAAAGCCTTTGACACAGTACCGCATAAGAGGCTGGTACATAAGCTGGAGAGACAGGCAGGTGTAGCTGGTAAGGTGCTCCAGTGGATAAGGGAGTATCTAAGCAATAGGAAGCAGAGAGTTACGGTGAGGGGTGAGACCTCCGATTGGCGTGAAGTCACCAGTGGAGTCCCACAGGGCTCTGTACTCGGTCCTATCTTGTTTCTGATATATGTAAATGATCTCCCGGAGGGTATCGATTCATTTCTCTCAATGTTTGCGGACGATGCTAAGATTATGAGAAGGATTAAAACAGAAGAGGACTGTTTGAGGCTTCAAGAAGACCTAGACAAGCTGAAGGAATGGTCGAACAAATGGTTGTTAGAGTTTAACCCAACCAAATGTAATGTAATGAAGATAGGTGTAGGGAGCAGGAGGCCAGATACAAGGTATCATCTGGGAGAGGAAATTCTTCAGGAGTCAGAGAAGGAAAAAGACTTGGGGGTTGATATCACGCCAGACCTGTCTCCTGCAGCACATATCAAGTGGATAACATCAGCGGCATATGCCAGGCTGGCCAACATACGAACGGCATTCAGAAACTTGTGTAAAGAATCATTCAGAACTTTGTATACCACATATGTCAGGCTAATCCTGGAGTATGCAGCCCCAGCATGGAGTCCATATCTAGTCAAGGATAAGACTAAACTGGAAAAGGTTCAAAGGTTTGCCACCAGACTAGTACCCGAGCTGAGAGGTATGAGCTACGAGGAGAGACTACGGGAATTAAACCTCACTTCGCTGGAAGACAGAAGAGTTAGGGGGGACATGATCACCACATTCAAGATTCTGAAGGGGATTGATAGGGTAGATAAAGACAGTCTATTTAACACAAGGGGAACACGCACAAGGGGACACAGGTGGAAACTGAGTGCCCAAATGAGCCACAGAGATATTAGAAAGAACTTTTTTAGTGTCAGAGTGGTTGACAAATGGAATGCATTAGGAAGTGATGTGGTGGAGGCTGACTCCATACACAGTTTCAAGTGTAGATATGACAGAGCCCGATAGGCTCATGAATCTGTACACCTGTTGATTGACGGTTGAGAGGCGGGACCTAAGAGCCAGAGCTCAACCTCCGCAAACACAACTAGGTGAGTACAACTAGGTGAGTACACACACACACACACACACACACACACACACACACACACACACACACACACACACACACACACACACACACACACACACACACACACACACACACACACACACACACACACAAACGCACAGATTATGGGAGAGAGACTACGGGAATTAAACCTCACTTCGTTGGATGATAGAAGAGTTAAGGGGGACATGATCACCACATTCAAGACTTTTAAAGGAATCGACAGGGTTGATAAAGACAGGCTATTTAACACAAGGACACACGCACTAGGGGACGCAGGTGGAAACTGAGTGCCCAAATGAGCTACAGAGATATTAGAAAGAACTTTTTTAGTGTCAGAGTGGTTGACAAATGGAATGCATTAGGAAGTAATGTGGTGGAGGCTGACTCCATACACAGTTTCAAGTGTAGATATGATAGACCCCAATAGGCTCAGGAACCTGTACACCTGTTGATTGACGGTTGAGAGGCGGGACCAGACAGACAGAGCTCAACCCCCGCAAGCACAACTAGGTGAGTACGCATACACACCGGTGAGTGGGGAGCCGGTAGCCGATCAGACAGCACGCTGGACACAAGGGATCGATCCCCTGCGCTGTCGACAAACGATGTGCAGAGTTTCTTTCACCCTATACCCCTGTTACCTAGCAGTAAATATGTACCTGGGAGTTAGTCAGCTGTCACGGGCTGCTTCCTGGGGTGTGTATGTGGTGTGCAAAAAAATAGTAGTAGTAGTAGTAGAAACAGTTGATTGACATTTGAGAGGCGGGCCGAAAGAGCCAAAGCTTAACCCCTGCAACCACAAATAAGTGAATACAAATAGGGGAGTACACACACATATGACAGAAACAACATGGCCACCATCAATATAATAGAGAGAGCAGCTTCTGTCGCTAGCAGGAATGGATCCAGACTACAAATCATGGGAGACTTCAACCACAAGAAGGTAGATTGGGAGAACAGAGACCCACATGGAGGACCAGACACATGGAGAGCTAAGCTGCTAGACGTGGCAACATGAAACTCTCTAAGCAAACACATCAAGGAACCGACGAGAATGAGAGGGGATGAACCAGCTATTCTTGATCTGATATTTACCCTAAGTGAGTTGGATATGGGGGAAGTTAAGTTGGAAGCCCCCTTGGGAATGAGTAATCACAGTATATTGAGCTTTGAGTTCCTGGTATAGCTAGGAATTATCTCCCCCAAAAAAGTGCTGGGAAACAAAGGGCTGGCATACCGAAAGGGAAATTATGAGGAGATGAATAAATTCTTAAGGGAAATACCATGGAACATAAAACTCAGAACTATGTCCGTACAAGACATGATGGACTATGTCACCCAAAAAAGTCAGGAGGCGGTAAATAGGTTTGTCCCAGCCCGACAAGAAAAAACTGAGAAGCAAAAGAAGAATCCGTGGTTTAATATGGCTTGTATGAAAGCAAAGGAGCTGAACAAAAGAGCATGTAGGAACTTCCGTAATAACAGAACACCAGAAAGCAGAGTGAGATACCAGAGAACCAGAAACGAATATGTTAGTGTGCAAAGAGAAGCTGAGAAAAAGTATGAAAATGATATAGCTAATAAAGCCAAGACCAAACCAAAGCTACTACTCAATCACATCAGGTGGAAAACAACAGTGAAGGAACAGGTGATGAAACTTAGAACAGGTGAGGATGTAATGATATGTGCAGACCATAGCTCCTTCCCCCTTCCCCTTCCTCTTCCCTTCCCTCACTTGCCTCCCCTCCCTTGTTCATCCTTCCCATGTGTCAGTCCGACCCTCTGGTCATTCTCCCCCTCCCATTTGGCTGTTTCCCATCATAACCAGCGTCAAATTACCCCTTAGGCAGATGGTCAAGTCAATTGTTCCCCCAATCCCTATGTCTCCAATCCCTTCAAATCATTTGTCTCCCAGTCCATTCCAATCCCCTTTTCCAGTCTGTTTCACCTCTCCTCCTGCCTTCGCCACTAACTATTTGACAGTTTTAGACCAGTGACGAATTACAGTAATTCTCAAGTTTCGAGTGAGGGAGCTGGGAGCCATATATGGCTGTGGTTTCCTGTGTAGCGTGGGAACGGTTCATAAGTCTACGGGAGTAAAACATAACGTTCAGGACAGGCCTATGTCACCTAGGGACAGGGCTAAGTCAGAGGTTTGGCTGGCCTAAGAGTGACACTCTGTAGTCATTGGTTGAGCTTTGATAATCGGAGTTACGGGACCCTAGGAACTAAGTGGGTGCAGCCTGTTCCACTGGTAAGAGTTTTAGAAAATATTAGAGTTAGTGTGTGTTGGGGGTGTACTGGGGTATAGGTCTGATCTGGGGGCAGCCGCTCAACATCTTGGACGAGGTTGCAGGATTAAGGTAATGTCTGTCTGAGTTTTTGCACAACAGTAAATGCACCTCGAATTCCATTTTGCCTCTTAGGATGTGTTAATAAAGTAGGAAATTTCCATTTGATTTCAATTTACGTACTTTAAAATAATATAGTGTTTTAATGTAATTGTGTTTAGTTATCTGTTCCACCTTTCATTTGGTGCTGTGTGAGTCATTTAATAGGGGATATTCTCAGGTGGAATTGGAAGCCTTTGGATCCTCAATTAGTAAAGTTTACCCTTTTTATTCCCCAATCATTTTTCCAAGATTATTTGCCACTTGAGTTCCATGATTATTGAGTCCCTTCCTTCCTTCCTTCCTTGGGAAACACTAATTTAGACACATTGATTTATGGTTAAGGAAGGTGGTTGCAGTGTTTAATGATTTTAGTTATTAGTTATAATTAATAACCCCTATTCTTGTGTGTTCTTCCTCATTTAATATTCAACTTATATTATATACCAGAGTATCAGGGACCTTGACTGACAGGGTCACAACACAGTATCAGGGACCTTGACTGACAGGGTCACAACACAGTATCAGGGACCTTGACTGACAGGGTCACAACACAGTATCAGGGACCAGGGCCACCTAGGGTGGCACCTCTCCCTATCCACGGGATATGTTCACTCGGTCCCCATCGTAATGGTTTTATGGTTATTAATGACAGTTAAGTTTGTGGCGGCGATGCGTCACTGTCTCCAAGACGTCACTGTCTCCACCAGGTCACTGTCTATACCACACCACTGTCTCCACCACATCACTGTCTTCACCACACCACTGTCTCCACCACGTCACTGTCTCCACCACACCACTGTCTTCACCACACCACTCTCTCCACGACATCAATGTCTCCACCATACCACTGTCTCCACCACACCACTGTCACCAACACACCACTGTCTTCACCACACCACTGTCTCCACCACGTCACTGTCTCCACCACACCACTGTCTCCACCACACCACTGTCTCCACCACACCACTGTCTCCACCATACCACTGTCTCCACCACACCACTGTCTCCACCACACCACTATCTCCACGACACCACTGTCTCCACCACACCACTGTCTCCAACACACCACTGTCTCCACGACACCACTGTCTCCACCACACCACTGTCTCCAACACACCACTGTCTCCACCACACCACTGTCTCCACCATACCACTGTCTCCACCACACCACTGTCTCCACCACACCACTGTCTCCACCACACCACTGTCTCCAACACACCACTGTCTCCAACACACAACTGTCTCCACCACCCACACATGGGCGAGGGATGGTGGCAGGGAACAAGTGTAGGACAGCGGTCCGCGAATTACTTCAATATTCTCGGGATATTTACGTACCAGTGAGACCAAAACATAGTTTTTGGTCATATGAAGGGTACAGCAACGCAGTGATAACGCAACATAGTGAATTCTTATAAAGTTGGATAAGAAAAAATTGAAAAAGAACGAGATTGTGGCAAGACGGTGGCACCAGAGACCTGAGAAGGGAAGAGCTTGGACCACCACATGGGAGCTCTGGCGGGGACGTCAACAATTAAGGCGGACATCGCTTCATAAATCACCTAATTGTGCTGTGGGATGCTTACTTGGAGGTGAGTGCCTCTCAAAGTCAATCATACAAGGTGTACAGTGCTTTTTATATAGTAATTAGCTTTGAACATAAGTTAATTAAAATACAAAAAGTAGCTCAAGAGCCTCAGCTTGGTACTAGTTTTCTCACACCTGTGTGTTACCTTACACCACCACTGACTAGACCTACCCCCCCTCCTCCTCACCATAACACGCCAGTGTAAACACACACGCACACACAAACCAGCCTACCGCCAATCTCAGCCCTCACCACAACGACTTGACCTTCCATCCCTCACCCCCCCTGATTGTCCTCCTTCCTCCCCCCCCCCCCCCGCCCGCTCTGCCTATTTCCCTCTCTTCCTCAATCTCCCTCACTCCCTTCCACTCCCCTTCACTCCCCCTCTCCCTTTCACTCCCTCACTCCGACCAGTTAACCCAACCCCCCCACCGTGCCACCCCCACAATAAACACACACACACACACACACACACACACACACACACACACACACACACACACACACACACACACACACACACACCTGGACAAGCTGCAGGAATGGTCGAACAAATGGCTGTTACTAGAGTTTAATCCAAGCAAATGTAATGTAATCGAAGATAGGTGTAGGGACAGGAGACCAGATACAAGGTATCACTTGGGAGATGAAATACTTCAAGAGTCAGAGAGAGAAAAAGACCTGGGGGTTGATATCACGCCAGACCTGTCCCCTGAAGCAAATATCAAGAGGATAACATCAGCAGCATATGCCAGGTTGGCTAACATAGGAACGGCCTTTAGAAACTTGTGTAAGGAATCTTTCAGAACATTATATACCACATATGTCAGACCAATCCTGGAGTATGCGGCACCAGCATGGAGTCCATATCTAGTCAAGCATAAAACTAAAATGGAAAAGGTTCAAAGGTTTGCCACCAGACTAGTACCCGAGCTGAGAGGTATGAGCTACGAGGAGAGACTACGGGAATTAAACCTCGCTTCGTTGGAAGACAGAAGAGTTAGGGGGGGACATGATCACCACATTCAAGATCCTCAAGGGAATCGACAGGGTTGATAAAGACCGGCTGTTTAACACAAGGGGCACACGCACAAGGGGACACAGGTGGAAACTGAGCGCCCAAATGAGCCACAGAGATAATAGAAAGAACTTTTTTAGTGTCAGAGTGGTTGACAAATGGAATGCATTAGGAAGTGATGTGGTGGAGGCTGACTCTATACACAGTTTCAAGTGTAGATATGATTGAGCCCAATAGGCTCAGGAACCTGTACACCTGTTGATTGATAGTTGAGAGGCGGGACCAAAGAGCCAAAGCTCAACCCCCGTAAGCACAAATAGGTGAGTACACACACACACACACACACACACACACACGAATAAACATATAAACCACAAAGGAGGATATTCTCGAAAGGAAGAGTCGACTGCAGCATGTGGAGGGATACAAGAAAGTATTCCTGCAGAGGGACAGGACGAAGGAGGAGAGAGCCAGGGCAGCAGAGGCAAGGAGGAAGCGCAGGGAGGGAGAAGCAAACCAGGAAATCACAGTCCCGAACACAACAGTCCTAGAGACAAGAGGCGAATCCAAAACCAATATCCCAGCAACACCAGAGGGGAGGGCAACCCCACCACCCCCCTCTGCATAGAAACCCTCCCTTCCCCTCACCCTACCTGCCATCCCCCCCACCCCATTCTGACCCTGTCATCCCTTCCCCATTCCCGTCATGTCCCCCCTCCCACCTTTCCCCCCCTGTCCCCCCTCCCCCTTCATCCCATACCCTCCCTATCCCTCCTCCCCCCTCACCCCGTATCCTCCATGTCCCCCCTATCTCCTTAACCCACACCCTACCTGTCCCCCGTTCCATGAAACCCCCACCCCTCACCCCAAACTCCCCTGAAACCCTGCAAACCACCTCACAGATCATCTCACCCACTGAAAAGCTTCCCACACCAGCAGAATGCTCGCCAAGAAAGGGACAAGAAAATTAACTGAAGAAAGTGAGCTTCAAGGCAATGTACACTAACATAGATGGAATTATTAATAAAACAAATGAACTCGGAGAATGGGCACTAGAAGAAAACCCAGACATAATAGCACTCACAGAAACAAAGCTAACAAACACCATAACAAACGCAGTGTTTCCACGGGGCTACTATGTAGTGAGGAAAGAGAGAGAAGGGAGAGGAGGAGGTGGTGTAGCTTTGCTACTAAGAGAAGGTTGGTGTTTCGAAGAGATGGTAATTCAGAACTGTGAAGGTTTCAGTGACTACATATCAGGCACCATAGCAACTGGAGGACAGAAAATTATAGTAGTAGTCATATATGTCTGTCATATATAGTCACCGAATGTCACAAGACCCAGACAGGAATATGATAGAAACAACTTGGCCACCATCAATATAATAGAGAGAGCATCTTCTGTGGCTAGCAGGAACGGATCCAGGCTACTAATCATGGGAGACTTCAACCATGGAAAGATAGATTGGGGGAACAGAGACCCACATGGAGGCCCAGACACATGGGGAGCTAAGCTGCTGGATGTGGCAACAAGAAACTTTCTAAGTCAACACGTCAAAAGACCGACAAGAACGAGAGGAGGGGATGAACCAGCCTTGCTTGATCTGATATTTACCCTAAATGAGTCGGATATAAGGGAAGTTAAGTTGGAAGCCCCCTTTGGAATGAGTGATCATAGTGTATTGAGCTTTGAGTACCTTGTTGAGCTAGGAATTATCACCCCCAAAAAGAACTGGGAAACAAAGGGCTGGCATACCGAAAGGGAAACTATGAGGAGATGAATAAATTCCTATGGGATATACATTGGGACACAGAACTCGGAACCAAGTCTGTACAAGACATGATGGACTATGTCACCCAAAAATGTCAGGAGGCTGGAAGCAGGTTTGTCCCAGCCCGACAGGAAAAAACAGAGAAGCAAAGGAAGAATCCATGGTTTAATAGGGAATGTATGAAAGCAAAGGAGCTGAACAAAAAGGCATGGAGGAACTTCCGTAATAACAGAACACCAGAAAGTAGAGAGAGATACCAGAGAACCAGGAACGAGTATGTTAGTGTGAGAAGAGCAGCTGAGAAAAGGTATGAAAATGATATAGCTAATAAAGACAAGACCAAACTAAAGCTACTACTCAATCACATCAGGTGGAAAACAACAGTGAAGGAACAGGTGAACAAACTTAGAACCTGAGGGAAACTATATGTAAGCTGCAGACAGAACTAAGTGCAGCGTAAGAGGAGATAAAAAGCCTAAAAACAGGCCCTCCTCAGACTCTGGCCCAGGGGACCAACCCCCAGGTACCAGGAGATGTAGCAATGGCAGGGACCTCAACAACTGGTCCAACCTTTGTTGAGATGCTGAAGAGCCCAGGAGCAATATCCACAGTCAAGGAAGTTGTAATGAAAACAGTAACCTCACAGGAGGCAGCTAGATGCACACGCCAGCTAATGGAAAGGAAAAGAGCTGTAGTAGTGGTAGGTGTGAAGGAACCAGAGGGCTCCACAAGGGAGGAATCGAGGAATAAAGACAAAGCTGAAGTGGCAGGGATATTAAAGGAGATAGGAATGGAAGGGGCTGAACGAGACATAGAACAGTTTTTCCGGATTGGCCAGTACAACAGAGACAAAGAGATTGATCAAGGTAGTATTCAAGAGCGAGGATATCAAAGAGGACATCCTAGTAAAGAAGAGCAATTTGAGGTATGCAAGGAACTACAAAGAGGTATATGTTCAGAGGGACATGACCAGAGACAAGATAGTAAGGGCAGTAGATGCAAGGAGAGGGAAGGGAGCCAGGGAACCTCAGCCTCCAACCCAGCAATCCTAGAGGGGAGTGAGGAATCCCAATCCAGCAACCCAGGAACCCCAGGGAGGAATGCAACACCCCAGCCCACCACCTAATAGGGCCCTCCCTACCCCCCAGCACAAACCCTTCCTTGCCCCTGCACAATGCCCATCAGGAAACCCAAATCTTCCCCCTCCCCTTACCCCAAGTAGCCCCTGCTTTCCCAGCCCCTGGTCTTCTCCCTGCCCCAAGCAGGCCTGAGCAAGACCAAAGCCCTCTATCCCTCACTCCATCTCCCTCCAAACCCCTGTCAACTACACTGCAGGAGGGCTTGCCCTTTCCCCAAGCAATCCTTGCTCTCTCACCCCCAGGACTTCTTCCTGCCCCAAGCAGGCCTGAGGAAGACCTAAGCCCTCCATCCCCCACTCCACCTCCCCCAGAACCGCTGGAAACTACCTCACAGGAGGAGGAGCCTACCCAAGTAGCAATGGCCATAGAACAACTTCCTACACTTGTGGGGAGTGAGGGTGAAATTGGATATAAGAAAGTGAGCTTCAAGGTAATGTACTCAAACATTGATGGGAATTCCAATAAAGCAAGTGAACTGGCAGAAAGGATGCAAGAAGAAAACTCTGATGTAATAGGACTAACGGAAACAAAATTGTCAGGAATCATAACAGATGCTGTGTTTCCAAAGGACTACTATATAGTAAGGAAAGAGAGGGAAGGGAGAGGAGGTGGAGGAGTGGCCCTGCTGATAAGGAAGGACTGGAGTTTTGATGACACGGAAATTCCGGGCTGTGACGGATTCAGAGATTACATAACAGGAACAATAACAATATGTGGACCTAAGATAATAGTGGCAGTCATTTACAACCCTCCACTAAATGACAGAAGACCTAGACAGGAGTTTGATAGGAACAACATGGAAACCATTAATATAATAGAGAGAGCAGCTTCAGTTGCCTGCAGGAATGGCTAAAGACTCACTCTTAATCATGGGCGATTTCAACCATGGGAAGATAGACTGGGAGAATGGGGACCCACATGGTGGTGCAGATACGTGGCGAGCTAAACTTTTGGAAGTGGCAACAAGGAATTTTCAGAGCCAGCATGTCAAGGAACCCACAAGAGTGAGAGGCAATGATGAACCAGCTAGACTCGACTTGATATTCACCCTGAATGAGTCAGAAATAAGGGAAGTCAAAGTTGAAGCCCCCATAGGAATGAGTGACCACAGTGTACTGAACTTTGAGTACTTGGTGGAGGTAGGGATAACCTATCCAAGGATGGAAGTAGAGGGAAAAAGTCTGAATTACCGAAGAGGAAAATATGACGAGATGAGGAGCTTCCTCAAGGGAATACCATGGGAAACAGAACTTAGAGACAAGAATGTGCAGGTCATGATGGATTTTGTCACCCAGAAGTGCCAGGAAGCTGCAAACAGGTTTATCTCTGTCCAAAAGGAGAAAAACGAAAAACAACAGAAAAACCCATGGTTCAACCAGGAATGCAAGGTAGCGAAGCAACTGAGTAAAAGAACATGGAGAAACTACAGAAATAACAGAACACCAGAGAGCAGGGAGAGATACCAGAAGGCCAGAAATGAGTACTTCAGAGTGAGGAGGAAAGCAGAAAGACAGTTTGAAAAGACATCGCGAGTAAAGCCAAGACCCAACCAAAACTGCTCCACAGCCACATCAGGAGGAAAACAACAGTGAAGGAACAAGTGATGAAGCTACGAAAAGCGGAGAACAGATACACAGAGAATGACAAGGAGGTGTGTGAAGAACTCAACAAGAGATTCCAGGAGGTCTTCACAATAGAACAAGGAGAAGCCCCTGCACTAAATGAGGAGGCGGCAAACCAAGCAACCTTGGAGGAATTTGACCTCACCAGTGATGAGGTCAAAAGGTGTCTGCTGGAGCTGGATGTGACAAAGGCTGTTGGGCCTGATAGAATCTCACCATAAATACTAAAGGAAGGTGCAGAAGCACTAAGTGTGCCACTCTCTATGGTGTATAACAGGACACTGGAATCTTACCAGAAAGTTGGAAGAAAGCTAACGTGGTCCCAATATACAAAAAGGGTGACAGGCAAGAGGCACTGAATTACAGGCCAGTTTCCTTAACTTGTATACCATGCAAGGTGCTGGAGAAGATCGTGAGGAAAAGGCTCGTAGAGCATCTGGAGAGAAATAACTTTGTAACGCACCACCAACATGAGTTCAGAGATGGTAAATCGTGCCTCACAGGTTTAATAGAATTTTATGACCAGGCAACGAAAATTAGGCAGGAAAGAGAAGGGTGGGCCGACTGCATTTTCCTGGATTGCCAAAAAGCCTTTGACACAGTACCCCATAAAAGGCTGTTAAAAAAGTTGGAGCAACAGGCAGGAGTAAAAGGGAAGGTGCTCCAGTGGATAAGGGAGTACTTAAGCAGCAGGAAACAGCGAGTAACGGTGAGGGGGGAGACATCAGAGTGGCGAGATGTCACTAGCGGAGTGCCACAGGGCTCAGTACTTGGACCCATCCTGTTTCTAATATATGTGAACGATCTTCCAGAGGGTATAGACTCATTCCTCTCGATGTCTGCTGATGATGCAAAAATTATGAGAAGAATCAAGACGGATGAAGATAGACAGAGACTACAGGATGACCTGGATAAACTGGAGGAATGGTCTAGAAAATGGCTGCTGAAGTTCAACTCGGGAAAGTGTAAGGTGATGAAATTAGGCGAAGGGAGCAGGAGGCTGAACACAAGGTATCATCTGGGAGGGGAAATCCTGCAAGAATCAAATAGAGAGAAGGATCTGGGGGTTGATATCTGTTATGATCTCAGCCTACAGGAGAAACGAGTCTCCCTCCTTGAGAGTTATTCGTCAAGCCTGACCTGATTAGAAGGTCTAGCGAATATTGAAGTGATAACGCATATGTAAAATAGTTGCTTGGATATGTATAACAGTTTGAGATCATGGGCAATGAAGAAGAAAACAGATAAATGACTGGCGAGGAGATGTGGACATTTTGCTGGAGGCGTGAGGCTCGCTTCCGGAGGACCTTGACCTCACTTGAGTGCCAGACATCGCAGGGGGAAGCCGCGCTCCATTTGAGCTCCCGCCAGAAGGGAACCCCTAGTGATATATCTCGAAGAGAAGAGAAGTGTGTAGACGTGCCAGCTGTGGAACCGAGCTGGGAACGTTGTGGTATCAAGTCCTGGTCGACGAGCAGAGTTTAATAAGCTACTCAGAGGCATTTTCGTGGGCTGTGTGGAGCGCCCTGACCAGACACCGTCAGAGGAAAAGCGCCCTCGATCAGTTAATCTGTGGTAAGCACGATATACGCCAGTTCATAGTGATCACTTATAGTTGGTCGTGTGCCCAGCGACGGTAGCAATGTTTATTTATAAGTTAGACATGTTTTAATAAGGCAGAAAGCCTGAAATAGGAGAGTGAAGAGGGAGGAGCACGGAGCGACGTCCGCCCCCTCTGAGCGCTGGCGGACGACTGAGGGAGCCTGGCTCTTGACGGAGGAAGACCCTCCCAGCGAGTGAGGACCGCCGCCAGGCGAGGTGGAGTATGGACCCGCCCAAAATGGGGGAGTCCACTCTCACTGTATGTAGAGAACAGATAGAGGTTTGAGGCAAGCATATTGTGTGGTTATTTTTGTTTATGTGTTAAAGGGGAACATTTTATTGGAGTGTCGATGGGTTGCAGGTTTGTCTTTTGGGGAAGAAGTTGCTGAGAACTTCGAAGCCAGCAGATGAAGTAGCTGATGAGACTCCAAGGTAGTGGAGCAGAGGACCTCGAGCTGTGAGGAGAAGCAGCAGTGAAGAGGAGTGTCACGTGCTTCTGTAGAGGTGGAGAAGCACCATAGTTGCTCGGGGAAACTTCATGGTGTAGCAGCCAAGAGAGCTGTGGAGGACCCTAGCAGAAGGGTGAAGCACCGTAGTTGCTCAAGGAAACTTCATGATAGCAGCCTGGAGGAGCTGCAGAGGATCCTGGTAGTGAAGCCCGGAAGAACCTAAGGATATTAGGGTAGTGAACTTCCAGAGGTGGAAGGGGAAGTTCTGGTGGATTACTTATAGGGAGTTGATAGTGTTTGGTTGTCATTAGCGTGCAAGACGCAGTGAGAGGTGAGTGACTGTTGGCATTCTTATGTCAAGGAGTTTTTTATACTGAAGTATCAATGAACATTTATACTGGTATATGTTATTGCATTCAAATGCTGATTTTCTATATATATATGTTATCTTGCTGATGGTGCAACAGTGTATGTAGGCTTGATCAACTTGAGGAGGTTGATAGTATCAGGTGGTGAACCAGGAGATAGGATACCACTTGATAAGCTGATAATAGAGTTCTGATGGTGTTGGAGTGCAACCTGATTGTGATATTATAGAGTATAGGATTCATTATTATTATATGTGTGTATGTATCGTGTATGTGCTTTGTCCAGTAAATGTGTCACAATTTGCTGGTGTTTGCCCTTGTCCTAGTGAGGCTTCCCAGGAGGTAGTAAAGAAGGAGAGAGAGAGAGAAAGAACCAAGAACCACTGCCGTGGACAGGGTAGGAGGTAATACTAGTAAGTCATAGGGGATTGAGGAGATCATATCTCATAAGGAGAGAGTGGGGAGTCACAGCGGCTCGAGTGGGTGTGTGCACGTGACAACGAGGCTAAGTGTTGGAGCCGCATCCCCTAAACGTGTGACGTTGAGCCCCTCTCCAAGAGCCAGAAGCGCCAAGGGTGATCTCCTAGTATAAGCACTCTGCCGAGTTGTGGGTTGGGTTGTCCATAGAGAAGGATCAACGACGACAACACCAACCAACCCACAGTCTATAATATATCACACCGAACCTGACCCCAGAGGCCCACATCAAAAGAATATCATCAGCGGCATATGCTAGACTGGCCAACATAAGAACTGCCTTCAGAAACTTGTGTAAGGAATCTTTCAGAACCCTGTATACCACTTATGTAAGACTAATCCTGGAGTATGCAGCCCCAGCCTGGAGTCCATACCTAGTAAACCCAAGACAAAGTTAGAGAAGATTCAGCGGTATGCCACCAGGCTCGTCCCGGAACTTAGAGGATTGAGCTACGAGGAAAGGCTAAAGGAGCTGAACCTCACATCCCTGGAAAACAGAAGAGTAAGGGAGACATGATAACCACCTACAAAATTCTCAGGGGAAATGACAGGGTAGACAAAGACAAACTCTTCAACACGGGTGGGACACGAACAAGGGGACACAGGTGGAAACTTAGTACCCAGATGAGCCACAGAGACGTTAGAAAGAATTTTTTCAGTGTCAGAGTAGTTAATAAATGGAATGCACTAGGAAGTGATGTGGTGGAGGCTGACTCCATACACAGTTTCAAATGTAGATGAGATAGAGCCAAGTAGGCTCAGGAATCTGTACACCAGTTGATTGACAGTTGAGAGGCGGGACCAAAGAGCCAAAGCTCAACCCCCGCAAGCACAATTAGGTGAGTACACACCACCAGCCAAACACCACCAGTACACACCACACCACCACCAGCCACACACCACCATACCACTGTCTCCACCATACCACTGTCTCCACCATGTTACTGTCTCCATCACGTCACTGTCTCCACCACGTTACTGTAGTAGGTTTGGTGGGGGTGGATGGGGAGAGGGTAAGGCCATCCCACTACCTAGTCCATCCATCTCACACCGTCTCAAACCTCCGCGAAGGATAGACCTTAACGAGATTGCATGCCGGTTCTTTCATTCAGGAGTCTTGAACATTCTATGACATTGACTTGCTATGATAACGCCATTGTGTGATACAAGCTCTGCACAACAGTAATGGCTGTAGGAAGAAGAGGTGATGGAGATTGAGTAAACATGCATACATTTCAATGATCACAGTTAAGAAGAACGATTGTAGGTAGAGATCGCCTCTCCGTGACGATGTGTTGACTTGTATTGAAATTTGTAACTAGCTCGTCATGATTGTAACTTGCTTAGCTAAAAATGAATTGTTGGGGTTCAGTCCTGGACTCCTTTATGCGTCTCTGCAAGCCTTTACTGCCCATATGACTGCCTTGTGTGAGATTGGACTGTTTAGCATCACGTAGGTAGTTCTTGACACACTATGTAACCCCGCATATAATGTAGAGAGAGAGATGTATAAATAATCAGATGGCTTGTTAATCAATGTGTGTCAAACTCTCAGGTCTGCATTTTGGAAATTGTATGTTGCGCACATCTCCCCTTCCTTAACGAAAACGCAATGGGTAATGGATACCCAACCACTTCCGTCGTGTCTGAGTAAGTAATGGCAGTCATTGCCTACCCTCCGGGAGGGGAAGATATAACCAAAACTACATGGAAAAGACTCTTCAGTTACCCTCAAACCAGTGGCCAGTACGCACACCCCTCCGCGGACAATGAAAAACGCTTAAGGGTAATGGTTCACATCCCTCCTGCTGGACTCTACTCTCTCAGCCTCTCCCACTTACGGCTTCCTGTAGGGGGGAGCTAATGGTTTGTCAAAACCGCAAATGACCCCGACCAGTCTCACGACGAGGGGAAGCTCCCCTCACCCTTCCATCCCTCCCTCCCTCCCCCACCCCGAACAACATAACAGACTATGTTGGATCCCCTCACACTCTGCCTCTACATAGCTTACTATCATCAAAACTATTATCTACACACAGGATTAAGTCTACGCCAAACACACATACATATTCATTTACTCTTTCCTCATATTCCACTCTTATCCTTGTATTTCTTACTCTACTCTACCACATACTCTCCTACACCCCAACAACATGACCTTCCCTCTTTCCTGACCACATACTCAAACACCGGACGCTCACACGCGTCCGACACGCGCCAAACTTCCGGGAAAATCCCCCAAAACCCTTTTTGACTAGACACCTACGCGCCACCTGCCCAGCTGACACTCACGAGTGCCACCTGGGCAGATGGCGCGCGCTGTTCTAGTCACATATTACACTACTTGGATGTGGGAGAGTATGACCCCCTGGCAGTCTTTCATGCTGGGTGTGGGTGAGTATGACCCCCAGGCAGTCCCTCAGGCTGGGTGTGGGTGAGTATGACCTCCAGGCAGTCCTTCATGCTGGGTGTGGGATGAGTATGACCCACTGGCAGTCCTTCATGCTGGGTGTGGGATGAGTATGACCCACTGGCAGTCCTTCATGCTGGGTGTGGGTGAGTAGTACCTCCTGGCAGTCCTTCATTTTGGTGTGTGGGTGAGTATGACACCCCCTGGGAGTCCTTCATGTTGGGTGTAGGTGAGTATGACCCCCCCTGGCAGTCCTTCATGCTGGGTGTGGGTGAGTAGTACCTCCTGGCAGTCCTTCATGTTGGGTGTGGGTTAGTATGACCCCCCCTGGCAGTCCTTCATGCTGGATGTGGGTTAGTATGACTCGCTGGCAGTCCTTCAAGCTGGGTGTGGGTTAGTATGACCCCCCTGGCAGTCCCCATGTTGGGTTTGGGTTAGTATGACCCCCTTGGCAGTCCTTGATGCTGGGTGTGGGAGAGTATGACCCCCTGGCAGTCTTTCATGCTGGGTGTGGGTGAGTATGACCCCCAAGCAGTCCATCAGGCTGGGTGTGGGTGAGTATGACCTCCAGGCAGTCCTTCATTTTGGTGTGTGGGTGAGTATGACCCCCCCTGGCAGTCCTTCATGCTGGGTGTGGGTTAGTATGACATGCTGGCATTCCTTCATGCTGGGTGTGGGTTAGTATGACCCCCCTGGCAGTCCTTCATGCTCGGTGTGTGTTAGTATGACCCCCTGGCAGACCATCATGCTGGGTGTGGGTTAGTATGACCCCCCTGGCAGTCCTTGATGCTGGGTGTGGGAGAGTATGACCCCCTGGCAGTCTTTCATGCTGGGTGTGGGCGAGTATGACCCCCCTGGCAATCTTTCATGCTGGGTGTGGGTGAGTATGACCCCCTGGCAGTCCTTCATGCTGGGTGTAAATGCGTATGACTCCCTGGTAGTCCTTCATGCTGGGTGTGGGAGAGTATGACCCCCCCTGGCTGTCCTTCGTGTTGGGTGTGGGTGAGTATGACCCCCTGGAAGTAATTCATGTTGGGTGTTGGTGAGTATGACCCCCCCTGGAAGTCCTTCATGCTGGTGTGTGGGTGAGTATGACCCCTTGGCAATCCTTCATGTTGAGTGTGGGTGAGTATGACCCCCCCCCCTGGCAGTCCTTCATGCCGGGTGTGGGTTAGTATGACTCGCTGGCATTCCTTCATGCTGGGAGTGGGTTAGTATGACCCCCCTGGCTGTCTTTCATGCTGTGTGTAGGTTAGTATGACCCCCCTGGCAGTCCTTGATGCTGGGTGTGGGAGAGTATGACCCCCTGGCAGTCTTTCATGCTGGGTGTGGGTGAGTATGACCCACCCTGGCAGTCTTTCATGCTGGGTGTGGGTGAGTATGACCCCCTGGCAGTTCTTCATGCTGGGTGTAGGTGAGTATGACCCCAAGGCAGTCCTTCATGTTGGGTGTGGGTGAGAATGACCCCCCTGGCAGTCCTTCATTCTGGGTGTGAGTGAGTATAACCCCCTTGCAGTCTTTCATGCAGGGTGTGAGTTAGTGTGACACCCTGGCAGTCCTTCATGCTGAATGTGAGTGAGTATGACCCCCTGGCAGTCCTTCATGCTGAATGTGAGTACGTATGACCCCCTGGCAGTCCTTCTTTCTGGGTGTAGGTGAGTATGACCCCCCCCCCTTTGGAAGCCCTTCATGCTGGGTGTGGGTGAGTATGACCCCCCTGGCAGTCCTTCATACTGGGTGTGGTATGAGTATGACCCACTGGCAGTCCTTCATGCTGGGTGTGGGTGAGTATGACCCCCCCTGGGAGTCCTTCATTTTGGTGTGTGGGTGAGTATGACCCCCCCTGGGAGTCCTTCATGTTGGGTGTGGGTGAGTATGACCCCCCCTGGCAGTCCTTCATGCTGGGTGTGAGTGAGTATGACCCCCTGGCAGTCCTTGATGCTGGGTGTGGGTGAGTAGTACCTCCTGGCAGTCCTTCATGTTAGGTGTGGGTTAGTATGACCCCCCATGGCAGTCCTTCATGCTGGGTGTGGGTTAGTATGACTCGCTGGCAGTCCTTCAAGCTGGGTGTGGGTTAGTATGACCCCCCTGGCAGTCCTTCATGTTGGGTGTGGGTGAGTATGACCCCCCTGGCAGTCCTTCATGCTGGGTGTGAGTGAGTATGACCCCCTGGCAGTCTTTCATGATGGGTGTGGGTGAGTATGACCTCCTGGCAGTCCTTCATGCTGGGTGTGAGTAAATATGACTCGCTTGCAGTCCTTCATGCAGGGTGTGGGTGAGTATGACTCGCTGGCATTTCTTCATGCTGAGTGTGGGTTAGTATGACCCCCCTGGCAGTCTTTCATGCTGGGTGTGGGTGAGTATGACCCCCCTGGCAGTCCTTGATGCTGGGTGTGGGTGAGTATGACCCCTTCCCTGGCTGTCCTTGATGCCGTGTGTGGGTGAGTATGACCCGCTGCCAGTCCTTCATGTTGGGTGTGGGTGGGTATGACCCGCTGCCAGTCCTTCATGCTGGGTGTGGGTGAGTATGACCCCCTGGCAGTCCTTCATGCTGGGTGTGAGTGAGTATAACCCCCTTGCAGTCTTTCATGCAGGGTGTGGGTGATTATGACCCCCCTGGCAGTCCTTCATGCTGGGTGTGGGATGAGTATGACCCACTGGCAGTCCTTCATGGTGGGTGTGGGTGATTATGATCCCCCTGACAGTCCTTTATGCTGGGTGTGGGTGAGTATGACCCCCCCTGGCAGTCCTTCATGCTGGGTGTGAGTGAGTATGACCCCCTGGCAGTCCTTCATGCTGGGTGTGGGTGAGAAGTACCTCCTGGCAGTCCTTCATGTTGGGTGTGGGTTAGTATGACCCCCCCTGGCAGTCCTTCATGCTGGGTGTGGGTTAGTATGACTCGCTGGCAGTCCTTCAAGCTGGGTGTGGATTAGTATGACCCCCCTGGCAGTCCCCATGTTGGGTTTGGGTTAGTATGACCCCCCTTGCAGTCCTTCATGCTGGGTGTGAGTGAGTATGACCCCCTGGCAGTCCTTCATGATGGGTGTGGGTGAGTATGACCTCCAGGCAGTCCTTCATGTTGGGTGTGGGTTAGTATGACCCCCCCTGCCAGTCCTTAATGCTGGGCGTGGGTTAGTATAACTCGCTGGCAGTCCTTCAAGCTGAGTGTGGGTTAGTAGGACCCCCTGGCAGTCCTTCATACTGGGTGTGGGTAAGTGTGACCCCCTGGCCGTCCTTCAAACTGGGAGTGAGCGACTATGACCCCCTGGCAGCCCTTGATGCCGTGTGTGGGTGAGTATGACCCCCTGGCAGTCCTTCATGCTGGGTGTGAGTGAGTATAACCCCCATGCAGTCTTTCATGCAGGGTGTGAGTTAGTGTGACACCCTGGCAGTCCTTCATGCTGAATGTGAGTGAGTATGACCCCCTGGCAGTCCTTCATGCTGGATGTTAGTGAGTATGACCCGACCCAGACAGTCCTTCTTGCTGGGTGTGGGTGAGTATGACCCCCCCTGGCAGTCCTTTATGCTGGGTGTGAGGGAGTATGACCCCCTGGCAGTCCTTCATGCTGGGTGTGGGTTAGTATGACCCCCCTGGCAGTCCTTCATGCTGGGTGTGGGTTAGTATGACTCGCTGGCAGTCCTTCAAGCTGGGTGTGGGTTAGTATGACCCCCTGGCAGTCTTTCATGCTGGGTGTGGGTGAGTATGACCCCCCCTGGCAGTCCTTCATGCTGGGTGTGAGTGAGTATGACAAACTGGCAGTCTTTCATGCTGGGTGTGGGTTAGTATGACCCCCCTGGCAGTCCTTCAAGCTGGGTGTGGGTTAGTATGACCCCCTGGCAGTCTTTCATGCTGGGTGTAGGTGAGTATGACCCCCTGGCAGTTCTTCATACTGGGTGTGGGTGAGTATGACCCCCTGGCAGTCCTTCAAACTGGGAGTGAGCGAGTATGACCCCATGGCAGCCCTTGATGCTTGGTGTGGGTGAGTATGACCCCCCGGCAGTCTTTCATGCTGGGTAGGGGGGAGTATGACCCCCTTCGCAGTCTTCTATGCTGGGTGTGGGTGAGTATGACCCCCTGGCAGTCCTTCATGTTAGATGTGGGTGAGTATGACCCCCCTGGCAGTCCTTCATGCTGAGTGTGGGTGAGTATGACCCCCAGGCAGTCCATCATGCTAGGTCTGGTTGAGTATGACTCCCTGGCAGTCCTTCATGTTGGGTGTGGGTGAGTGTGACCTCCCTGGCAGTCCTTCATGCTGGGTTTGGGTGAGTATGACACCCCCCTGGCAGTCCTTCATGTTGCGTGTGGGTGAGTATGTCCCTAATGGAAGTCCTTCTTGCTGAGCGTGAGTGAGTATGACTCGCTGGCAGTCCTTCATGCAGGGTGTGGGTGAGTATGACCACCCCCCTGGCAGTCGTTCATGCTGGGTGTGTGTGAGTATGACCCACTGGCAGTCCTTCATGCTGGGTGTTGGTGAGTATGACCCACTGGCAGTCCTTCATGCTGGGTGTTGGTGAGTATGACTCCCTGGCAGTCCTTCATGCTGGGTGTGGGTGAGTATGACCCCTGGCAGTCTTTCATGCTGGGGTTGGGTAAGTATGAACCCCTTGGCAGCCATTCATGCAGGGTGTGGGTAAATATGACACCCCCCCCCCCCCCAAGCAGTCTTTCATGCTGGGTGTGAGTGAGTATGACCCCCCCCCCCTGGCAGTCCTTCATGCTGGGTGTGAGTGAGTATGACCAGCTGCCAGTCCTTCATGCTGGGTGTGAATGAGCATGACCCCCTCTCAGTCCTTCATGCTGGGTGTGGGTGGGTATAACCCCCCACCCACTGGCAGTTCTTCACGCTGGGTGTTAGTGAGTATGACCCCCACTGGCAGTCCTTCATGCTGGGTGTGGGTGAGTATGACCCCCCCCCCCTGGCAGTCCTTCATGCTGGGTGTGGGTGAGTATGACCCCCCCCTGGCAGTCCTTCATGCTGGGTGTGAATGAGCATGACCCCCTCTCAGTCCTTTATGCCTGGTGTGGGTAAGTATGACTCCCTGGCAGTCCTTCATGTTGGGTGTGGGTTAGTATGACCCCCCTGGCACTCCTTCATCCTTGTGTGTGGGTGAGTATGACCCGCTGGCAGTCCTTCATGCTGGGTGTGAGTGAGTATGACCCCCCTGGCAGTCCTTTATGCTGAGTTTGAGTGAGTATGACCCCATTATAATCCTTTATGCTGGGTGTGCGTGAGTATGACCTCCTGGCAGTCCTTCATTCTGGGTGTGGGTGAGTATGACCCGCTGTCAGTCTTTCATGCTGGTTAAAAGTTAGTATGACCCCCTGGTAGTCCTTCATGTTGGATGTGGCTGAGTATGAACCCCTCGCAATACTTCATGCGGTGTGTGGGTGAGTATGCCCCCCTGGCAGTCCGTCATGCTGGGTGTGGGTGAGTATGACTCCCAGGCAGTCCTTCATACTGGGTGATAGTGAGGATGACCCCCTGGCAGTCCTTCATGCTGGGTGTGGGAGAGTATGACCCCCCCCCCTGGTAGTCCTTCATGCTGGGTGGGGATGAGTATGACCCTTTCCTGGCAGTCCTTCATGCCGTGTGTGGGTGAGCATACCCCCCCCCCCTGGCAGTCCTTCACGCTGGGTGAGGGTGAGTATGACCCTCCTGGCAGTTATTCATGCTGGGTGTGGGTGAGTATGACCCCCTGGCAGTCTTTCATGCTGGGTGTGGGTGAGTATGACCCCCCTGGCAGTCCTTCATGCTGGGTGTGGATGGGTATGACCCCCTGGCAGTCCTTCATGCTGAGTGTGATTGAGTATGACTCGCTGGCAGTCCTTCATGCTGGGTGTTGGAAAGTATGACCCCCCTTGGCAGTCCTTCATGCTGGGTGTGGGTGAGTATGGCCCTCCTGGCAGTCCGTCATCCTGGGTGTGGGTGAGTATGACCTCCCCCCTGGCAGTCCTTCATCCTGGGTGTGGGTGAGTATGACCCGCTGTCAGTCTTTCATGCTGGATGTGGCTGAGTATGAACCCCTCGCAATACTTCATGCTGTGTGTGGGTGAGTATGCCTCCCTGGCAGTCCGTCATGCCGAGTGTGGGTGAGTATGACACCCTGGCAGTCCTTCATGCCGAGTGTGGGTGAGTTTGACCCGCTGTCAGTCTTTCATGCTGGATGTGGCTGAGTATGAACCCCTCGCAATACTTCATGCTGTGTGTGGGTGAGTATGCCTCCCTGGCAGTCCGTCATGCTGGGTGTGGGTGAGTATGACTTCCTTGGCAGTCTTTCATGCTGGGTGTGAGTGAGATAATCCCCCCCCTCCTCTGTCAGTCCTTCATGCTGGGTGTGAGTGAGTATGACCCGATGGCAGTCCTTCATGCAGGGTGTGGGTGAGTATGATCCCCCCACCCCCCTGGCAGTCCTTCATGCTGGGTGTGGGTGAGTATGACCCCCCAGGCAGTCCTTCACGCTTGGTGTGGGTGTGTATGACCCCATGGCAGTCCTACATGCTCAGTGTGGGTGAGCATGACCCCCTGGCTGTCCATCATGCTTAAGATGAGTGAGTATGACCCCCAGACATTCTTTTATGCTGGGTGTGGGTGGGTATGACCCCCCAATCCCTGGCAGTCCTTCATGGTAGGTGTGGGTTAGTATGACCTCCCTGGCAAACCTTCATGCTAGGTGTGGGTGAGTATGACCCCTGGCAGTCCTTTATGCTTGTTGTGGGTGAGTATAACCCCCCTGGCAGTCCTTCATGCTTGTGTGTGGGTGAGTATGATCCCCCCCTGGCAGTCCATCATGCCGAGTGTGGGTGAGTATGACACCCTGGCAGTCCTTCATGCCGAGTGTGGGTGAGTTTGACCCCCTGGCAGTCCTTCATGCTTAGTGTTAGTGAGTATGACCCCCTGGCAGTCTTTCATCCTGGGTGTGGGTGGGTATGACCCCTTGGCAGTCCTTCATGCTGGTTGTGGGTGAGTATGAAACTGGCAGTCCTTCATGCTGGGTGTGAGTGAGTATGACCCGCTGGCAGTCCTTCATGCTGGGTGTTGGTGAGTATGTCCCCTCTGGCAGTCTTTCATGCTGGGTGTGGGTGAGGATGACCCCCCTGTCAGTCTTTCGTGCTGAGTGTGAGTTAGTATGACCCCTTGGCAGTTCTTCATGCTGGGTGTGGGTGAGTATGACCCCCTGGCAGTTTTTCTTGCTGGTTGTTAGTGAGTATGACCCCACAGGCAGTCCTTCATGCTTAGTGTGGGTGAGTATGATGCCCTAGAAGTCCTTCATGCTGGGTGTGGGTGAGTATGACCCCCCTGGCAGTCTTTCATGCTGAGTGTGAGTTTTTATGACATTTGGCAGTCCTTCATGCAGGGTGTGGGTGAGTATGAACCCCTGGCAGTCCTTCATGCTGGGTGTGGGTGAGTATGACCCCCTGGCAGTCTTTCATGCTGGGTGTGAGGTAGTATGATCCCCTGGCAGTCCTTCATGCTGGGTATGGGTGAGTATGACCCTTGGCAGTCCTTCATGCTGGGTGTAAATGAGTATGACCCTCTGGCAGTCCTTCATGCAGGGTGTGGGTGAGTATGACCCCCTTTTCCTTCATGCTGGGTGTGGATGAGTATGACCCCCAAGTAGACCTTCACGCTGGGTGTGGGTGAGTATGATCCCCTGGCAGACTTTCCTGCTAATTGTGGGTGAGTATGACCCCCCTGGCAGTCCTCCCCTTCAAAGGGGAGGCTAAAAATGTAATAAGTAACCTAGCTCTCACTGAGAGTAATTATGAGGAAGCTATAAAACTGCTAAAATTGAACTATTGCAACAAGGAGTTGAGTATAGTTAACCTTTATTACCAGTTGCTGGATCTGAATGCACCAAGTAACAGACCAGACTCACTTCAAAGCTTCAGGCTAGAAGTAGAGTCTCTAGTGAAGGTCTTAGGTACTAAAGTTGATATACCAGCATCAGAATGGTCAATCAAGGTACTTTTGCAGAGGAAATTACCTCGAAATATCTTAGCTGAAATCTGCTCACACTACAAAACCGAGTTTCTCACTCTCAAGCAAATATTCGAGGGACTGAGAATAACGGTTAACAGGTTGAAGACTCATCATAAGATTAAACCTGAGTCTAAACAACCTAACATTGACAACTCAGTCAAACCCAAATCTACTTTGAATAAGTCCAATAAATTCAAACCTAAGACTACTCCATCCACTGGAAAAAGTAGTGGTAGTGTAGGTATTTATTCTGTATCTCCCTCTGACGTTACAAATGATATGTCTACTAAAAGGAGAAACTCAGCCAGAGAGAGAAGGTGTCTGTTCTGTGAACAAGAACATGTCACCTACAAATGCCCTGTTTATCCTAACTTTAATACCAGGATTAAACGGTTACAAGAATTACACAGGTGCACCAAGTGCATGGGTTCTCATGATCCCAGTAAATGTGTAGTGCAGCTACGGTCATGCAGTAGATGCAACAAAGGTGTACATCATTTTGTCTTATGTAGAAAAACTTCTACACAATCTATGACAACTGGGGAGAATTCTATGAATTCTACCACAGTACAATATTGCAAGGTACATCAAGAAATAAATGTACTTGCTACTGAGTCAGGCAATAATACTACTCTGCCTACAGCTCAACTCAAACTAATTGACAGGAAATCTAGAGTTAACACTAGAGGTCTCTTTGATCAAGGATCACAGAAAACCTTCATCACACAACAATTAGTAAAGCAGTTAAAATTAAGACCTGCCAAAAGTGTGAGACTGAATATTTCTGGTTTCTTGACTAATAGTGGAGCTCGTGAATACCAAGTAATCAAGGTGTTAATAAGACTTGGATCTTCCACTAGTCCAATACAAGCGGTGGTAGTAGATAAACTTCCTTCAGACCTGCAGGTCACAGGATTAGCTCGCACTGCGAGATATCTTAAACGAAACCGCATGAGGCTAGCAGACTATAAAATAAATTCTGACTGCCTCACTGATGTTGGTATATTTATAGGCGCTGACCATTATTATAAATTTATAACGGGATGCACCAGACAACATGGAATGAATTGGTTGTCATCTGCTGGAGGCAAGTTACTTACTGGACCGGTGCTTTTCCAACAAAATTCAGCGTCAACCAACCAACAATCTAACAACATAATAGTGGCGTGACTAGGCTTGGAACAGTCACCCCTACATTTCAGAGAAATATCTGAAGATAATGAGTCTGATCCACCTGTACATCGTCTGTGGGATTTAGACACTTTAGGTATTATCCCTGAACAACCAAGCCATGATGATATGTGGACTTACCAGCAATATCTGGATACAGTTGTCTATAAGGATAAACAATACTCGGTGAGGCTACCATGGAAGTTGAATCATCCACAACTTCCAGTTAATTATTTCATGGCAGCCTCTCAATTACAGTCTCAATTAATACGGCTGAAGAAGCAGCCAGACAAACTGAACATGTATCATCAATTAATTCAACAACAACTCAATAGTAAATTTATAGAAGTTGTTGATAATGATGACCAAAAAATAGGTCACTATTTACCCCATCACGCTGTGGTGAAAGATTCATTGACAATGCCAATACCTATTGTCTTCAACTGTAGTGCCAAAGTGAAGCCAAACAGTGTGTCCTTGAATGAATGTCTCCAAACGGGACCTAGCCTAACACAAAGGCTACATGATGTACTATTACGACTCCGTACTGGTATTTTCGCTTATACTGCTGATATCAGTAAAGCTTTCCTTAGAGTAGGCTTACAAGAAGAGGATCGTAATTACACCAAATTTCTCTGGATTAAGGAACCACTGGATCCTGACAGTGATGTCATAACCTACCGGTTTGCCTCTGTGCTATTCGGAGCGACTTCCTCCCCGTTTCTACTTCAAGCTACATTAGATACACATTTGAGGAAGTCAAATAGCTCTTATAAGGCAGAGATCAGTGACAACTTGTATGTCGATAATTTCCAGGGAACTACAAATGACAAATCCAAATTGGTAGAAATCTACCATGAGGCTAACCGTGAGTTATTAGGAGCCAATATGCCACAACAATCATGGGCCTCAAACAATAAATCATTAAACCAGATAATCGAGAAAGAATTTCCGGGTTATTAGGTGCCTAATCAATTAAAAGTTCTGGGTGTGGAATGGAACACAAGTACTGACGAGATGAATGTCAAGTCAGTTCAAACCAATAATTCATCCCTTACCATGAGAAAATTACTCTCGTATGTCAGTCAACCATTTGACCCTTTAGGCTTTCTTAGTCCTATTTTAATAAGGGGCAAACTCCTCATGCAGGAGTGCTGGCAGAAACATATGGGATGGGATGATCCGTTGCAATTGAGTTGCAAGGTAAATGGCAGATACTCACAACGGATTTTAATCAGTTAGGTGTTTTGAAATTTCTTCGTAATGCTGCAGGACAAAACTTACCCACAAATTTGCACGTTTTCTGAGATGCCTCTGGCAAAGCGTATGGCGCTGCAGCCTACTTAGTCAATAGTGCAAAATCAATTTTGCTCACGTCTAAAGCAAGAGTTGCTCCAATCAAGAAGAGATCTTTACCTCAAATGGAGTAAACTGCATTGCTGGTGGGAGTAAGATTGGCTCATTGCTTGACCAAGACACTCAATAATATCCACTTTGGTGAAATCGTAGTGTGGTCAGACAATGAAGCAGTCTTACAATGGGTAAGAAATAACAACAATAAAACTCCCTACGTTAGTAATCGCATTAGGGAAATTCATGAATTATCTGCTGGATATAAATTCAGACATGTCCCCACTAAGGACAATCCTGCAGATTACTTATCACGAGGGTTAACATTAAAACAACTAATCAAGTCTTCGATGTGGTTTAATGGACCTTCATGGCTTGTTAGTGGTCAGTGGCCCAAACAAAAGCCACAAGTCATAGTAACCAATATCACTACTCCCATGAAAGAACCAGAACCTCATCGAATCTCAGCTATTAATCCTCACAATTATTCTAACTTGAGTAAGTTATTAAGAGTGACAGCACATGTGTTTGACTTTCTTGCTAAGATAGGAATCAGCCATAAGTTTCCCAATCCTATCCTCTACTGGATCAAACGTGCACAACAAGAGACATATGGAAGTGAATATGGAAATCTTCCAGATAAATTAACCAAGTCTCTAGGTATCTGGTATGATACCAACACTCATAATATATTAAGGTGTGGAGGACGTTTGCCTCATGCAAAAATTGATTTGGATACAAAGAATCTGATCCTTCTACCACGTCACCACATTATTACAAAACTTCTAGTTTTACATCACCATCAATATGGTACTTTGCATGGCGGAGTGTTAGACACTCTCACCGTCCTCAGACAGAAATATTGGCTTCCTCAAGGTCGTCAAACTGTCAAATCAATCATTAAGTTCTGTGTGATCTGCAAAAGATACGACGCTCGAGTGTGTCCTTACCCAGGACCTCCACCACTCCCTAAGGAGAGAGTAGAAGAGTAGTTCATCTTCGTCCCTTTGAGACCACTGGTGTCGATTACACAGGAGCCTTGCTTCTCACTGGCAATCCAGATAAGATACCAGTGAAAGCTTATATTTGCCTCTTCACGTGTGCTACCACACGAGGTGTACATCTAGAAGTGACTTCTGACATGAGTTCCGAAGCCTTCATCCAAGCTTTTCGTAGATTTGCAGCTCGCAGATCCTGTCCCAAACTAATGATATCTGATAATGGTTTAAATTTTGTGGCAAGAGAAGCCTGCCTACAAGAGATATGGAATCATTCAGAAGTGCAGTCTGTCCTGCAGAGACGACAATGCCACTGGAAATTTATTGCTCCCAGAGCCCCCTGGCAATGTGGGTTCTACGAACGTATGATAGGGACTGTCAAGAAGTGTTTAAGAAAGACCTTGCATCGACAGAAAATTAGTTACTCCGAACTCCAAACACTCGTCTTGGAAATTGAGGCGCGAGTCAACAATCGCCCATTAACTTACCTATCAGATGATTTCTCACAGAGAGAACCTCTGAGTCCCTCACATTTAATACATGGAGGCCTGCTGTGCCCTCTGATACCTTTGGCAGAAGAGGACCCCGTCGACCCTTCCCATGTAACCAGGAGTGACTTAGTAGAAAGTTACCAACATCTCTCGAGAGTAATTGAAAGGTGGAATGAGGTGTGGACTCGAGAGTACCTCACAGCTCTACGAGAGTACCTCTACGGAGCTTCGAGCCCTTATAATAAAGTTCAACTTAAACCAGAAGACCTAGTATTGATTGACAGTGATGGACCAGGGTTAGAATGGCCTATAGGCAAAATTGTTGCTATCCACCCAGATCACCAAGGCATCCTGAGAGTAGTACGGGTTTTGTGCCAAGGCAATACTACCCTAATAACCTTAGAGAAGTTGGTACCTCTCGAATTAGCAGAACGAGAGTGTTTATCAGAACGAGCTTCACCAACAGTTTCCGAGGACAACAATTCTGATCCACCGAGCACCCGCCCCACTAGAGCAGCTGCTCAACAGTGCAAATGGAAACTACAAGCCTATTATAGCTCTGACTAAGAGCAAATAATTTCCCATCCAATTTGAGTAATCATGATGATGCTGTGTTGTGATGTCAAGTAACAAATCAGTTACAAGTCACCATGACCCAAAGCATTCACCTCGCAGTGGATTCTCAGTTACTTTAAATTGTATGATTTAATCCTTAATTTGTTTGTATAGGCTATTAACAATAACATTATTTCATCTAGAGTATCTATGAGTTTGCAAACTTTAAGACTTAGTAACATAAATGTTACATGTCATAGCGACACCAGTCAGAGTATATTGTAGGCTTTATTAGTCATTAACTTTAGATGATTCACCATTCCATGTTTCATTCAACATGAGTTCTTATACAAGACTTAAAATTCTTGTATGTCTTTGACAATTACGGTACATCCGTTATGTGTGTACTAACATACTAACATTAATACTAACTTCGGGATAGGTATGTCAGTACTCAACATTGCACTGCGATCCGAGTTTTCTCCCCCCGGAGTTATGTTGGAAATTTCCAACACTAATAAACTACTATTGTATTATAATAAATCATTATCATTATATACTAACTACAGTAGTTACTAATTTCACTAACGGTAGTGTCAACATAAATTAACCATTGCATCTGCGTATTAATGCTAGAATTCTCATGAAATCGAGTAGCAACATTGCGTCAGATAATGTCCAGTTAGACACATTTATTACCAATGGGTTAGAGAATTGAATGTGGTTCTCTAAAATTATCAGTATTCCGTGTAATAATTACTTACGGATAATATAACTCCCAATAATCTCAAACCGAGAGTTATTAACTAAAATTGTTATGTAGTAGCAGTCCTTTCTGTTACGTAAGAATGTCACGGAGAAAATAAAATCTTCTACATTTCTCGTTTGACACCATAAAACGAGAATATGATAATATTTAAATCCCTATAATTGCAACCCAGTTCTCATTAACGTATTACATCCATAATTGCGAGGAAAATAATTATTCATGATTAATAATTTCTGTGGTGAATGCGAGAGACAGGTTGAGGGAGGCGGCGACGCCATTGTGCGAGAGAAGGCATCCCTGACGTGAAGAGTGGCGAGACACGTGGTAGTGACTGGGGAATTTATCGGCAAGAATTACGCTGATACTCGGTCAACAGTTAATAACTACTTATCCACGTGTTATATAGTGCCCAGCCAGTTAATAACATGTCAACAATTGAAGCCAAGACCCGTAATTGCATGTACACAGCAGTGGACGTCAGGGACTGGCTGACGTGGTTCCGGCAGACCTCAGTATTCAAGACGCTCACGATAAGTATATGTTTCTCGTTTGATGCATCATCCTAGATTATATATTTGTGAGTAGTTTGTCATCATATAGCGAGGATACCCAATATACAACGTTAGTAAAAGTTCGGCAATTTCCTCCGTTTTCATGAATATTGAAAATAAAACGTAGCCTATTCAAATACTACTTAAATTTCTCTGATTTCAGCGTGTATGCGAAGAGTCATCAAGTTATTTCTCATCATTCGTGATATTCACCTCGAGTTCTTTCTTTGTGGAGATCCTGTGACCTCGAGGACGAATGACGAAATGATGTTACAGAAATCGTCTTAAAGCTAAGACATTTTTCGTACAAATTTATTTAATATGATTTTTGATTCTTATATAATTGCTGTAGAATCTTTGCATTGAATAGATTGTTACCAGAAATGATGATTGGTAAGTAATGTGTTTGCTCTGACTGTTGCTCAGTAATTCATGATCTTTAACATTCACAATTTGAGTTCTAATATATGAATCTATAGTAGTTTAGATTTATAATATCATTTACTCAGCAATGAACTGGTGGCGAACCACACTGGTTCCTAGATGTATATGAATTTCTAGAAATACCCCCCCCCCAATGTAGGTCTTTGAGGCTCTGACTTTAATTAATTAATAATACAGTCCATTCATTATTTCAAATGATTATCCTTTTAATAATTATCCATAGACACAGGTTCTCTAGTGTTATTCTAATGATCACTTTTATTAGTTTTCCCTCTTTTCTCAAAAGTGGGTGGTCCTTCGATTTATTAAATCAAATAAGTAAATAATTGAATATATGAGTCAAGCCCCAGATAACCAACAGGCAATCCGTCATGCTGGGTGGGTGAGTATGACCCCTCCTGGCAGTCCTTCATGCTGGGTGTGCGTGAGTACTCCCCCCCCCCTGGCAGTCCTTCATGCTGGGTGTGGGTGAGTATGACCCCCTGGTCCTTCATGCTGGGTGTGGGTGAGTATGATCCCCGTGACAGTCCTTCATGCTGGGTGTGTATGAGTATGAAACCCTGGAATTCCTTACTGCTGTGTTTGGGTGAGTATGACCCCCTGGCAGTCCTTCATGCTGGGTGTGTGTGAGTATGACTCCCGCGGCAGTCCTTCATGCTGGGTGTGTGTGAGTATGACCCCCTGGCAGTCCTTCATGCTGGGTGTGGGTGAGTATGACCCCCTGGTCCTTCATGCTGGGTGTGGGTGAGTACGACCCCCGTGGCAGTCCTTCATGCTGGGTGTGGGTGAGTATGACCCCCGCGGCAGTCCTTCATGCTGGGTGTAGGTGAGTGTGACCCCCTGGCAGTCCTTCATGCTGGGTGTGGGTGAGTTTGACACCCTGGCAGTCCTTCATGCTGGGTGTAGGTGAGTACGACCCCCGTGGCAGTCCTTCATGCTGGGTGTGGGTGAGTATGACCCCCGCGGCAGTCCTTCATGCTGGGTGTAGGTGAGTGTGACCCCCTGGCAGTCCTTCATGCTGGGTGTGGGTGAGTATGACCCCCTGGTCCTTCATGCTGGGTGTGGGTGAGTTTGACACCCTGGCAGTCCTTCATGCTGGGTGTGGGTGAGTATGACCCCCTGGCAGTCCTTCATGCTGGGTGTAGGTGAGTACGACCCCCGTGGCAGTCCTTCATGCTGGGTGTGGGTGAGTATGACCCCCGCGGCAGTCCTTCATGCTGGGTGTAGGTGAGTGTGACCCCCTGGCAGTCGTTCATGCTGGGTGTGGGTGAGTTTGACACCCTGGCAGTCCTTCATGCTGGGTGTGGGTGAGTATGATCCCCTGGTCTTTCATGCTGGGTGTGGGTGAGTACGACCCCCGTGGAGGTCCTTCATGCTGGGTGTGGGTGAGTGTGACCCCGCTGGCAGTCCTTCATGCTGGGTGTGGGTGAGTATGACCCTATTGCAGTCCTTCATGCTGGGTGTTGGTGAGTATGACCCCCTGGCAGTCCTTCATGCTGGGTGTGTGTGAGTATGACCCCCTGGCAGTCCTTCATGCTGGGTGTGGGTGAGTATGACCCCCTGGCAGTCCTTCATGCTGGGTGTGGGTGAGTATGACCCCCTGGCAGTCCTTCATGCTGGGTGTGTGTGAGTATGACCCCCTGGCAGTCCTTCATGCTGGGTGTGGGTGAGTATGACCCCCTGGCAGTCCTTCATGCTGGGTGTGTATGAGTATGACTCCCTGGCAGTCCTTCATGCTGGGTGTGTGAGTATGAATCGCAAAATAAGCTGAGAAATATTTTGATGGGACATAGATATGTTAATAACTTTTACCCCATATAATATCTCCTCACCCAGTATAACGTGTACTAATCCCATATAATGTCTATTTACCTCGTATAATGTCTCCTTACCCCTTGTACTCAATGAAGTACCTTTGAAATTCTCTATGACGTAAAGAATTACTATGTTACTCATCTCTCATGATTGTATTAGTGGCAAATGAAGACTCCTGTTAATTGTTTCGCACATCAGAGATAACACATCAAACTTCATGAATAATTAGGGTAAACAAAACTATATAGGAAACTGGTCTACATGGAGAGGCCTTAGTTGTCCACCCTCCAGCTTGCTTCTTACTCTGCTCTCTACAGCACTTTTATATCTTGCCTGTAAAATGTGGAGTGACTTTAATTCGGTCTCTGAGGTTCCTTGTGAGGATTACTTTGTAGTTTCAGAGCAGTAAGGACAAAGTGATAGATATGTAGATATAGACATATCAAAACAAAATTAATATACGTAGACATAAAAAGTAATAAATAAAGTGAAAAAGTAAACAACGACAGAGCTAGAAAAATAGAGAAACTTACACATAAAATCTGTCCCCAAGCGATTCCCGACGTTATTTACATACAAAGTGATTACTTTAAATTACTGTCTGCTCGCTCGAGACCAAAGAGAGACTCGTCTCTGAATTTTGCTGACAATTTCATGTGAAAAATATATAGAAGTATATCATTAGAGAGAGACAGAGGGAGAGCTACTAGGTGTGCTGATATATTCATGTGTCACAGACACAGGCAGGTTACTGACGCAGGAATGTATCTAACTACGCTTGAAATTATCAAGTGAGCCTGGGTCTATTATCCTGGTAATAGACGTAGGATAACGTCTATTACCAGTATCCCCGCCATTACCATTTGATCCCTGCATCTAACTCAGTATTTACCCAGGTTTTACCTAAATCGAACCTTTGACAATTTATAGCTATTGTTTAGTTTTCTGTTTTACGCTGATATATTTACTACCTTATTAATCACCCTTGTTATGTCCTTTAATACACTTGTGAACTTCATCCATGCTGCCCAAAACTATTCGCCTTTCTGAAGAGTCTAAATTAAACTTTTTCAAGTTTGTATTTATATATTTATTTATATATACAAGTGTTCTTACATTCTTGTACAGCCACTAGTACGCGTAATGTTTCGAGCAAGTCTTTAATCCTATGTTCCCTGAAATACGGCCCCGCGAAAAATCGTTTAACAACCAAGTATCAATTTTACTGTTGAGTTAAACAGAGGATACAGTTAAGGATTTGCGCCCAGTAAATACTCCCCCGGCCAGGATACGAACCCAGAACAAAGCACTCGTGAATCGCCAGGCTAGCGTCTTACCACTACACGACGGAGACTGCAAGTTCTTTCTCAAGTTCCCTTCATACGGAAGTTACTTATTATTGGGCTTAATTTTGTTGTCTCCTCCATAAACACGTTTAATTGAATTCATGCTCTGTTCCATGATATTGGGAAATGTGGCATAACAAGAGTAAGAATCTAGTTGAAGACTAACATTAATTGTTTTATTGTTAACACTTCCGTTTCATTGCGTGTGTTTCTGTGTAACAGGTAATGCAGGGGCTCCTACTGTGCACACCAACACACACACAACTTATACATTTCCCTCTGTCCTACATAGACAGGGTTAGCGGCATGAATTCATACATATAATACAGGTGGTTCTTGAGTTCTCAAGAGAGGGTGGACAGAGAGGAAATAAGGGGAAGATAGGGGACGGTGGGAGAGATGAGAGAAAGGGAAGAGTATGAAAAGAAGGGGAGAGAGACATATAGACAGACCCGGGTGCCGCCTGGTACACCTTTTGTGTATTTATATTAACATATTTATATACATATATATAAATTCCAGTCCATCTTTCTGTTCAGGTAATGCTTAGAGTAATTCCATTCAGCTGGGCACTAGGAGACTCGAACCCTGGACTCCACACATGTGAGGCCGAAGCTCTATCGACCGAGCTTGTAAGTAGTCTTTATAAAGAAAGTTTCCATAAACGTATGGGAAAATAGTTTGCTTCTGGAAACATTCATTTTCAGGACAACTCAATAGCTCGGTGGGTAGAGCTTCCGCCTCACCTGCGTGGGGTCCACGGTTCGAGTCTCCTAGTGCACAGGTGAATAGAACGTTTAACTCCACGGAAGTGTGGATGACAACTGATACTCTGAGTATCGATAAGGAGCACTGTAAATACACTGACGTAAGAGGCAATTAGAATTTAATAATTGGTACAATTGAATTTAGACGAACCGGAGAAGTTTCTGTATTTATGTTGCAAAGAAAACCTAAACTAACCTAACCTTCCTAGGTCTATATTAGGACTTAG
>NC_091178.1:33101391-33281391 GCF_040958095.1 Procambarus clarkii | reverse complement strand
GTTATCGGTAAATAATTATCACACGGAATACTGCTGATTTTAGAGAATCACATTCAATTCTCTAACACACTGGATATAAATGTGTTTTAACTTGGTAGAATCTGACGCAATACTGGCGTTTGGTTACGTAAGAATTCCAGCATTATTGTACAGATACAATTATTAGTTCATGTGAACACTACTGTTAGTTAATTTTAGTTACTACAGTAATTAGTATATTTTAGTAATAGTTAATAATAATACAACAGTATTGTATTAGTGTTGGAAATTTCCAACATAACTCCGGGGGGAGATTTATCGGGTCGCAGTGTAATGCTGAGTACTGACATACCCTTCCCGAAGTTAGTATTAATATTAGTATGTTAGTATGTTAGTACACACATAACGGATGTCCCGTATTTGTCAAGGACATACAAGAAACTTAAGTCTTGCAGATTTCATGTTAAATGGAACATGTTATTTTGAATTATCTAAAGTTAATAACTAAGAAAGCTTATAATAAACTCTGTGACTGGTGTCGCTATGACATGTAATGTTTATGTTACTAAGTCTTAAAGTTTGCAAACTCTTAGATACTCTAGATGAAATAATGTTATTGTTAATAGCCTATACAACAAATTAAGAATTAAATCATACAATTTAAGATAACTGAGAATCCACTGCGAGGTGAATGTTTTGGGTCATTGTGACTTGTAACTGATTTATTACTTGACATCACAACACAGCATCATCATGATTACTCAAATTGGATGGGAAATTATTTGCTCTTGGTCAGAGCTGTAATAGGCTTGTAGTTTCCGCTTGCATTGTTGAGCAGCAGCTCTAGTGGGGCGGTTGCTCGGTGGATCAGAATTGCTGTCCTCGGAAACTGTTGGTGAAGCTGGTTCTGGTAAACACTCTCGTTCTGCTAATTCGAGAGGTACCAACTTCTCTAAGGCTTTTAGGGTAGTGTTGCCTCGGCACAAAACTTTCACTACTCTCAGGATACCTTGGTGATCTGGATGGATAGCAACAATTTTGCCTATGGGCCACTCTGACCTTGGTCCATCACTGTCAACCAATACTAGGTCTCCTGGTTTAAGTTGTACTTTATTATAGGGACTCGAAGCTCCGTAGTGGTACTCTCGTAGAGCTGTGAGGTACTCTCGTGTCCACACCTCATTCCACCTTTCAATGACTCTTGAGAGATGTTGGTAACTTTGTACTAAGTCACTCCTTGTTACATGTGAAGGGTCGACGGGGTCCTCTTCTGCTAAAGGTATGAGAGGGCTCAGCAGGCCTCCATGTATCAAGTGTGAGGGACTCAGAGGTTCTCTCTGTGAGAAATCATCTGACAGGTATGTTAATGGGCGGTTATTGACTCGCGCCTCGATTTCCACAACAAGTGTTTGGAGTTCGGAGTAACTAATTTTCTGTCAATGTAAGGTTTTTCTTAAACATTTTTTTAAAGTTCCTATCATTCGTTCATAGAACCCACCTTGCCAAGGGGCTCTTGGAGCTATAAATTTCCAGTGACATTGTCGTCTCTGCAGGACTGATTGTACTTCTGGATGATTCCATACTTCTCGCAGACAGGCTTCTCCTGCCACAAAATTGGAACTATTGTCCGATATCATTAGTTTGGGACAAGATCTGCGAGCTGCAAATCTGCGAAAGGCTTGGATGAAGGCTTCAGCACTCATATCTGAAATCACTTCTAAATGTACGCTTCTGGTGGTAGCACACTTAAAGAGGCAAATGTAAGCCTTCACTGGTATCTTATCTGGATTGCCAGTGAGAAATAAAGCTCCTGAGTAATCAACACCAGTGGTTTCAAAGGGACGAAGATGAACCACTCTTTCTTCAGGGAGTGGTGGAGGTCCTGGGTAAGGACATACTCTAGCATCGTATCTTTTGCAGATTACACAGAATTTAATAATTGATTTGACTGTTTGACGACCTTGAGGAAGCCAATATTTCTGTCTAAGGTCGGTGAGAGTATCTAACACTCCACCATGTAAAGTACCATATTGATGGTGATGTAAAACTAGAAGTTTGGTAATGATGTGGTGACGTGGTAGAAGAATTGGATTCTTTGTGTCTAGATCAATTTTTGCATGAAGCAAACGTCCTCCACACCTTAATATATTATGAGTGTTGGCATCACACCAAATACCTAGAGACTTAGTTAATTTATCTGGAAGATTTTCATATTCGCTTCCATATGTCTCTTGTTGTGCACGTTTGATCCAGTAGAGGATAGGATTGGGAAACTTATGCCTGATTCCTATCATAGCAAGAAAATCAAACACATGTGCTGTCACTCTTAATAACTTACTTAAGTTGGAATAATTGTGAGGATCAATGGCTAAGATTCGTTGAGGTTCTGGTTCTTTCATGGGAGTGGTGATATTGGTCACTATGACTTGTGGCTTTTGTTTGGGCCACTGACAACCAACAAGCCATGAAGGTCCATTGAACCACAGCGAAGACTTGTTAAGTTGTTTCAGTGTTAATCCTCGAGACAAATATTCTGCAGGATTGTCCTTAGTGGGAACATGTCTGAATTTATATCCAGCAGATAATTCATGAATTTCCCTAACACGATTACTGACGTAGGGAGTTTTATTATTGTTGTTTCTTACCCATTGTAAGACTGCCTCATTTTCTGACCACACGACAATCTCACCAAAGTGGATATTATTGAGTGTCTTGGTCAGGCAATGAGCCAATCTTACTCCCACCAGCAATGCAGTCAACTCCATTTAAGGCAAAGATCTCTTCTTAATGGGAGCAACTCTTGCTTTAGATGTGAGCAAAATTGATTGTGCACTATTTATTTATATATTTATTTATGCATATACAAGAATGTACATAAGGAATGTAAGGATACAAATATGGTAATTACAGTCTTGTAAAGCCACTAGCACGCGCAGCGTTTCGGGCAGGAAATGTAGGCTACAGCGCCATACGCTTTGCCAGAGGCATCGCAGAAAACGTGCAAATTTGTGGGCAAGTTTGGTCCTGAAGCATTGCGAGGAAATTTCAAAACACCTAACTGATTGAAATCCGTTGTGAGTATCTGCCATTTAGCTTGTAACTCACTTGGTAACGGATCATCCCATCCCATATGTTTTTGCACGCATTCCTGCATTAGGAGTTTGCCCCTTATTAATATAGGACTAAGTAAGCCTAAAGGGTCAAATGGTTGACTGACATACGAGAGTAATTTTCTCATGGTAAGGGATGAATTATCGGTTTGTACTGATTTGACATTCATCTCGTCAGTACTTGTGTTCCATTCCACACCTAGAACCTTTAATTGATCAAGTACCTGATAACCTGGACATTCTTTCTCGATTATCTGGTTTAATGATTCATTATTTGAGGCCCATGATTGTAGTGGCATATTGGCTCCTAATAACTCACGGTTAGCCTCATGGTAGATTTCTACCAAATTAGATTGATCATTTGTAGTTCCCTGGAAATTGTCGACATACAAGTTGTCACTAATTTCTGCCTTATAAGGGCTATTAGACTTCCTCAAATGTGTATCTAATGTTGCTTGCAATAGAAATGGGGAAGACGTCGCTCCGAATAATAGTGAGGCAAAACGATATGTGATGATATCACTGTTAGGATCCAGTGGGTCCTTAATCCAGAGAAACTTAGTGTAATTACGATCCTCTTCCTGTAAACCTGCTCTAAGGAAAGCTTTACTGATATCAGCAGTATAAGCAAAAATACCAGTGCAGAATCGTAATAGCACATCATGTAGCCTTTGGGTTAGGCTAGGTCCCGTTTGGAGACATTCATTCAAAGACACACGGCTTGGCTTCACTTTAGCACTACAGTTGAAGACAATACGTATTGGTGTTATCAATGAATCTTTCACCACAGTGTGATGGGGTAAATAGTGACCTATTTTTCGGTCATCATTATCAACAACCTCGATAAATTTACTGTTGAGTTGTTGTTGGATTAGTTGATGATACATGTTCAGTTTGTCTGGCTGCTTCTGTAGTCGTGTAAATTGAGACTGCAATTGTGAGGCCGCCATGAAATAACTAACTGGAAGTTGTGGATGATTCAACTTCCATGGGAGTCTCACCCAGTATTGTTTATCTTTATAGACAACTGTATTCAGATATTGCTGGTAAGTCTACATATCATCAGGGCTTGGTTGTTCAGGGATAATACCTAAAGTGTCTAAATCCCACAGACGATGTACAGGGGGATCAGACTCAATATCTTCAGATATTTCTCTGAAATGTAGGGGTGACTGTTCCAAGCCTAGTCACGCCACTATTATGTTGTTAGATTGTTGGTTTGTTGACGCTGGATTTTGTTGGAAAAGCACCGGTCCAGTAAGTAATTTGCCTCCAGCAGATGACAACAAATTCATTCCGTGTTGTCTGGTGCATCCCGTTATAAATTTATAATAATGATCAGCGCCTATAAGTATTCCAACATCAGTGAGGCAGTCAGAATTTATTTTGTAGTCTGCTAGCCTCATGCAGTTTCGTTGAAGATATTTCGCAGTGCGAGCTAATCCTGTGACCTGCAGGTCTGTAGGAAGTTTATCTACTACTACCGCTTGTATTGGACTAGTGGAAGATCCAAGTCTCACTAATAACCTAACTACTTGGTATTCACGAGGTCCACTATTAGTCAAGAAACCAGAAATATTCAATCTCACACTTTTGGCAGGTTTCAATTTTAACTGCTCGACTAAATGTTGTGTGATGAAGGTTTTCTGTGATCCTTGATCAAAAAGACCTCTAGTGTTAACTCTAGATTTCCTGTTTATTAGTCTAAGTTGAGCTGTAGGCAGAGTTGTATTATTGCCTGACTCAGTAGTAAGTACATTTATTTCTTGAAGTACTTTACAATATTGTACTGTGGTAGAATTCGTGGAATTCTCCCCAGTTGTCATGGATTGGGTAGAAGTTTTTCTACATAAGGCATAATGATGTACACCTTGGTTGCATCTACTGCATGAACGTAGTTGCACTATACATTTTTTGGGGTCATGAGAGCCCATGCACTTGGTGCACCTGTGTATTTCTTGTAACCGTTTAATCCTGGTATTAAAATTAGGATAAACAGTGCATTGGTAGGTGGCATGTCCTTGATTACAGAACAGACACCTTCTTTCTCTGGTTGACCTTGTCTCTTTAGCAGACAAGTCATTGGTTACCTCAGAAGGAGATACTGAATAAGCACCTACATTACCACTCCTCTTTCCAGTGGATGGAGCAGTCCTAGATTTATATTCATTAGACTTATTCAAAGTCGGTTTGGGTTTGACTGAAGTGCCAATATTAGGTGGTTTAGACTCAGGTTTAATCTTACATGGGTCTTCAACCTGTTAACCGTTATTCTCAGTCCCTCGAATATTTGGTCAAGAGTGAGAAACTCGGTTTTATAGTGGGAGCAGAGCTCTGCTAAGATATTTCAAGGTAATTTCCTCTGCAAAAGTAACTTGATTGACCATTCTGAGGCTGGTATATCAACTTTAGTACCTAAGGCTTTCACTAGAGACTCTACTTACAGTCTGAAGCTTTGAAGTGACTCTGGTCTGCTATTTGGTGCATTCAGATCTAGCAACTGGTAATAAAGGTTAGCTATACTCAACTCTTTGTTGCAATAGTTCAACTTCAACAGTTTTATAGCTTCCTCATAATTACTCTCAGTGAGAGTTAGGTTATGTATGACCTTTTTAGCCTCTCCTTTGAGAAGACTAAGCAGGTATGAGAATTTAGAAATCTTGTCAAGAGACGATTTCTTATGTATATGAACTTCAAATGAAGTCCAAAAATTGTCCCAATTTTCTGTATCCAGTCCTGTAAATGTAGGTAAGTCTTAAGTAGGTAAACGAACCTCTGGTAATTGGTTACTGGATTGAGACATAGCATTATTTGTATTAGATTTAGATTGTGTTGCTAGATTAGATAGCATGTAAATTTTATCTTGAGTCTCATCTTCATACTGGAAAATATCGTTTATAATTTGACCCAATTCATCAGGATCAGTTTCTATGGTATTCAGTATAGCAATATAAGACTGACTTGTAGATTTAACTTGATCAAATTTCAGATCAGCCACTCTCACTGATGTCTCTAATTGATAAGAATCAATGGGAGTTGCTTTAGATAAGCCCTCAGACTTGTTAATTAGTCTGGTTAAATGACCTTTGAGGCCAATATATGTTCTCCTTAATTGTTCAGGAGTAGCCATGATGGGTTTAAGTCCAAACTTCATGGGATTAGAATAAGTATTACTAATGAAGCTTGGTTACTTTTTCATTAGTTGACATATAATATTAAATGTAGCCTAATTTAACGTGGCTAAATTATACTCTACCTCACTCGAGGTTAAATGTACCTACCTAACAACAAGTAGCTAGATATTTTGTGCACTGTCTGAACTTCACCATTAACTTTCGTCCGGTTAGCTCTTCTATATCACCATTAGATGTAATAGTGATCATCCAGCAATACACAAAATAGATACACACAAAATAATGAGTACAAAATGAAATAATGTGGAGACACTCCAATCAGAGTTATCTCAAAGTTTAATCTGACCCTTGATAGGGTCAGCACAAATGGTATAATACATATACTACTGACTAGCTTAAGTCTAGTCGTGATAATTCCTACCTAAGAACCTACAAATTTATTTAGTCTGGGTTTGTGCCAAATTCAGCACAATCACAGCCTAAATTCTACCTAATAAGATTGGTAAAGATTATTGTGGTGCAGTAATGTTAATATAGTTGTGCTGTATTTTTGTTTTTTTTGGATTTTATAGTTTATAATATATACACTGGTAGAAATTATGTGTATAAGAAATTAAATGAACACAAGAGAATTAATTGTGTTTGGCAAGTATTCTACTGCCGTAAATAATATCTAACTCCTGAATGTACTCCTAATTGTGGAATAAAATGTTATCAGGGTTAGTAATGATTAATTAGTATGGGATCAGTAATTTATATTAGTATATTAGTATACTGGATCCTAAAATGTTAATGATCCACTGACTTAAGTGAATCAGTAATTATGGATTGAATTTAGGCTATAATGGACAGTCTGCTGACAGCCGTATATTGAAATATTTGTATAGCCCAAATAGTTAACACATAATTGGTGTTAGTGATTAATATACAAGTTATGAGCTGTTGCTCCTGGTGACCTAAAGATTCTTACTTCAGTATGAAGTGTAGGCCTAAGTGTTGTGGGTAATTAACTGTGTCCCACGAGTGCTACCTTATACATAAGGTATAAGTAGCAATGACTTGGTGTGACTTAGGCTAACCTATGTGTTACGTTGTTGGTAGACAAAATTAATTAAAATGGTTAGTCTAGACTACTTCACACGGTAATTAGTTATTACTAATTATTAAGTATATTTATATTTTATGTTTATCCGGTTCGATAAGGACCGTAATGTGAGACATTTGGGGCTTGACTCTATTTATATAATTATTAAAGTAATGAAATCAATTACGAAGGACCACCCGCTTTTATAGTAAAGAGGGAAACTAATAAAAAGTGATAATTAGAAATTCCTAGAGGAACCAGTGACTATGGATGAATACTAGGAAATATAATCACTTGAGTAATTAATGGGCTGTATAAATAATTTACTTGAATCAAAGCCTCAAGCACCTACATTGAGGGGTTATTGCTAGAACTTCATATATGTCTAGGAACTAGTGTGGTTCGTACACCAGTTCATTGTGTAATAACCTATTTTTATGACCAAATAAAGAATCAATAGAAAATTTATCACCAATAAGAATATAGATAATTAACGTCAGAAATTAATCATTATAATAAAAACGTGTTATCTCCAGTGAACACAGCATTCCATAAATGACAATTAAATACTGATAATTTGAATAATCACAGAAATACGAAAAGTCTTAGCTTGAAGACGTTTTCAAAGACATCAGTTACGAATCATTCTCGGGATCTCCGGAATTCCTCGTAGAACACTGGGAGATGAATAACACGGGTAAAGTAACGGCTTGTGGAATTCCTCACATGCGAGCTATAAATTAAGGGATATTACGTAGCAATGTACTAGGCTACTAAATATCTATATTCAAGAACATGGAGAATAAAATTAATTTAGAATACTAACATGTGGTTTGTTTGTGTCGCTCGACATAACGACAAGCTACCCTGCCATATACAATCTCTAATGATGCATCAAAAGTGAGTTATATACTTAGCTAATAGGGTACTGTATAAGTTGAAGCTTGCCGAAACCCGCATCCCAAGCTCTCGTGTTACAATGGCAAACACGTGGTAGCTAGCTTGGCTTGGATGTTGACGAGCTTATTTGGCCGGTCACGATGGATCACGTAGAACAAATGAACTAGTTCCGGGATGAATATCAGTTTAAATCTTGCTGACAATTCACCGCAACGTATCCTAGACTCTGACACCAAAACGAGTTGCTCAATTCCGCAACAAGTATTCACGCCGCACACTGGCGACTTCTTCTCGAGCTGGCGTCTGCCACCACAATGGCTTCTCCCTCTCCCCGGCGTCTAGCATTCGCCACAGAAATTATTTATCACGAATAATATTATTCGCACAGTTGTGGCTAAAATGCTTTGATAAAGACTGGGTTATAATTCTAGGGAGCTAGATATTATTACTTTCTCGTCTTACGATGGTAAACGAGAAATGGAGATGATTTTAGTTCTCTCCATGGCATTCACGTGTGACGTTGAATTCATTACTTGATAACAGTTGTAACTAGAAACTCTCGATTTGGCATTATTTGGGAGTCATGTTATCGGTAAATAATTATCACACGGAATACTGCTGATTTTAGAGAATCACATTCAATTCTCTAACACACTGGATATAAATGTGTTTTAACTTGGTAGAATCTGACGCAATACTGGCGTTTGGTTACGTAAGAATTCCAGCATTATTGTACAGATACAATTATTATTTCATGTGAACACTACTTTTAGTTAATTTTACTTACTACAGTAATTAGTATATTTTAGTAATAGTTAATAATAATACAACAGTATTGTATTAGTGTTGGAAATTTCCAACACATGTTGACACCACGTGTGGCGTGCATGATGACACCAGGTGTGGCGGGCATGATGACTCTAGGTGCACACCTCTATATAAATGAGAGCCTTACAGAGCAGTGTGGATTCCTCCTCCTCAGCCTGCGAAAAATTCGTAAAGTAAACCCTGGTCTTATCAAGCAGTGCTACACTAGGAATGGAACGATCATTGTAAAGAAGGAAAGTGCAGGAAAAAGATATGAAATAAAGTGTGACCAACAACTACTGGCCTTCTTTAGTGATTGTGGTATATCTGAAAACCTGAACCCGACCAATGCCAGTACTTAAAATAACTCTTTGAGTGCCTGAGTCTAACCTAACTTAATCTAACTTTGTCCAAGGTGCTGTCCCTGCCTTACCATTTACCTAATGTTCTCTCATTCATATAATTTCTTAAGTAATCATTCAAATCTCCATGCACTTATGCAAGCATCTACCTCAGTATCACTGTAAAATTTTACTCTTAAATCTAATCTTATCCTATTCTTTTTAAATTTTAAATTTAATTGTACTGATTTATGTAATTTATTGAAATTAATTATTGATCTCATTTTTTTCTCTTATTAATTAATTAAGTTTATACTAATTATAGGTTTAAACTAAGCTAATTAAAATTAATTATCTTTAAGATTATTTTACTTTACAATTATTATTTGTCATTTTTTTATATATTCATCTTGACAGTCTCTACTGATTTTTTGTTCTCTCCACCAAACTTGTGTATCCTCCATGGCTATCTAGTGACCTTTATTCTACCTCTAATTGTTTAAATTCTTTTGTTTACTTGCATTTATTGTTGTGTTTTGCCATAATTATTCTCTAATTTTAGCAGACTCAATACTTTGTAAGCTCTTATTGTATTGTTATATTATTATATTGTTGTGTTTTGCTATAATTACTTTCTACTTTACAGCAGATTAATTTTTATGGGAACCGACCTGTGAGATTTATATTTATTTAATTTATATGAATTTCTATTTACGTTAATTAATATACTTCGATAGCAATTTGTATAATGATAAGTGGACTGTATTTCTGCAATAATCTCATAATCTCACAAATCGATCCTCTACACATTAGGGGGGGTTTATATTAATTTATATATATATATATGCAGCCAATCAAATTACAGTATTAACTACATACATTGAAAAGGTTCCTTATCTTATAGTACAGCAGGTTAGTCCACCAGGTATAACTAGGGTGTAGACTCCACATTTTCCCTCTTTGAGGTAGCTTCCATCACCCTGGTAACTGATGCACAAAAAATACTTCCTCGTCTTGACCTGTCAAAAGGGTGCTAGCTGTAAAGCCAGATACCTATATATGACAGGTATATCAAAGAAAATACTGTACATGGAACAATAAAGACCTGGCTTAATTACCTTTAGTTTGAGGCTATCTCGTGCTCTAACCACTAACCCTACCCAATGACACTAATGGCCACTAATGATAGATAATGGGTTTCGGAAAGAACACTTAACTTGATTTGTTGACAGCGTGTGATAATGGTACACCTTTGGTTTCCATAACACTTCGTCCAAGTAAAATTAACAGGAGCCGAATTTGCTCCCGTGAGCCTCTGGTCTAGTATCAACAATGGCAATGTCTAACACTCCATACTATTGACGCTACTGGCCGACATTGTCCAGATATGATAGGAGTCGAATTTGCTCCACGCGTCTCGGAGGTGACACAACAATGGCTGCCCCTCCTTCCTCACTGACGCCTGGCCTACATTGTCCAGATGTCAATAAGTGATAGAAGGGTCACATTTACTCTACTTTAATACTGATAATTAAGTTAATTTATATGAGATGTTTTATGATGGTAAAGTCCAAAGACTAATGTATTTAAGAATAATTCCCAGCAGAATAGCTGGTGAATTTATAATGGTATGTGGTGATGATATCCCGTTTTCTTTAGACGGCAATTCCACTACAAGTTACGTTTTCTATGGGTAACTTGTTGGTAATACAGCAGCAATTATTATCTGTCTGTATGATATATTAAATGGTGTCGGATTTTCCGACATAATTCCCCAGGGGGCTGCTCACGGGTCGAAGTCCTATTTAGAACAGACGAACACCGATACTCCTCCTTCGAATTATTAGATTAATTTGATGTTAGTAGTTAGTAATCACACATTTGTGCGTCTGTTCGTACAGGACGGATGTCCCGTACTAGAGTTGCAGGGGTTAGAAGTCTAATGCGATTTCATTTCCCTGTCAACTCTTGAAAGGCTAATATTCAAGCCTAAATACATATTATTTAACCCAGAAGACTGGATGTGATCAAGTACTACAGTCAAGTATGATTCAGGGACTGCAGTGAGATCAGTGACATTAGATATAACTTGAAGTTTGTTCAGGTAACTAGTCACTGATATATAAACACTGAGGCCCATGGAATACATCTTGATTAAATAATAAATGTATCAAATCAGTCATCAGATTTATTGGGGTTTAATTTAGTTAATTGATTCAGAAGATTGAATAGCTCATCATTAAAGTAAAGTATAGTTCTGAGACTGCAGTGGGTTCAGTGACATTTGTCGCAGTGACTTGTAGCTGTTTTAGGCTACTGTTCACTGATTTGCCACTGAGGCCTCATGAACTCATCTTCAGCTTCAAATGATGATACTAACATCAACCTCTGTTACTATAGTCAGCTGTAATCTTCTTTGTATAATGCTACTGGAGAAATATAATCAGCTGACAAATTTAGATTTCTATTGGTATTGTTTATCTGCAGGCATAGGTCTCCTCAGGCTTGATACTGGGCCTGAGAGTAATTTACCTCCTGCAGAGTTTAACATGGTTATGCCCTGATATTTAGTAGGGCTACCAATGAATTAATGGTAGTAGTCTGTCCCCACAAGGACAGCCATTTGGCATTTGATTTGCTCAAATTTACCTGCAGCTGCTTGATAATAGCTTTCCAGGTCAGCATAATCAACTTGAGATTGTTGTGACAAATCTTCACATTTCTTGATCTGTCTTGTTAAGTGGCCTTTAAGACCTGCAAGGGTTCTTTTCATTCTCCCTGCATTATTCATACTGGCTAGTTGGTGAAGCCTTGTGGGACTTGAACTTGGGCTGCTCATAATAATGAACAAGCTCTAATGGTAGCCTAGGGTAAAATGCACTCACTAGGCAATAATCCTACCTCTACTAGAGGTTAGCACTTAAAATTAATACACATTATATATATACAATCATACACACTAATGATTTGAGTGATAAACCAGTGTCACTGGAAGTACCTTTAGGTTAGCTCCTCTATATCACCCTAGGATGGAAGAGACACTAATTAATCACTCAAAGGTGTAATGATCATAAGTAAATTATTATATATTACAACTCAATTCAAGTTGATAAAAATTACACCCAAAATAGGGTCTGGACCATTCATTAATGGTGTTAGGTTGATCAATATAGTACAACTGACTATGGTAATAATGGGACTAGGATGAGCAATAATAGTTCAACTAGTCATATCCTACCCTGTTGTGGGTTGGCAATTAGTAAATATTATACTGTGATCACTAGTGCAATATATATTAAATAATTCTCTATTTTGGAGAAATAATATATACAATTATTGATAATAGCCTCTTAATTAGCCTCTATGAAACTTCTAATATTATCTAGAAGTATTAAATATTATTAGTGACCTCGCGAAATAAAGTCCACAAAATTCGTGGATAATCTCTCGCGAAATTTAACACCACGAAATCCGTGAACAATCTCGCGACACAGTCACTAATTTGGCTGGCTTCTATATTAGCGCTGTCATTTCACAGAATAACACGCCACCAAATATCTGTGGGTGTACATGAAACCGCTGACGAAGCTGATCTGAACTGAGCGGGGCTCCTGAGCTCCCACGAGGCAACGCCGCTGTCTTTGACTGGCTGGCCTTGTTTAAATCACACTGCACTAGTTTATTTAATGAATCCACTGGTTAACTCGTTCATCCGGTACTAAGATGACCAAATGTGGGTTCAAAGGATCAAATAATCCGTCATCCGGTTCGAAGATGACCAAATAATATGGGAACCGACCTGTGAGATTTATATTTATTTAATTTATATGAATTTCTATTTACGTTAATTTATATACTTCGATAGCAATTTGTATAATGATAAGTGGACTGTATTTCTGCAATAATCTCATAATCTCACAAATCGATCCTCTACACATTAGGGGGGTTTATATTAATTTATATATATATATGCAGCCAATCAAATTACAGTATTAACTACATACATTGAAAAGGTTCCTTATCTTATAGTACAGCAGGTTAGTCCACCAGGTATAACTAGGGTGTAGACTCCACATTTTCCCTCTTTGAGGTAGCTTCCATCACCCTGGTAACTGATGCACAAAAGATACTTCCTCGTCTTGACCTGTCAAAAGGGCGCTAGCTGTAAAGCCAGATACCTATATATGACAGGTATATCAGAGAAAATACTGTACATGGAACAATAAAGACCTGGCTTAATTACCTTTAGTTTGAGGCTATCTCGTGCTCTAACCACTAACCCTACCCAATGACACTAATGGCCACTAATGATAGATAATGGGTTTCGGAAAGAACACTTAACTTGATTTGTTGACAGCGTGTGATAATGGTACACCTTTGGTTTCCATAACACTTCGTCCAAGTAAAATTAACAGGAGCCGAATTTGCTCCCGTGAGCCTCTGGTCTAGTATCAACAATGGCAATGTCTAACACTCCATACTATTGACGCTACTGGCCGACATTGTCCAGATATGATAGAAGCCGAATTTGCTCCACGCGTCTCGGAGGTGACACAACAATGGCTGCCCCTCCTTCCTCACTGATACCTGGCCTACATTGTCCAGATGTCAATAAGTGATAGAAGGGTCACATTTACTCTACTTTAATACTGATAATTAAGTTAATTTATATGAGATGTTTTATGATGGCAAAGTCCAAAGACTAATGTATTTAAGAATAATTCCCAGCAGAATAGCTGGTGAATTTATAATGGTATGTGGTGATGATATCCCGTTTTCTTTAAACGGTAATTCCACTACAAGTTACGTTTTCTATGGGTAACTTGTTGGTAATACAGCAGCAATTATTATCTGTCTGTATGATATATTAAATGGTGTCGGATTTTCCAACAATTTTCATCTGTTCCTGTAATTGCTTATCTTATTGTATCGTGACATTATCTTATCTATATGCTTACTGATATTGATCCTGATCGAAATCTTCTGTCCCATATCCACACAAATCAGCACATTGATCATCATTATTGCAGGTATTACACAGCAAATCTTGCAAAAAACAAACTCCTAAATAGCACCTGCTTATCAGTTTACAACCAAAATGTTAGGTCACTTGGTAAACATTTTGATGATATAAATGCGCTACTTACAGCACTAGGTACTAAATTATCTTTCATCATTTTAACAGAAACTTGGCTAAGTAATGACTATACCCAACTCTACAATTTAGCTGGTTATAAAGCCATTCATAACTGCAGGCCTAATAAAAAAGGTGGCGGTACAGCAATATATTACAAAGATACCTTCATTTGCAATAGTGTCATTAGTGATAGAGACGACTATTTGAATATACCTTTGCCAAGTTCTCCAGTAAATTCCTTAAATCCTCCCTGATAATCGGTGCCATCTATAGATTTCCTAATACCAACATAGCTTTATTCTCTGACAATGTAAGGAATCTTATCATAAATAACAATCTCAACAAAAATCACATCATTCTGGGAGGTGATTTCAATATTGACCTGGGTCTTCAAAACAACCCAGAAGTTGACTATTTCCGTAACAGCATGCACTCCTGTATGCTAATCCCCACAATCACCAAGCCCACCAGAGTCACTCAAACATCTGCTACTACCCTGGATCACTTATGGACTAATATAACAGCTCCCCTTACATCTGGGGTAATCTATGACAGAACAACTGACCACTATCCTACCTTCCTCATAGCAAACATGGACACAACACCACCAGAAAGCAAGACACTCTCATTCAGGCTACACAGTGAATCAGCTTTAGGCAATCTCTCTAATGCACTTCACAATATTAACTGGGAATCTGAATTTAATAACACACAGGATATAAACTCATTAACTAACCTCTTTCTCTCCAAAACTCTAAGCCTCTACTCACTGTCCCCTTCTTACCAAACAAGTAACTGATAAAAGAAAAAATAACCCGTGGCTCACAAGTGGCATAATTAAATCAATCAACAAAAAACATGAATATGAAAAGAAATTTAGGATTGGCCTAGTTACAAAGGAAGTAGTTAAAAGGTACTCATCAGTGCTTACCAGTATCATAAGAAAAGCTAAACTTTCATATTATGAGACTAGATTCAAAGAAGCAAAAGGCAACATGAAAAGCACATGGAATACTATCTCTAATATCCTAGGAACTAAACAACACTCCCACAACCAGATAACACTCTCTATGGATGGCCTTACGCCGTCATCTGATTTAGAAATGGCGAATGAATTTAATAGCTTCTTTTCATCGGTTGGTGCTAACCTTGCCAGTAAAATCCCACAGACTAAGACACATATCTCTCAGGCAACTATCCAAACTCTCTTCTCCTTTCTCCAGTCAGCCCGACAGATGTTGTGTCCATCATACACTCACTAAAAACCAAAGCTGGGAACATCAGTGAAATCCCATCCATTGTATACAAGAGCGCCTCCCATGCTCTTGCGCCACCTATAGCTCTGCTGTTCAACAAATCCATAGACTATTATACCTTCCCTGATATCCTTAAAAAAGCAGGAGTAACGCCAGTTCATAAAGGAGGTAATCCGGCAGACATAAACAATTATAGACCAATATCAAACTTACCCATACTATCAAAAATATTTTTAAAAATTATCTACAAACAGCTCTACTCCTATCTCGTAAAATTCAACAGTTTAAGCCCCTGTCAGTTTGACTTCCGCTCCCAAAAGAGTACCAACGATGCAATTATTAGTCTCTTTGATATAATTTACTCGGTCCTTGACAAAAATGAGTTTCCGATTGGACTCTTCATTGACCAGAGAAAGGCCAATGATACTGTTAATCACAATTACCTCTTACGTAAACTCCATCATTATAGAGTCCGAGGCCATGCACTGGACTATATCCAATCCTATCTTAGTGATAGACACCAATGTGTAGCCATCAATAATATAACCACTCCTACTCTACCAATAACCGTTGGAGTGCCACAGGGCAGCATCTTGGGACCTCTCCTATTTCTTATATACATCAATGATCTGCCTAATGTCTCTAACATTCTGAAACCTATTTTGTTTACTGATGATACTACCCTCATCTACTCTAACCCCAGCCCACATACACTAAATAATGTTGTTAATAATGAACTAAAAAATGTCACTTACGGATGTCAACCAACAAACTAACACTTAACATAGAAAAGACCTACTGCATCTTATTTGGAAGGAAATCTACAAATGCAATTCAGCTTCAGATAGACACTGTAAACATTAGCAATAAAAATGATGGAAAGTTTCTCGGCCTATTCCTAGACAAGAGACTCAACTTCAGTACTCACATACAACATATAACTAAGAAAGTCTCTAAAACAGTTGGTATACTCTCCAAAATCAGATATTATGTACCTAACTCTGCTCTCATCTCTCTATATTATGCACTAATCTATCCCTATCTTAACTATGGTATCTGTGCATGGGGTTCAACCACTGCAAACCACCTCAAGTCCATCATCACCCAGCAAAAATCTGCTATCAGAATAATATCAAATTCTGCTTTCAGACAACACACAGCCCCCTTGTTTAACTTCCTAAACATGCTAAACATAAATCTCACTCCACACATTCTCTTGTGTCAACTACATTTACAAAACCCTGTTCTTAAATGCAAATCCTGCTCTGAAACTCTCCCTGGAAAGATGTAATAGGACCCATTATCACCACACCAGAAATAAATATCTCCTTGATATCCTCAGAGTTAAACTTAATCTGAGTAAACACTCTATGCAAATAAAGGGACCAAGTCTATGGAACTCACTCCCTATTGAATTGAAAAGCTGTCCAACTTTTGCGTCATTCAAAAACAATACTAAAAAGTACCTAATTTCATCTTCACAGTTTTTTACCTTTTGCTTTAAAATTGCACTGTATCTATTGCTACCCAATCTCCCAATCTTTATGTACCCACTCCGAACATCTTTCCCATTGTGATCATTGCTGTCTTCTTATATGTGCTGTTAATCTGCTGTATGGGGTCTATTAATCTTGTTTAAATTACCAATCAAGCTGTCAATGTAATCAATCAGAGCTTTAATATACCAATGTGCTTTAATATACTTACCAATCTCCCTCATCTCATTTTTTTCTTGCAATGTATTTGTTATCATTTTATTAATTCTGCTAGAATTTACCTACTTAAAATTATCTCTTAGATTAAGGACCTGCCCGAAATGCTGCGTGTACTAGTGGCTTTACTAGATTGTGAATACTATGCTAGGTATTCTCACAAACCCAATGTACCTTCTTGTATATAAATAAATAAATAAATAAATAAATAAATAAATAAATAAATAGGTGTGACGTGTATGATGGTTCCAAGTGTGGCGTGCATGATGACCATGTGTGGCGTGTATGATGACACCAGGTGTATCGTGCATGATAGCACCACGTGTGGCGTGCATGAGGACACCAGGTGTGGCTTGTATGATGACACCAGGTGTATCGTGCATGATAGCACCACGTGTGGCGTGCATGATGACACCAGGTGTGGCGTGTATGATGACACCAGGTGTATCGTGCATGATAGCACCACGTGTGGCGTACATGATGACACCAGGTGTGGCGTGCATGATGACACCACGTGTGGCGTGCATGTTGACACCAGATGTAGCGTGCATGTTGACACCAGATGTGGCGTGCATGATGACACCAGATGTGGCGTGCATGATGACACCAGGTGTGGCATGCATGTTGACACCAGATGTAGCGTGCATGTTGACACCAGATGTGGCGTGCATGATGACACCAGGTGTGGCATGCATGATGACACCAGATGTGGCATGCATGATGACACCAGATGTGGCGTGCATGATGACACCAGGTGTGGCATGCATGATGACACCAGATGTGGCATGCATGATGACACCAGATGTGGCGTGTATGATGACACCAGGTGTATCGTGCATGATAGCACCACGTGTGGCGTGCATGAGGACACCAGGTGTGGCTTGTATGATGACACCAGGTGTATCGTGCATGATAGCACCACGTGTGGCGTGCATGATGACACCAGGTGTGGCGTACATGATGACACCAGGTGTGGCGTGCATGATGACACCACGTGTGGCGTGCATGTTGACACCAGATGTAGCGTGCATGTTGACACCAGATGTGGCGTGCATGATGACACCAGATGTGGCGTGCATGATGACACCAGGTGTGGCATGCATGTTGACACCAGATGTAGCGTGCATGTTGACACCAGATGTGGCGTGCATGATGACACCAGGTGTGGCATGCATGATGACACCAGATGTGGCATGCATGATGACACCAGATGTGGCGTGCATGATGACACCAGGTGTGGCATGCATGATGACACCAGATGTGGCATGCATGATGACACCAGATGTGGCGTGTATGATGACACCAGGTGTATCGTGCATGATAGCACCACGTGTGGCGTGCATGAGGACACCAGGTGTGGCTTGTATGATGACACCAGGTGTATCGTGCATGATAGCACCACGTGTGGCGTGCATGATGACACCAGGTGTGGCGTGTATGATGACACCAGGTGTATCGTGCATGATAGCACCACGTGTGGCGTGCATGATGACACCAGGTGTGGCGTACATGATGACACCAGGTGTGGCGTGCATGATGACACCACGTGTGGCGTGCATGTTGACACCAGATGTAGCGTGCATGTTGACACCAGATGTGGCGTGCATGATGACACCAGATGTGGCGTGCATGATGACACCAGGTGTGGCATGCATGTTGACACCAGATGTAGCGTGCATGTTGACACCAGATGTGGCGTGCATGATGACATCAGGTGTGGCATGCATGATGACACCAGATGTGGCATGCATGATGACACCAGATGTGGCGTGCATGATGACACCAGGTGTGGCATGCATGATGACACCAGATGTGGCGTGCATGATGACACCAGATGTGGCGTGCATGATGACACCAGGTGTGGCATGCATGATGACACCAGATGTGGTGTGCATGATGACACCAGGTGTGGCATGCATGATGACACCAGATGTGGCGTGCATGATGACACCAGATGTGGCATGCATGATGACACCAGATGTGGCGTGCATGATGACACCAGATGTGGGGTGCTTGATGACACCACGTACTCACCTAGCTGTGTTTGTGAGGGTTGAACTCTGTCTCTTTGGTCCCGCCTCTCAACTGTCAATCAACAGGTGTACAGATTCCTGAGCCTATTGGGCTCTATCATATCTACACTTGAAGCTGTGTATGGAGTCAGCCTCGACCACAACATTACTTACTGCATTTTATTTGTTAACTACGCTGACACTGAAAAAGTTCTTTCTAACGTCTCTGTGGCTCATATGGGTACTAAGTTTCCACCTGTGTCCCCTTGATCGTGTTCCACCCGCGCTAAAGAGTTTGTCTTTGTCCACTCTGTCAATTCCCCTGAAAATTTTGTAGGTGGTTATCATGTCTCCCCTTACTCCTCTGTTTTCCTGGGTTGTGAGGTTCAGCTCCCTTAGCCTTTTCCTCGTAACTCATTCCTCTCAGTTCCGGGACCAGTCTGGTGGCATACCTCTGAATCTTCTCTAACTTCGTCTTATGTTTAAGTAGGTATGGACTCCTGGCTGGGGCTGCATTCTCAAGGATTGGTCTTACATAAGTGGTATACAGGGTCCTGAACGTTTCCTTACACAAGTTTTTAAAGGCAGTTCTTATATTGGCCAGTCTAGCATATGCCGCTGATGATATCCTTTTGATGTGGGCCTCTGGGGACAGGTTCGGTGTGATATCGACCCCCAGATCTTTCTCTCTATTTGACTCTTGTAGGATTTCACCTCCCAGATGGTACCTTGTGTTCAGCCTTCTGCTCCCTTCGCCTAATATCATTACTTTACACTTTCTTGAGTTGAACTTTAGCACCCATTTTCTAGACCATTACTCTAGTTTGTCCAGGTCATCCTGTAGTCTCTGTCTATCTTCATCTGTTTTGATTCTTCTCATAATTTTTGCATCATCAGCAAACATTGAGAGGAATGAGTCTATACCCTCTGGAAGGTTGTTTACATAAACTAGAAACAGGATGGGTCCGAGTATAGAGCCCCGTGGAACCTCGCTGGTGACATCTCACCACTCTGATGCCTCCCCCCCCCCTCACCGTTACTCGCTGTTTCCTATGGTTTAGATACTCCCTTATCCAAGGGAGCACTTTACCTTTTACTCCTTCCGGCTGCTCCAACTTTTGTAACAGCCTTTTGTGAGGTACTGTGTCAAATGCTTTCTGACAGTCCAAGAAAATGCAGTTTGCCCACCCTTCTCTTTCCTGCTTTGTGTTGCATGGTCATAGAATTCTATTAGGCCTGTGAGGCACGATTTGCCATCTCTGAATCCATGCTGGTGGTGTGTTACAAAGCTGTTTCCCCCCAGATGCTCTACGAGCCTTTTCCTCACAATTTTCTCCGTCACCTTGCATGGTATACAAGTTAGGAAAACTGGCCTGTAGTTCAGTGCCTCTTGCCTGTCACCCTTTTTGTAAATTGGGACTATATTAAATGTCTTCCAGCTTTCCGGAAGGTCTCCCGTTTCCAGTGACCTGTTATACAACATAGGGAGTGGCACACTTAGTGTTTCTGCACCTTCTTTTAGAATCCACGGTGAGATTCTGTGAGGCCCAACAGCCTTTGACACATTCACCTCCAACAGATTCCTTTTGACCTCATCACTGGTGAGGTAAATTTCCTCCAAGGTTGTTCGGTTAGCCTCCTCATTTAGTGCAGGGACCTCTCCTTGTTCTATTGTGAAGACCTCCTGGAATCTCTTGTTGAGTTCTTCACACATCTCTTTGTCGTTCTCTGTGTGTCTGTTCTCCCCTTTTCTCAGTTTCATCACTTGTTCCTTCATTCCCGTTTTCCTCCTGATGTGGCTGTGGAGCAGTTTTGGTTGGGTCTTAGCTTTACTCGCGATGTCATTTTCGTTCTGCCTCTCTGCTTCTCTCCTCACTCTAATGTACTCATTTTTGGCCCACTGGTATCTCTCCCTGCTCTCTGGTGTTCTGTTGTTCCTGTAGTTTCGTCATGTTCTTTTATTCAATTGCTTTGCTGCCGCACATTCCTGGTTGAACCACGGATTCTTCTGTTTCTTTTCATTTTTCACTTTTTGGACTGGGATAAACCTGTCTGCAGCCTCCTGACACTTCTGAGTGACATAATACATCATATCCTATACCGTCTTTTCTCTGAGTTCTGTTTCCCATGGAATTCTCATTAGGAAGTTCCTTATCTCGTCATATTTTCCTTTTCGGTAATTTAATCTTTTTCCTTCCACTCCCATCCTTGGATAGGTTATCCCTATTTCTACCAGATACTCAAATATCAATATACTGTGGTCACTCATTCCTATTGGGGCTTCATATTTGACATTCCTTATTTCTGAGTCATTTAAGGTGAAAATCAGGTCGAGTCAAGCTGGTTCGTCATTTCCTCTCATTCTTGTGGGTCCCTTGACATGTTGGCTCAGAAAGTTCCTTGTATTCACTTCCAAAAGTTTAGATTTCCATGTGTCTTCACCTCCATGTGGGTCCCCATTCTCCCAGTCTATCTTTCCATGGTTGAAATCGCCCATGATTAAGAGTCTGGATCCATTCTGACGCTGCTCTCTCTATTATGTTAATGGTAGCCATGTTGTTTCTGTCGAAATCTTGTCTGGGTCTTCTCTCATTTAATGGAGGGTTGCAAATGACTGCCACTATTATCTTAGGTCCACCCATTGTCATAGTTCCTGTTATGTAATCTCTGAATCCGTCGCAGCCCGGAATTTCCACCTCTTCAATGCTCCAGTCCTGCCTTATCAGCAGAGCCACTCCTCCTCCTCCTCTCCCGTCTCTCTCTTTCCTTACTATATGAAAGTCCTTTGGAAACACAGCATTTGTTATGACTCCTGACAATTTTGTTTCTGTTAGTGCAATTACATCTGGGTTTTCTTCCTGCACCCTTTCTGCCAGTTCACTTGCTTTGATTCTAATCCCATCGATGTTTGAGTACATTACCTTGAAGCTCACTTTCTTATGTCCATTTTCACCCATTTTCCTATGTTTACATTTTCCCGTGTGGTGTGCATGATGACACCAGGTGTAGTGTGCATGATGACACCAGGTGTGGCGTGCTTGATGACACCACGTGATGCGTGCATGATAACAACAGTGGTGACGTGCATGATGACACCAGGGGTGGCATGCATGATGACACCAGGTGTGGCATGCATGATGACACCAGGTGTGGCATGCATGATGACACCAGGTGTGGCATGCATGATGACACCAGGAGTGGCGTGCATGATGACACCAGGTGTGGCGTGCATGATGACACCAGGTGTGGCGTGCATGATGACACCAGGAGTGGCGTGCATGATGACACCAGGAGTGGCGTGCATGATGACACCAGGTGTGGCGTGCATGATGACACCAGATGTGGCGTGCATCATGACACCAGGTGTGGCGTGCATCATGACACCAGGTGTGGCGTGCATCATGACACCAGGGGTGGCATGCATGATGACACCAGGTGTGGCATGCATGATGACACCAGATGTGGCGTGCATGATGACACCAGGTGTGGCGTGCATGATGACACCAGGTGTGGCGTGCATGATGACACCAGGTGTGGCGTACATGATGACACCAGATGTGGCGTGCATGATGACACCAGGAGTGGCGTGCATGATGACACCAGGTGTGGCGTGCATGATGACACCAGGTGTGGCGTGCATGATGACACCAGGTGTGGCGTGCATGATGACACCAGGTGTGGCGTGCATGATGACACCAGGTGTGGCGTGCATGATGACACCAGGTGTGGCGTGCATGATGACACCAGGGGTGGCATGCATGATGACACCAGGTGTGGCATGCATGATGACACCAGATGTGGCGTGCATGATGACACCAGGTGTAGCGTGCATGATGACACCAGGTGTGGCGTGCGTGATGACACCAGGTGTGGCGTGCATGATGACACAAGGTGTGGCGTGCATGATGACACCAGGTGTGGCGTGCATGATGACACCAGGTGTGGCGTGCATGATGACACCAGGTGTGGCGTGTATGATGACACCAGGTCTGGGTGGGAGTGGGTCAGCTTACTGCTCCAGCTGGGAGTGGGAGAGGTCAGCTTACTGCTGCAGCTGGGAGTGGGAGGGGTCAGCTTACTGCTGACCCTTACTTACTGCTGACCCACTCCCAGCTGGAGCAGTAAGCTGACCCCTCCCACTCCCAGCTGGAGCAGTAAGCTGACCCCTCCCACTCCCAGCTGGAGCAGTAAACTGACCTCTCCCACTCCCAGCTGGAGCAGTAAACTGACCCCTCCCACTACCACCTGGAGCAGTAAGCTGACCCCTCCCACTCCCAGCTGGAGCAGTAAGCTGACCCCTCCCACTCCCAGCTGGAGCAGTAAACTGACCCCTCCCACTCCCAGCTGCAGGAGTAAGCTGACCCCTCCCACTCCCAGCTGGAGCAGTAAGCTGACCTCTCCCACTCCCAGCTGCAGCAGTAAACTGACCTCTCCCACTCCCAGCTGGAGCAGCAAACTGACCCCTCCCACTCCCAGCTGCAGCAGTAAACTGACCCCTCCCACTCCCAGCTGGAGCAGTAAGCTGACCCCTCCCACTCCCAGCTGCAGCAGTAAGCTGACCTCTCCCACTCCCAGCTGCAGCAGTAAGCTGACCCCTCCCACTCCCAGCTGCAGCAGTAAGCTGACCCCTCCCACTCCCAGCTGCAGCAGTAAACTGACCCCTCCAACTCCCAGCTGGAGCAGTAAGCTGACCCCTCCCACTCCCAGCTGGAGCAGTAAGCTGACCCCTCCCACTCCCAGCTGCAGCAGTAAGCTGACCTCTCCCACTCCCAGCTGGAGCAGTAAGCTGACCCCTCCCACTCCCAGCTGGAGCAGTAAGCTGACCCCTCCCACTCCCAGCTGCAGCAGTAAACTGACCCCTCCCACTCCCAGCTGGAGCATTAAGCTGACCCCTCCCACTCCCAGCTGGAGCAGTAAGCTGACCCCTCCCACTCCCAGCTGGAGCAGTAAACTGACCTCTCCCACTCCCAGCTGGAGCAGTAAGCTGACCCCTCCCACTCCCAGCTGCAGCAGTAAACTGACCTCTCCCACTCCCAGCTGGAGCAGTAAGCTGACCCCTCCCACTCCCAGCTGCAGCAGTAAGCTGACCCCTCCCACTCCCAGCTGGAGCAGTAAACTGACCTCTCCCACTCCCAGCTGCAGCAGTAAGCTGACCCCTCCCACTCCCAGCTGGAGCAGTAAGCTGACCCCTCCCACTCCCAGCTGGAGCAGTAAACTGACCTCTCCCACTCCCAGCTGCAGCAGTAAACTGACCCCTCCCACTCCCAGCTGGAGCAGTAAGCTGACCCCTCCCACTCCCAGCTGGAGCAGTAAGCTGACCTCTCCCACTCCCAGCTGCAGCAGTAAACTGACCTCTCCCACTCCCAGCTGCAGCAGTAAGCTGACCCCTCCCACTCCCAGCTGGAGCAGTAAGCTGACCCCTCCCACTCCCAGCTGGAGCAGTAAACTGACCTCTCCCACTCCCAGCTGCAGCAGTAAGCTGACCCCTCCCACTCCCAGCTGGAGCAGTAAACTGACCTCTCCCACTCCCAGCTCCAGCAGTAAGCTGACCCCTCCCACTCCAAGCTGCAGGAGTAAGCTGACCTCTCCCACTCCAAGCTGCAGGAGTAAGCTGACCCTTCAATTGGTTCAGAGATGTTAAATCGTGCCTCACAGGCATAATAGAATTTTAAGACCAGGCGACAAAAATAAAGCAAGACAGAAAAGGATGAGCAGACTGCATTTCCTTAAAGGTGTTGGAAATTAAAGCTTTGACACAGTACCCCATAAGACGCTGTTAGATAAGTTGGAGAAACAGGCAGTAATTACAGGTAAGGTGCTCCAGTGGATAAGGGAGTATCTAAGGCAACTGAAAATGCGAGTAACTGTGAGGGCGGAGACATCAGATTGGCGAGATGTCACCAGCAGAGTTCCACGAGGCTCTGTACTTGGATACATCCTATTTCTGATATATATAAACGATCTTCCATAGGGTATAGACTCTTTTCTCTCAATGCCTGCCGATAAAGAAAAAAATTATGCGAAGATGCAAGGCAGAGGAAGAAAGAGATCACAAGATGTCCTGCATAAACTGGAGGAATGGTCTAGAAAATGGCTACTAAATTAAGTGTAAAATAATGAAATTAGTGAAGGAAGCAGGCAGCCAAACATAAGGGTCTATCTGGGAGGTAAAATCCTTAAAGTCAAGTATATAGAGAGAAAGATCTGAGGTGTTGATATCACACTGAACCCCTCCTAAGAAACCCCACATCAATCATCGGCGGCATATGCTAGATTGATGAATGTAAAACTGCCTTTAGAACCTTGTGTAAATAACCATTCAGAACCTTGAATACCACATATATCAGACCAATCCTGGAGTATGCAGCTCCAGCCTAGAGTCCATACCTAGTTAAACACAAGACAAAGAGAAGATTAAGAGGTATGCCACCAGACTAGTCTAAGAGCCGAGAAGTATGAACAACCAGGAAAGGCTACATGAATTAAACCTCATGTCCCTGGAAGACAGAAGAGATAGGGGAGACATGATCAAAACAAACACATTTTTCTGAGGAAGAAATAAGGTGGACAACGACAAATTATTTAGCATGATCGGAGCATGAACATGAGGACCCAGGTGGAAACTTAGTACTCATATCAGCCAGAGAGACATTATAAATAATTTTGTCTGTGTCAGGGTAGTTAACAATAAAATGCACAAGGCAGTGATGTGGTGGAGGCTGACTACATACTCAGTTTCAATTGTAAACATGATAGAGCTCAATAGGCTCGGAAACCTGTACATCAGTTGATCGACAGTTGAGAGGCGGGCCCAAAAAGCTGAAGCTCAACCCCCACAAATACTATTAGGGGTGTACCAGTTTTAGAGTATGTCTCCCCGTCGACATACAGGGAAGGGGGGGAGTTGGGGGTGACATGGTTGGAGTGAGCAAGTGGTTGGGTAGGCATAGCAAGGGGAAAATTGGTGGGATATTAAAAGTATCACCACATAATAGAACACGAAACATTGGGTATAAATTGAATAAGTGTGGATTTAGGATAGACCTGGGTAAATACTGGTTCAGTAACAGGGATGTCCATTTGTGGAAAAAATTACTGTGTAACATAATAGAAGTAGGATTCCTTAATTGTTTCAAACGTAGGTTTGACATAAATATGAATGAGTTTGGGTGGATATAAATAGGAGCTCCCTCGTATGGGCCAATAGGCCATTTACAGTTTCTTTGAGTCTTATATTCTTATTGGGATCCCATAACTTAAAAAACACACGAGGAAGCTCGAAAAAGCTTCTAAAAGTTTTCAACGAGACTCGTCCCAGAGTTGCGCATGATGAAGTATGAAGAGAGACAGAACTAAACCTGACAACGCAAGAAAAAGTGGGAGAGAGTGGAGGCAAGACAGAGACATATAAAATACTTATGGATACTTAAGGGTATTGACAGAATGGAAAAAGAGGAAATGTTTAATATGAATTCCATTTGATCACGAGGACATGGATGAAAGCTTGAGACTGAGATGAGTCACAGAAATGTTATGTAACTTTCTTTTAGATGAAGAATATTGAGAAGTTGGAAAATAGAATGAAGTAAAGGAGCAAGTTACAGAAGCAACATTCATTCATAATGTTAAAGGTAGATATGTTATAGAACTAGGTCAGGAGTCATTGCATTACATTAGACCACCGGGGGCTATAAATGCGGGACCAAAGAGCTATCACTAACAAAGACCTATCGTAAGTGATAGTGTGTAGGACCGCACACTATCATTAACGATCCCAAAGAGGTAAAACCTTGATCCTTCTGGCATAAATAGTAAGTAATTGCAAATTGAAAATGCAAACGGTAACCTTGCGATGATTTCGGGTCTCAACATCCCCGCGGCTCGGACCTCGACCAGACCTCCTTGGTTCCTGGACTGCTCAACCAGGCTGTTGGACGCGACTGCTCGCAGCCTGACATATGAATCACAGCCTGACTGATCAAGTATCCTTTGGAGGAGTTTATCAAATTCACTCGAACATTGTATCGAACACTCGAACACTGTATGAACACAGTGATACATTGAAAACAGATCTAGAGATTCTCCAGAAGAGGTCTGAAAAATGACTGCTAGAGTTTAACATAGTAAAATGCAAAGTTATGAGGATTGGAACAGGATTACAGAGACCAGTACGCAGTATTGGATGAATGGAAGACAGGTTCTTCATTCAGAAAAGTAAAAAAACTTGTTGGTGGCAGACCCCGAATTTGATGTTAGAAGCTCCCAGCAGAATAACATCATCATCATATGCCATGCTGGCCAACGTCTGTGCATCCATCATAAATTGGAATAAAGGGGCTTTCCCGGCCTCATACACACATCTAAGATTAGACTCACTTGTGAGTATTTACACCCAACATGGAACCCTCACATGAGGAAGGACAAGAAAAAGCCCAAAGATTGGGCGCCACGAACGAACGAACGAGGCTCGTTCTGGAATCGAAGAGATTGAACTATAAGGAAAGACTGAGAGGAACTGGACCTTACCAGACTGGAGGAAAGGAAAGATAGGGGGATGTAACAACATATAAGGTTCTAATGGAATTTGACAAAGTAGATAAAGCACCATTGCTCACAGTTGGGAACAGCAGGACGAGTGTCACATGTGGAAGCGAGAGACAGAAATGAGTGAGAGAGATGTCAGAAATAATTTTTTCGGTGTTAGAGCTGTCAATAAGAGCAACAGATTAAACATAGAAATCATTGAATGTAATTCGATTCAAATTGGTAAATGTTAATATGATAAAAACTTGAGAAATGAGGCATTTCATTAATCTTAAAAACTTCGAAAAGCGGTGCTAAGAGCCTAGCTCGACCCTGCAGGCACATTTAGGTGAGTACGGACACACCTAACCAAATATATGTTCAAGATGAATCACAAACAACAATTAATCTGTGCAGTAAATATATCACAAGTACTGCAGTATGTCCACAAGCCGAGGAAATACTGCAGGGAGGGAGTAGTGGATGTCTGATTGCCATCTGTAGACTGTATTGTTGCGACCTGTACCCTGATGCACTGATACACATAGCCCTAATATCTCTCCCCCCCTGTCTCACTCTCTATCCTGGATAGTTAATCCTTTATATATGTTGTGGGGAAATCTGGCTCTAGATGAATACTAATAAAATGATGTACAATTCTAATATGCTCGAAGGACCAATATTCAAAATGAGAGAATCAGTGGCTTATGGAACTCTATGATTAAATGCAATTAAATTATAAAGATTCTATTAATATATAATAAATGAACTGTAAATTCGATAAATTCTAAAGCCGCTTCCCATCACAGATTTTGGGAGGTTATTCTTGTGAGAGTTTACATGAGTTGGAATAAATGAAATTGGTATAAGGAATTGAGCTCGGAAAATTTCTAAGAATTTTCTTTATTCTTTAACCTTTATTCCTGTCGTGATATCAATTAGGTCGCCTGAGGAAGGACTTGCTTAGCTAACACACCAGTGTAGTAAGCAGCTCATTACTTACTTTGGGACCATGTATGAAAAATTGACTAGGCGCGAGCAAACGCCGAGACCCCAATGAAAATCGAAATCCCCCCTCCACTAGGCCGTCGACCTTCGCCATTCCCCGAAGCGTAGCTAACGATTAGGTCCTGGGCTCTCACAACAATAATTTATTGTTGTGTGGTGCCGTATATTTGGTCCAAAACTCAGAATCAGTCTCAATTTTATTAGTCGAGTGTGAAGAACACTTGCATAACAATAATAATGTGTGGGGTGTAACGAAAAGACAGTGTTAACCATAACAACTTAGTTTATTCGATAAAGTACTAACTACTACAACAAAAACAAAAGAAATGTCAATGACGTTACTCGAAATCCTTCCTGTGACACTATCAATGACAGCTAGACACCAGACCCTCGGACTGTATAATGAACTAACTCGAACATAAGCGTGACCACAGAGGAATCAATAAGAAACAAGAACTAACAGATCTATAATCACAATTACAACAAATGACACAGTGGGTTCTGAAACACATCTCCAGTAACCTCCTACTGTTCTACGCCTCAGTGCAGTCTACACCTGCAATGGCGGTTGCAATGCAATCAAATCAGAAGTCTTTCAATGACAACAATAACTAATGGGTTCACTGGCAACTCTAGCACCCTTCCTCAAATTAATCCTTACGTTAACACTCCGTCCCACGGACAATCAACAATCAATAACAATTGATTTACGTTTATAACAAAATAACATTTACGTTAAATTAATAACACTTACAACTGTCACTAGTAACGCGGAAATTTCACAACACTCTACCCGTCGAGCATTCAGTGAGAAAATCCCATTAATCCCTGTACTACCAGACAGCTGATTAATCTCTTTACTAGTTACGTTAATTTACGTTAATCGGTTACTAATCACTCAGCGATGGTAAACTCTGATTTACAATGTCCAACATGCTAAGAGAACGGTAATCACTCATGATTACCTTTAGAGTAATTAATTACTATCCTCAAGATCAATAATTAAACAATTAAAATACGCAATCTTTCACACTGGCTCAGCAATTTACATTAATGTACATTAATGGAGCCTTCGTGTGAGTCGATCAAACAAGGATCGAGGTTAATTACTTTGAATTCATGGAACACGTCAATTACCCGGCCCACTGACCGTTAATTACGACAGACAATACTCTAATTCTCATCTGGCTGATGGCTAGGGTCCTTGAAACTACCGTAACTGCTTGGCAGGAAAGTAAATTAACCCAAACGTATTCTACGTTACTCAAATTGACAAAGAACAAATTCTTTTAAAGCAATGCGCGTTCCCTTGGTCACGTTATATTAATTGCCTCGCAATCACCTCACTGAATACTGGACTTCGATGTCCTACCAGATAAACAGGAGAATATATGTGTACCCAAGTACTCGTCTACAGCCGAGTTCACCCACGACAATGACAAATCACACTAACAAATCACAGTGATTTATGGACAATCCTGTTGCAATGACAATACTGCAGAACCTAGTAAAATAGCATACTGGACATGAACCCTCTAGAACACTGCCCCACAATGACTTTACTGAACTGCAATCACATACGGTGATTGCTCAACTCAAGCAACAATCACTAACAATAACAACCCCTTTGCAATAACACACACAGCAAGTACTCTAATTTCCAAGTATTAGAATACTGCACAACACTTACTGTTGCAAATGACCCCAGTGCTCTCAATAACCCCTAGAACATAGGTCCTCAATTTGCAATCACCACATTAAATAACACAATAACACTGGGCACTGTGACACTACGATTATATATATATATATATATATATATATATATATATATATATATATATATATATATATATATATATATATATATATATATATATAATTACTGCTGACACATGTAGCCTACAGCTATCAATCGTTATTGGGAACACTAAGGAGATCTCACACTCCTTAAATCACATGGGTGAGTGATTTATCGATCACGCATGTCGATAAACACTCTCGAGAGTTATGTTACTCGACAGAGCGATGGCGGTCTCTCCAGCCAGCCTCGTCACTCACCAAATTCTACCAAAATTACGTTAATACTGCAACCACAATATATATATATATATAAATAAATATATATATATATATATATATATATATATATATATATATATATATATATATAAATATATATATATATATATAAAATATATATATATATATATATATATATATATATATATATATATATATATATATATATATATATATATATATATATATATATATATAAAAATCACACTTGTCACGGCCCTGGGAACAATACAAGAAATTATGACCACACTGTGGTACACTCCACAATAATCATTGCCGGGAACTACTGACGTTACACACACACTAACCTGAGCGCTCAGTGTTGGAATTCCACACCTGCAAGACTACACATGGAAATAATATCACTCCGTCCCACGGACGATCAAAAAATGATTTAATTACCACAATGGAATAATATAATTATCACATGGACATCCTCACAGTCCTTGGCTAATCTATGTATACTCTGTTCCCGTGTGTACCCACACACAAGAAAGTGCTTACTAGAGTTGGATGTGACAAAGGCTATAGGCCCAGATGGAATCTCCCCTTGGATACTAAAGGAAGGAGCAGAAGAACTGTGCCTACCACTCTCTATAGTGTATAACAAATCTCTGGCAATAGGGGAACTGCCAGAAATTTGGAAAACAGCTAACGTAGTCCCGATATACAAGAAAGGGGATAGACAGGAGGCACTGAATTACAGACCAGTGTCCCTAACTTGCATACCATGTAAGCTGATGGAGGAGATTGTACGAAGAAAGCTAGTGGAGCACCTGGAGCGAAAGAACTTTGTAACACAGCATCAACATGGATTCAGGGATGGCAGGTCCTGCCTCACAGGGTTACTTGAATTCTACAACCAGGCAACAAAAATAAAGCAAGAAAGAGAAGGGTGGGCAGACTGCATATTTTTGGATTCTCAGAAAGCCTTTGATAGGGTGCCACACAAGAGGCTACTGAAAAAGCTGGAGATGCAGGCTGGAGTGAAAGGGAAGGTACTCCGTTGGATACAGGAGTACCTAAGCAACAGGAGACAACGAGTCAGTGTGAGGGGTGAGGTCTCAGATTGGCGAGACGTTACGAATGGAGTCCTGCAGGGGTCGGTCCTTGGACCTATACTGTTTCTGATATATGTAAATGATCTCCCAGAGGGTATAGAATCGTTTCTCTCAATGTTTGCTGATGATGTAAAAATTATGAGGAGAATTGAAACTGAGGACGATAGTAGGAGGCTACAAGATGACCTATACAGACTGTGAGAATGGTCCAACAAATGGCTGTTGAAGTTTAACCCGAGTAAATGCAAAGGAATGAAACTAGGCAGTGGAAACAGGAGGCCAGACACAGGATACAGAATAGGAGACGAAGTATTTAATTAAACGGACAGAGAGAAAGATCTAGGAGTTGATATCACACCAAACCTGTTTCCTCAAGCCCACATAAAAAGAATAACGTCTGCGGCATATGCGAGGCTGGCTAACATCAGAACAGCATTCAGGAACCTGTGTAAGGAATCATTCAGAATCTTGTACACCACATATGTAAGACCAATCCTGGAGTATGCGGCCCCAGCATGGAGCCCGTACCTTGTCAAGCACAAGACGAAGCTGGAAAAAGTCCAAGGTATGCCATTAGACTAGTCCCAGAACTAAGAGGCATGAGTTACGAGGAAAGGCTGCGGGAAATGCACCTTACGACACTGGAAGACAGAAGAGTAGGGGGAGACATGACCACAACCTACAAAATCCTAAGAGGAATCGACTGGGTAAACAAGGATAAACTATTCAACACTGGTGGGACGCGAACAAGGGGACACAGGTGGAAACTGAGTACCCACATGAGCCACAGAGACGTTAGAAGGAACTTTTTCTGTGTCAGAGTAGTTAACGAATGGAATGGATTAGGCAGTGATGTGGTGGAGGCTGACTCCATACACAGTTTCAAATGTAGATATGATAGAGCCCAGTAGGCTCAGGAATCTGTACACCAATTGATTGACAGTTGAGAGGCAGAACCAAAGAGCCAAAGCTCAACCCCCACAAGCACAAATAGGTGAGTACACACACACTGTACTGTACGTCTGTGTACACAAGACGTAAGTCACTCTGGACAGACAAGATGGCAACAAAGGGTGATTATCTCCTCGCCCAAACTTCACTTCACCTCTGCAGGTGCTGCGTGACAATGTGACGGAACACTTGACTTTCGAATTCAAGCTTTTAGAGACTAACTGATCACCAGAAATACACACATAGGTACTACTCATTCATACTGCCGGCTTACACACCATTCCCATACATCAGGTACCCCGCTACGGGTGGCTGGCTCACAGTGGTGGAGATTAGGCGGTGCTGGTACCTCACGTGGTATTTTACGTACCCTTGGTGCGCACTCGAACGCCCCCCCCCACTCACAACACGGCTCGTTTCGTACCTTCGACCCACCAGTGAAGTGAAGCGTTCGTACCCAGGTGATGTGCACAATGATAGCGTTTTACACAAACATGGGAAATCTGCCTTAAAACACTGACACGAATTTCCCCGTTCCCATCGACTGCTACAGAGCACTAGCAAGGCATGGAACGTTTTTAATCACCGGTATAGGATCTACGAGTCTGTTACTGCTCGTATGCACATTACCCCACAATCCCAGATCACAAGATCTTTACTCTGTCTTTCTCCCCTTCGAGCGACGATTTCGGCCGGATTCTGTGACGACCGCCGTCGTAGATGAAACAGGAGGTGAAGCAGTTGAGTAGTCAAGCCACCACGACGCCCTATACTCAATTTGGCCGAATTGAATACAGAGAGCGTCTAGACAAAGTGGCAGCTGGGTTCAGAATGACGCCTACACTGGCGATTCCCACGTCCTCCTCGAAATAACCAATGAGAGGAAGGCATACAGCGGCCTACCCCTCTCAACCAATCAGCGACGGTGTAGCAAGGCCCCTAGGGCAATTCCAAGATGGCCGACCAACATGGCAGCTCAAGATGTTTACTAAGATGGCTGACCAACATGGCAGCTCAAGATGTTTACTAAGATGGCGGCTGTTTCCATGACGACGACTGGCTAGCGCACGGGAGGCCCACAGCTCACCCATGCCTGGGGCCTAGCTTGTTTCCCACGCAAACTCAAACTCGAGTCTCGCTTCAAGCTATACAATGAGATGATGCTATCGGCATATCTCTGTCCACAGACGTGCTACCCCGGCCAGGGTAACATTTCTGGAATGCTGGTGACTTGGGCTCTCACATGAGCCCAAACACTAGATGTTTCGGTTGCTGGTTACCAAACTTAAGTTGGCACACTTAACAACTGCACTTAACAAGTGTACTGGCCTCCACAGGCATAAGTGCACTATTGTAAGTGAGCTGGTGAACCATCCCCTCACAATTCTATAAGGTTAATTTATATAATGCATGTAATGCATAATAAATTTCATAAATGATGAAATCAGAAATGCATTTATAAATTATAAATCTTATCATAATAAATCATTCAATTAATCAAAGAAATGTTCTATGAAACTACAAGAACGAATTAACACCTTAGCTGTATGATGAAATTGTAGCATGCGTCTGGCAAAGATCGCCACTAAAACTCGTCGAATCAGGATATTCTGGTAACACGTGACTGAGGTAGAGGCTTATCTCCTTTCTTGCCAATAAGACGCAGGCTGAAATTTGGGTAGAATGTAAATACTATCTAAAGATACATAATACAACACATATTTCTAATTGAAATGTGAGAGAGCGCCCTGAAATAAAACTCACTTGTTCTTTTTAGTGGGCATGCAGTATGACAAGAAACGTCCTATCTAATATCATATTGTGATCACAAAAAATAAAAGTAAATAGGAACTTAATTTCTCGATACTAGCGTCTGAGAAATGATGAAGCTGCTCCGTCACTCTAACGTCTGCAGCAGCAAGGATGACGCAATAACGAGGCGGTAATTCTAGCGAGCTTCAAGACACTCAATCTCTCTGAGAATGATGGCTGCTTCTCCTTTCCTTCTCGACTTGCGCATGCGCGGTAGCATGGAGTGTGGGAGTGTAGTAAATTCTACTATAATTCACTCAACGATGTTAGATAATAAAGACACGGTTTGTAATAAAAAAGCTAATATTAATTAAATTCTTGCTATGTGACAATTAATATGAAACGAAGTTCATATATACGAAACCGCTAAAGGGGACATTTATTCCTCCATGAATGCCCTTTGATAACAGTTCATAACTGTATAAAATTTTCTCAGCAAACAATGTTATAGTACTGGATCAATGGTGAATATTATCAGGTAATAATTCTTGTAAAAGAATGTTGAAAGAAAGGAGAATTTATCACAGTACTTGCGACTGTAAATGTTTTTCCTCAGTCATGTGAGCTGACGCAACACAGCTATGAATACTAGGAAGTTTTTGGTATACTTACTATGCAGTATAATATGAATTAATGTTATTACACTACTGGTTAATAGTATTAGTAAAATATAATGGTTAGTACAAGAATGGCTTCTTTAAGTAATACATGTTAGTAATTAAGTATTGGATGATTATGATGCCTAGTACAGAAAATACATCCTATTGTATTAGGGATAAGTAATTAGGTGTTGGAAATTTCCCACATAACTCTGGGGGAATAAATTAAGGGTCACAGTTCATGGTTGAGTACTGACGTACCTGTTCCTCTTCCTGAAGTTATAAAATTCTCATATGTTAATAGGTTAGTACGTTAATATGTACATAACGAATGTCCCGGATCTGTGTGAATGAATCTGTTGTCACAGGTACATCTATGCAATGATTAATGTATTATTCTTGTCTCTTTGAGATCAAGAAAATACTGAATCTACAGTGAGATCAATGTCTAGGATCGCAGAGACGTGTAACTAGACGAGTTACTAGACACTAATTGATCACTGGAGACTCATAAATCACCTCAACTTCAAACGAGGAATTCTATGTATTTATGTAAAATTAAATGTGGCCTAAGGTGTAGTCCTAGCTGAACAAGTATTTTAGGCTATGCTATAATAATAACTAAGTTCCTAACCTAGTTAAATTCTATATAAAGTAATGAACTCAGCATATGGGTATCAGTCTCTATGAATGTAGTCAGTGGTATGCTTTAGTGAGCACAGATTCAACTTGCACTCAGCAAACCATAACTAATGGTCCCTAATCTACCTACCTAAGTAGAGGGTAAATGCGAATTATATACATTAGGCTACAGTGCTATATGTTGGAAATATCCAACAGTTATTCTCATCCCTAATACAACAAGATGTATTTCCTGTATTAGGCTTCATACATATCTAATATTCATTTACTAATCCTTAATACAACAGGATGTATTTCTGGTATTAAGCTTAATAATTAACTAACACTACTAATATGTAGTTTAGTATTTGAGAATTTACTGTATTAGGATGTGGAACATCATATAATTTCTCCTAGAATTATGTAGTGTTGCGTCAGTAACTCACGGAGACTAAATTTCCACATACCTGTAGATCTAACACAGATGTAACCATTTACTTTCCTTTATTAGGAATAATTATTTAGTAATAGGTTTACTTTTATTATACAACAGTTTACTGGAATTTCTTTACCCAGCTTAACCGCTGTTCCAGTAAATCATATCATAATCTAACATCATTTCCACCACCAAGCCAGTATTGTTTTATTTGTGCCGTCTACATTAACTGACGTGCACTGTGAGAATTAAAACATCACCACATAAAGTATTTATCTAAACCATCAAGAGTGTTCATAAACACCCCCTTCCATATTTAGCTTTAATAAATAAATATAATTTATGCTTGAACCATCACGGTGAGCTTTTGCGCATGCGCGACTTTCGGGAAGGAGGAGAGAGGACTCTAGCCATATTCGATCAACAAGCGTGACGGTGCTCCGAAGCGGTCCAACAAATCTTACCAGACAGCATCATAACATCCCTGGACCCAAGATTGAGGACGCAGCTTACTAGAATCATGGACACCAGTTCGGCAGGCATTTATACCTCTTAGTTTAATTTATTGAGCTCAAAGATTAACTAATATAGGTGGCCATGTCGTGACGCTGCGGGCGTGCCAAATATTCCCACGTGAGTGCAACTCCTTTCCCTCCAAATATTTAGATATTACCTTATATGTGTGTGAATACTAGTTTGGGGTGGAAATTACGGAATTATCTTTATTGCAGCATGGTGCAACACCCTTGAAGAAGCGTGTGACCACCATACCCTCACGTGCTCCAAGTATCACTATCTCAACTGTTTCCAGACTGGCGTACAGTGGACTGCATCTACGTCCCTCTGTTACAGCTGAGATTTAGTTTTTCATTGTAGATAGTATTTAATTATTCAGAGTCCACATATTATGGTTTTAGGAACCATGTATTACTTATATGCATTACTAATCTTTACATTGCAATAGTATTTCTTGCACTATATATTTTCTCATTATCTATAGGTGTGCATATTATACTCATTATTGTTATTATTGCATAATATATGTTACACATAGATTAATCTCATAGAATACCCCCCCCCCCCAAAATGTGTCATGGGAGGCTGGCTCTAGAATTATCTAATTTACAGTCATTGCTTAATAGAATTTATTCACATATAATCATAGATCTATAAGCCACTGATTTTCTCATTTCATTACTCATTCTGGTCCTTCGAGCTATCTTAGAATTAATCATTATTTTGCATTCTTAAAATTATACATTTTATTAGCATTATACTGGAGCCAGAATTCCCCACACTATAACTCTCTGGAGCTATAACTAAACACATATAGCAACCTAAAGATTCTGAATGAGCAGTAGACCTGCTTGGTTTATGCACATTAAATTACAGTACTATAACTCTCTGGAGATATAACTAAGCTCATGATAGTTTAAAGGATGAGTATGAGTTTATTCTATGGGGTGAAACTATTTGTTTCACTACTGATAGTCTTCTGGTAAATGTTCCCTTACAGGCTACTGCAAAGTTCAGTTTTGCTTGTGCTTAGATACTTCTTCAAACCGTCTCTTAGGTTGCTAGTGGGCAGAGATGAGAAAGAAGAAGTAGCTCAAACAAAACTGATACAACCCTGCAGGTGTATAAAATTAAGTGGATTACTAAATACTAGTCCAGACGACTTGGTATAAATCGGGTCTTCTCTGGAAGACTTACCCTAAGGTATGATAAATGCCATGAGGATTGAATGTGGTCAATTATTACCGTCGAGAATAGATCTGGGGCTGCAGTGGGCTCAGTGACATTTGTTGCTGTAACTTGAACCGGTTTAGGCTTCCGGTCACTAACTATCCTCTGAGACCCATAGAACTATCTCGACTAAATTAATTGTACCAGACTCAATCTTGCCTGATTAGTATTGGTTATCAGCTGACATAGGCTTCTTCAGGTTTAAGACTCATCCTGTGAGAAAGTAGCCTCCTGCTGACCTTAACAGGTTCATTCCCTGTTGTCTTGTTGTTCCAGTAATGAACTGATAATAATAGTCTGACCCTAATAATAGGCCTACGTCGGTGAGGCGGTCAGACGTTATCTTGAAATCTGGCTGTGTTCCCTAGACCTTTAACATTTAGGTCAAATCGTATGCGATCAACTACTTGGGTTGTCCTGGACAGGTCGGACACAGCCACCTGTGCGTACTAGTGGTTGTACTACTTCATATTCTTGAGGCCTAGTATCTGTCAGGAATCCTGCTATGTTCAATGTCACGTTACGCAGGGTTTGAGTTTCAACTTGTTAGCTGCTTGTTGAGTGATGAACGTTCTCTGGGATCCCTGGTCGAATAGACCCCCGTGTAATGATTCTGGAATTCTTTTTATTTAATTGTAGTTGTGCAGTAAGTAATGCGACATTATTATGAGACTTGGTATTAAGCACCTTAACCTCTTGTCGTACCTTACAGCACTGCACAGTGGTGGAAGTATCCGGTTCAACCTGGAGTTTAGACGATTTAGGCCTATCAACTCCACACTATGCGGAATGATATTAATCATGATGGCACCTGTTGCAAATGTGTAATGGGGTGGTGCAGGTATTAGGATCATGTTGCATCAAGCACCTAATGTACTTGTACAGTTCCTTGAGATGCTTTATCCTAGTAACGCGATCAGGAAAGGCTTGACACTGATAGATGGTATGATTCTCTTGACAGAATAGACAGCATCTCCCTCCTGTAGTAAATGCAGGAGTCATAGCTTTGGGTGACGTATGGACTACAGGTTTAGAAGGGCTGACTGGATGAGCATCCGTGCTGTTATTTTCTCGCACCCTGCAGCACTGTACTTGGCTGGATTTTCTATCTCGCACCCTGGGGTTTGAATACTTTGATTTAGCATACTTGCACAGTGCTGTATGATGCTGGCCCCTTCGACACATATTGCATGTGTTTAGTGGGGTCCCACAGCTGGTTGCATTATGCGGTTTGAGACACCTGGTTCATCTGTGTAACTGTTTGAGTCGTCTGACTCGGGTGTCTCTATTAGGATAACTTGTACATTTATATGAGGAGTCATCATGATGGCAAAACAATCATAACCCTCGGCCTACAGCCTGTTTAAGGGTCACTGGTTTAGGTGAAACTGCAACTACAGGTTGTGAAGGTTCTGCTGCTTGCATATTCTTGCTGTTATGTTTCTTAGGAGTACTTGTTGTACTCTTAGGTCTCACTGATAAATCAGTGTTTGACCTGTTAGTATGTGATTGATGATTAGTACCCGTATTACCTAAAGACTGTGTCACTTTAGGAGGTTCAGTTAAGGAATCTGATGTGGGTACATTTACTGTATATTTGGTGTAGGCTACAAGCGCCTGGTTTGCTTGTCTTTTCCTCATGACTAAATGCAAACCTTCTATGATTTGTCGTTGTGCCAATTGAGTCAGAGTGTTTGTAGGATGTTCTTGCAATCTACTTTTATTCCGCAGGAGCCATTCTCTCTTGAAGTAATGGACAGTGGGACATCTTTGTCCAGCCTTGTGGTTGAGCAGAGAGAGTTTACTCAAGTAGGTTGTGCATCCAGTTGTTCTGAGGAAGTGGTGAGTCATACTAGAGCAGTGTCTCTATTTTCAGATCCAGGTTATTTTGATGAACGAATAGTGAACAATGTGTATGTTCCACTCAAGTGTGCTGTTGACTTTCAGAGTCAAATTGGTGTTGAAGGAGTTAATCATACTTGGGAGCAGATGTTCGAGTCTCCAAGTGTGTGTTTCAAGTTGGGGGACAAGGTTATCCTACCTAGTGGTAATAATTGTGAAGGGTTACTGATTGTCCTTGAGTTTGTGACGGGAAAGTGTTGGAGTGTAGATGTTCGGCAGTCCTCCAATAGCAGGTGTCAATGCCTAGTCACACTTACAAAAAAAAAAAAGATAGACTACTTGCCTGTTTTCTGTCTGTCTGTGGTAAAGTAAGGGAAGACACGCAGAACACAAAGTATGAACAATGAAACTTTAATTAATCTAGAAAACAAAATATATACAAAGAGAATCCCTTGGCAATGTACAGTGCAAAAGAACAAGTCAAAAACAATATAACATAAATGAATAATAGGGATGAAGTTACTCTACAATAATAATAAAGTTTAAAGGTGAAAAATAATCAGGTGCTGAGAATATGGCGCTAGCTGCGAGACATCCAGCTGATACAGCAATATCAGTTAGTTGTTCACTTCTTGAGAGCACAAGGATATTTTGACTTCAATGGCTGGATCAAGCCCAGACATGGACTCAGGTAGAGGGCGCTGAGGTGCAGTGTGCAGGTGTGCAGTCGGCGAGTCACCAATCACGAGCAGGCAGGCTGGAAAGGGTAGTTGGCTGGTTGATGACGAGCCGGCATGGAGGGAGTGGAGTAGGGGGGGTGAGTCTTTGATACGTTTTGCCTCCTGGTCAAAACGTTTTGTGCTACTGGGAGGTATCTTGGGAGCTATCTTGAAGGTAGCATCTTTTTCTTGAATAAAATACGTAACTTCATGTAGAGAAGAGCAGGCTCAATCTCTTGAAAGAGATTATCGTCACAACTCTCCCCCGAAGCCTGCACTTATGGGTGAAGTTACGTCTTCAGGTTGTAGAGTGGTAGGTGGAGCTGTCTCTACTTCATAAACTCTGGAGAGGGCGTCTGCTATGATGTTGTCAGAACCTTTGATGTTGTGGGATATTTGGGCTTGATTCTGATTAATTAATAATTAAAGTAGTAAATTAAATTACGAAGGACCACCCGCTTTTAGAGTAAAGAGGGAAACTGAGAATTTCAGATCATTAGATAAAATTCTAGAAAAACCAGTGACTATGGATATGACTAGAAAGTATGATCATAAGAATAATTAATGGGCTGTATTATTAAAGAAACAAACCTCAAACACCTACATTGGGGGGTTATTACTGGAGGTCAGTACGTCCAGGAATCAGTGTGGTTCGTTCACTAATTCAATTAATAATAATCTAATCCTATAAATAATGCTGAATATAATATTATTCATATAAAGAAGAACATGAATATGAGCATAGCAATGAGTTACAGTATATCACACATTATGTTGAAACATTCTGAATGTATCAAATTGCTAGAATATGGAAAAAAGAAATAAGCCTTAGCTTGTAGTAGGTTCCTTTAGATAACCCTGGAAGTCCTCTTAATCTCCAAGTCTGGTACACTGACGAATGGTACGGTTAACATGGAGAAGACAGCTTGAGGAATTCGTCTCTCGAGCTGCAAGATAAATAATTACCAGTAGCAATTGATTTAACTACTCAATTCATATTCAAGATTATTGATATCTACAGATGGAATTCTAATCACCTGTTATTAGGTGTTATCTCGCCGCGTGACGCGCAATCACCCCACTATTATTAAACCTGTAAATGATGCATCAAATAAAGGGTACTTAGCTGTGGGCACTGTATAAGTATTAAGATTGCCGTAATTTCGCATCCCAGGCTCCGGTGAACCAATCCTGGATTGATGCGTTTCAAGCTGGCTGATCACGTGTCGTCAGGAACCAAGTCTGGGGGTCCCTTATTTAACACCAGCACTAGTTGAAGATATTATCTGCTAGGTCGTTCACGCCTCACAGTGGCGGCTTTCATCTGCGGATGAATAACACCTGCCCGATTTGCTGGGCAATGGCGTCGTTTTTGAATACGGTAAGTGCGGTTCTGCCTCCTTCCGGCTCTGCACGTGTCCGCGTCCCGACAGAGAATGGCGTCCCCCAACCCACGCCGAGTCGACGTTCATGACACAAATTATTGTCTTGAACATTAATATTTCTCGCATTCGCGCTTGAAACTCTAAAGACTGGACGGGTTTATTATTTAGAAGAACGAAATATTATTATTTACCTATTTAAGAATAGTAAATATATAAGGGAGAGGAATTAATGTCTCCCCATGGCATTCATTGATGACGTTAACACTACCGCGAGGTAGACGCTATGATTCTAATGCTCTATTCGGCTTTTAGTTAGAGAACAATTCGTCTGCAATCAGTTGTCATACAGAATGCTTTAATTATGGAGAATCGTGTTTAATTCTCACACAAATTGAATATAATGTGTTTTACTGTAAAGAAATCTGACGCAATACTGGCGTCAGGTGACGTGAGAATTCTAGCCTAATGCACAGATGAATTATTAGTACAGGAGAATTCTACGAGTTGTTAATTTTACTTACTACAATATTAATATGGTTAGTAATAAGTAATGAGAATACAACAATGCTGTATTCGATGTTGGAAATATCCAACATAACTCTGGGGGGGGATTCTCAGGGTCGCAGTGTACTGTGTTGTACTGACCTATCCCGAAGTGATATTAAGATTAATACATTAGTATGTTAGTATGTTAGTACACACATAACAAACGTCCCGGATTTATCAAGGACTTACAAGAACTTGAGTCTTGCTATTTACATGTCAACTGAAACATGTTGTTTGTAGCCTACACAATATTTATAAAATTCAACTCTCCCAATTTAAATTAACAGAATCTACGGTGATGTGATATCTTGGGTCATAGTGACGTGTAATGTTTCGTTACGTGATATCACATCGTAGCATCATCACAGTTTTCTCAGTGGGATGTGAAAGAAATTACTCTTGTTCAGAGTTGTAATAGGCTTGCAGTTTCCCTTAGTGAAAACATGCATGAAATATTGAAACATTAAATGATTAAGTTATCGGTAATCAGGAACGCTCTAAAGCTCACAATAAACTCAACAACTAGGGTCGCAGTGACATGTAATGGTGTATTACGTAGCTGCTGAATCGTAGGCAAACTCAGAATAAGTTCCTAAGAACTGATAACACTATTGTATGATTATACAGTAGAGTATTATTAGTCATTTAAGATCAAGGAGACTATGACACTACAGTAAGGTCACTGTCTAGGGTCGCTGTGACTTGTAACTATTGAGTTACTAGACAATAACATCACGCAGCATCACGATCACCTCAAATTCAAATGAGGAAATTGAATTAAATGTGCACTGCCGTGCAGTAGTCATGCTGACTGATGGTACAATTAATTTGCAAACTAGCTAAAATAATAGAAAGTAGAGAACTGAAAAGTTTATTCATTAAAATCAAGGAAAATTCTGAGTCGACAGTGAGATTGGTAGCCTAGTCATTCTGACTTATGAGCTAATTAAATGGCTGCTCATAGGCTTGACACTGTAAACTGGTTAGTACGAAATCACCTTTACATGAATTTGAGTTTATTAAATCAGTTCCTATAAGTATAGTCAACTGTAATTAATGGTGAGTACAGATTAGGCTAGTACTCAGTTGACACTACTAAAGTCCCTAAACCTACCTAAATAAATGGTTTGAATTTCTAACCTACCTAAGTAAGGGACTAAGCTAATTGTGAGCAAAACGTACTCGAATTAACATTGTGAGCAGTATTGAGCTCATTAACAGGTCGAGTTATATTAAACTCTTGAACATGGTGAGCTACAGTGAGCTCGTCAGCAGTGCTGACAGGGTGAGCTACAGTGAGCTCGTCAACAGTGTTGACAGGGTGAGCTACAGTGAGCTCGTCAGCAGTGCTGACAGGGTGAGCTACATGGAGCTCGTTAGCTAGTGCTAACAGGGTGAGTTACAGTGAACTCGTCAACAGTGTTGACAGGGTGGGCTACAGTGAGCTCGTTAGCTGGTGCTAACAAGGTGAGCTGCATGGAGCTCGTTAGCTAGTGCTAACAGGGTGAGTTGCAGTGAACTCGTCAACAGTGTTGACAGGGTGAGCTACAGTGAGCTCGTTAGCTGGTGCTAACAGGGTGAGCTGCATGGAGCTCGTTAGCTAGTGCTAACAGGGTGAGTTGCAGTGAACTCGTCAACAGTGTTGACAGGGTGAGCTACAGTGAGCTCGTTAGCTGGTGCTAACAGGGTGAGCTGCATGGAGCTCGTTAACAGTTAACAGGGTGAGTTACATTGAACTCGTCAACAGTGTTGACAGGGTGAGCTACAGTGAGCTCGTTAGCTGGTGCTAACAGGGTGAGCTGCATGGAGTTCGTTAACCGTTAACAGGTTGAGTTCAGTGAACTCGAATTAACGAGGTGGAGTTTTGTCATTCAGTTATCATGGCGAGCAATATTAAGCTCGTGTGCATGGTGAACGAGCACTCATATTATTACGTTAATTCTAAGGTGAGCTATGTTAAGCTCATGAAGCATGTTAATTAACAATGCTAATGTTTAACGGTAATGCATTAAACATATTAGTTCTCTGTAAATTCACTTACATATTAGTAAGTTTGCAAGTTTGTTCGTGCTGCGCTCCTACACTAAATAAGCAGAAACGAAAGAAAAAACAACTCAAACAATTAATGCAAGTATTTATCACTAACTCTTAGTGCAGAAAACATGGTATTAAGAAGGTTTTCTTGGCAAACCTTTAAGCGCAAGTATAGTGGACCAGTGGTCCTGGTGAATTTGTAATTAAATTCAGGAAATGCCAGTGGCATTGAGTGCTAGATTCTCTAGCCTAACATTATTAATTACCTAGGGGGTACTAGATTCGCTAGCCCAACATTACAATTTAACTAGGAAGACTGAGTGTGGTCAATTACTACTTGTCGAGAATAATTCTAGGTCTGCAGTGAATTCAATGGCTTGGTCGTTGTGACTTGTACTTGTTTGAGCACGGACCATTGGTTATCACTGAGAGCTATGAAACATCCCGGCGAGTATCAATTGCACTACATTCAATCTGAGTTTATTACTCAGCTGTGTTTCTCCCTTTAGCTTGCTGTTGGAGAATTGACTTACTGCTGACTAATTTATTATTGGCAGGTTTAGGCTTGTTCACATTCAGAACTTTACCAGTAAATAAGTAGCCTCCTGCAGATTGGAGCATATTCATTCCCAATCGTTTAACATGTCCAGTTATGAACTGGTAATAGTACTCGGCTCCTACTAGTACATCTATATTGTTAAGGTGGTCAGACATTAATTTGTTGTCAGCCAAATTAATTTCACGTTCCTGTAGGAAGTGGGCTGTGTACCCCAGACCCTTAATATGTAAGTCTAAAGGTATTTGATCTACAACAATGGCTTGGACAGCCTTGGCTTGACTACCTAGTCGTACAAGCGGTTGAACTACTGAGTATTCATGGGTTCCTCGATTTATCATGGACCCTGACAAGTTTAATTTTACTTGTCCTATTGGTTGTAAATTAAGTGCCTCTGCTGCCCTTTGAGTAATAAAAGTTCTCTGGGAACCTTGGTCAAATAGTCCACGTATGGTGATCTTGGTTCCTCTGTTCTTCACTTGAAGTTGGGCAGTAGGTAAGGCAGCATCCACTTGAGATGCTTGTGAAGTTACGCTGTATACATCTCGCACCTTGCAGCACTGTACTGGTGTAGATTCTCTACGTCCTATTCTAGGATTGACATAATTAGTCCTAACTAATTTGCACAGTGCAGCATGATGCTTGCCCCTTCTACACCTATTGCAGGTGTTCAGTGGGGTGTCACAGCTGTTAACATTATGTGGTTTGAGACACCTAGTACATTTGTGTAACTGTTTGAGTCGTCTGACTCTTGTGTCTCTATTAGGGTAATTAGTACATTTGTACAGAGAATGTTTTTGGTTGCAAAACAAGCATATTCCCCATCCTACAGATCGTTTAGGGGTTACCGGTTTAGGTAAAACAGTACTTGCAGGTTGGGATGGTTTTGCTGCTTGCATTTGCTAGTTATTTATTCTCTTGTGAGTACTTGGTGTACTCTGGGGAACCATTAAGAGGCTCTTGGGAGTGCTCTTTGGACTATTAGGTCTCTTAGGAGCACTTGTGGGACTCTTAGGCCTCACTGATGAATCAGTGTTTGACTGATTCTGGTTACATGGATTATTAGCATTGCTCTTTGGACTATTAGGTCTCTTAGGAGCACCTGTGGGACTCTTAGGCCTCACTGATGAATCAGTATTTGACTGATTGTTCTTACATTGATTATTAGCACCTTGGTTACCTAGTGACAGTGTCACTTTAGGAGTTTCAGGCAAGGAAACTGATGTAGGTACAGTTTTGGTGCATTCAGATTTAGCATTAATTGCTTGGTCTGCTGTATGATTGCTCATATTACGCAAACCTGTAAATATATCCTGCATTGACAGGGTATTACCATTCTGGCATACATATAGTTTATTAAGTGTGTCACCAGACAATTTTCTTTGGATGATAATTTTAGTCATCCACTCAGTAGTTGGGTGATCCACCTCTTTACTGAAAGAATTTATCAGTGACTCAAGCTGAAAACTAAAGTCTTGTAAAGAGTCACCTGATTGCTCTGGTGAAGATAAATTTAATAATTGGTGCTCAAGATTTATAATAGTCTTCTCATTGTTAGCACTTACTTTAGAAGGCTGTTGTGAGCAATTGTGACCATTACTTGTGTTGCTTAAGGCTTCTTGTTTAACCTTAGCTTTGATTACAGCTTCGGCTGCTGCTGCAGCATTAGCTTTATCATTTTCTGGTTCAGATTCACTGATCATTGCAGCTTCACTTGTTTCATCTGCAGCTTCACTTGTTTCTCTGGGTTCTGGTGATAAGCTAGTTAATTCAGTAGAATTATGTATCGAACTTATAGAATCCAAGGAACATTGAGAAGTGTGGTCTGAAATTTGATCAGACTCTGTAAACAAATCATCACATGAAGCTGTATTAGATGAGAGGTTAGAAAATGAAGGTTGATCTTCAGTTGTTGATCTTGTATAGTGATCAGCATTGATTAGAGGATTCTCCTCGTCTTGATTTAGCTCAAGTATTTCATCTGAGCTGAGTGTTAACTTGGATACAGGTCTATTGATGATCTGATCCACCCACTGGGGAATATCTTGTCTCGCAAGCACCTCCTTATATCGGTCTAAACTGGTTTGAACAGAATGTTCATAGTTATCGAGATCAGATTCTGTTAGACGTGAGTGGTCTGAGACAGTATGATCGGCCTGGAGTAAATTCCTGTGGGTCTCGATTACAGTCTTGATATAATCATATTTTTGGCTGGCGATCCTTATGGAACTTGCTAGTCTATAGACGTCACCTGGGTCAGTTTCGACACAGAAATGACATTTCATAAGCAGTTTTCCTAAAGGACCTTGAAGAGCTCTCAAGAATCTTGCGTTCCTTTCTAAAGGATTCATTCTTGTGGTAAATTGAGCCTGATAGGGCTTATGTAGCTAGTGGTATAGCTATGGTCTGCTCCTTGATGTAGAGCAGGTATAATTATTGACAGCCTGATAGGGCTTATGTAGCTAGTGGTATAGCTATAGTCTGCTCCTTGATGTAGAGCAGGTATAAGTATTGACAGCCTGATAGGGCTTATGTAGCTAGTGGTATAGCTATAGTCTGCTCCTTGATGTAGAGCAGGTATAAGTATTGACAGCCTAATATTTCTTGAGGCTGGTTGTAATTTACCTCATTTAGAGGTTAGCTACCTACCTAATAATAAGTAACTAAGATTTGAGTGGTACCTTGGTCTCACTACAGGTGTTCCTCAGCTTAGCTCTTCTAAATCAGCCTCGGATGGGTAGCAGACTTACAGTAACACTCAAAGACATACATAGAAATATGCAATAAAATAATTACACAATAAATGGTTAATCCCACCCTTGATAGGGTCAGCACAAAAGAATAATATATGTGTCACTAACTAGCTTAAGCCTAGTCGTGAGAATTTCTACTTGAGAAACTACAACTATATTTAGTCTGTGCTTGTGCCAGATTCAACACAATCACAGCCTAAATTGCTACCTACCTAAGGTTGGCAAAGATTATATTATGGTGCAGTAATGTGCAAATAATTGTGCTGTGTTTTTGGGTTTTTTGTATTTTATATAATATACACTTGTGTAATTATGTGTATAAGAAATTAAATGAACACAAAGGAATTAATTGTGTTTGGCAAGTATTCTACTGCCGTAAATATTACCTAACTCCTAAATGTACTCCTAATTGTGGAATAAAATATTATCAGGGTTAGTAATGATTAACAAGTATGAGATCAGTAATTTATATTAGAATACTGGATCCCTAAATGTTAATGATCCACTGACTTGAGTGAATCAGTAATTATAACATGGATTCAGGCTATAATGGACAGTCTGCTGACAGCCATATATTGAAACATTGGTGTAGCCTAAATGGTTAACACTTAATTGGTGTTAGTGATTAATATAAGGTTATGAGCTGTTGCTCTTGGTGACTTAAGGGTTCTACTTCAGTATGAAGTGTAGGTCTAAATGTTGTGGGTAATTGGTTATGACCCACTAAAGCTATGTATAAGGTAGCTATGTTAGTGTGATCTAGGCTAACTGATGTGTTACACTGTTAGTTGACACAATTAATTAAATAGTTAGTCTAGCTTCTATCACACAAGGATTAGTTATTAATGGTTAATATTTTAATTATAAATTTAATGCCTATCCGGTTCGATAAGGACCATAATGTGGGATATTTGGGCTTGATTCTGATTAATTAATAATTAAAGTAGTAAATTAAATTACGAAGGACCACCCGCTTTTAAAGTAAAGAGGGAAACTGAGAATTTCAGATCATTAGATAAAATTCTAGAAAAACCAGTGACTATGGATATGACTAGAAAGTATGATCATAAGAATAATTAATGGGCTGTATTATTAAAGAAACAAACCTCAAACACCTACATTGGGGGGTTATTACTGGAGGTCAGTACGTCCAGGAATCAGTGTGGTTCGTTCACTAATTCAATTAATAATAATCTAATCCTATAAATAATGCTGAATATAATATTATTCATATAAAGAAGAACATGAATATGAGCATAGCAATGAGTTACAGTAAATCACACATTATGTTGAAACATTCTGAATGTATCAAATTGCTAGAATATGGAAAAAAGAAATAAGCCTTAGCTTGTAGTAGGTTCCTTTAGATAACCCTGGAAGTCCTCTTAATCTCCAAGTCTGGTACACTGACGAATGGTACGGTTAACATGGAGAAGACAGCTTGAGGAATTCGTCTCTCGAGCTGCAAGATAAATAATTACCAGTAGCAATTGATTTAATTACTCAATTCATATTCAAGATTATTGATATCTACAGATGGAATTCTAATCACCTGTTATTAGGTGTTATCTCGCCGCGTGACGCGCAATCACCCCACTATTATTAAACCTGTAAATGATGCATCAAATAAAGGGTACTTAGCTGTGGGCACTGTATAAGTATTAAGATTGCCATAATTTCGCATCCCAGGCTCCGGTGAACCTATCCTGGATTGATGCGTTTCAAGCTGGCTGATCACGTGTCGTCAGGAACCAAGTCTAGGGGTCCCTTATTTAACACCAGCACTAGTTGAAGATATTATCTGCAAGGTCGTTCACGCCTCACAGTGGCGGCTTTCATCTGCGGATGAATAACACCTGCCCGATTTGCTGGGCAATGGCGTCGTTTTTGAATACGGTAAGTGCGGTTCTGCCTCCTTCCGGCTCTGCACGTGTCCGCGTCCCGACAGAGAATGGCGTCCCCCAACCCACGCCGAGTCGACGTTCATGACACAAATTATTGTCTTGAACATTAATATTTCTCGCATTCGCGCTTGAAACTCTAAAGACTGGACGGGTTTATTATTTAGAAGAACGAAATATTATTATTTACCTATTTAAGAATAGTAAATATATAAGGGAGAGGAATTAATGTCTCCCCATGGCATTCATTGATGACGTTAACACTACCGCGAGGTAGACGCTATGATTCTAACGCTCTATTCGGCTTTTAGTTAGAGAACAATTCGTCTGCAATCAGTTGTCATACAGAATGCTTTAATTATGGAGAATCGTGTTTAATTCTCACACAAATTGAATATAATGTGTTTTACTGTAAAGAAATCTGACGCAATACTGGCGTCAGGTGACGTGAGAATTCTAGCCTAATGCACAGATGAATTATTAGTACAGGAGAATTCTACGAGTTGTTAATTTTACTTACTACAATATTAATATGGTTAGTAATAAGTAATGAGAATACAACAATGCTGTATTCGATGTTGGAAATATCCAACTGATGTAGAAGATCTACAGGTTGAAATTCTGTAGATATAAAGCCCATCATAGAAGCCGTTGATTGGTGAGTTGGGCTTGCTGCAGGAAGCGTAGGGGATTGGGGTCCGAGTAGATGGTGGTAGACCGAGCACCTTGCAGGTATGATTCAAAGTGCTGCAAGTTCAGGACGATGGAGAGTAGCTCCTTTTCGATCGTGCTATAATTCTTCTGGTGTGTTTTTAACTTGTAGCTGTAGTAGCTAACAGGTAAAACATCCTCGCCTCGTTGTTGCATCAGGACACCCCCAATGCCGGTACCACTGGCGTCGACATGGAGGATGAAAGGCTTCGTGATATCTGGCGAGGCGAGAATGGGATTAGAACAGAGCAGGAATTTAAGTTGTTCAAAAGCAATGGTCTGCTGAATGGTCCAATTATACCGTTGCTTGGGGCTGGTTAACGTGATCAAAGGTGTCGCCACCGTACTAAAATTCTTCACAAACCTTCAGTAGTAGGAGGCAAGACCAAGGAAGCGCAGGAGCTGCTTCCTGGTGGTAGGCTGTGGGTAATGCTGGATGGCTTGGGTATGTATGTTTAACGGAGCTATGCTGCCACTCCCTATCTCATGACCAAGATAACGCACTTTACCTTTGGCAAAGGTGGACTTGCCCAAATTGATGGTGAGGCCGGCTGTCAGGAGCTTGGCGAACAATCGTTGCAGATGTTCGCTCCAGATGTTGGTTGCCACAACGATGTCATCCAAGTAGGCGTAGGTGTTATCTAAGCCCTGGATGACGCGGTTGACAGCTTGCTGGAAGGTGGCCGGGGCATTACATAGTCCAAATGGAAGGCGTTCGTATCTAAAAAACCAAAGGGAGTGGTAAAGGCAGATATTTCCTTAGCTCGCTCTGTCAAACACACTTGGTAGAATCCCTTGAGTAAGTCTAACTTTGATAGATACCGAGCATTACCAATGGCGTCAAGGATGTCATCTATTCTAGGTAATGGATAAGCATCCTTGATAGTCACAAGATTCAATTTCTGGTAATCAGTACACAACCTCACTTTACCTTGCAGTTTCGGCACCAGGATGAAGGGTGAGGCCCAAGGGGACTCACAAGGGGTGGCCAGCCCATGATCCAGGAGGTACTGTACTTCAGAATGCATAACTTCCTTTTTGCTCGTGCTGATTCTGTAGAAATTTTGACGAATCGGCCGGGTGTCATGGAGTAGCTGGATGTCGTGCTGAACCACATTACAGTCCTGTGGATCATCGCTGAACAACTTCTGATGTTCCTTGAAGATTCTGATGAGAGGAGCACTATTACTGTCCTGCAAATAGGTATGAAGATCATTAAGGATTTCCAAGTTGGAAGGCACTGACTCAGTGTTAGTGCTTTCGGGAGGAGAAGCAGGGAAGGTCTCACTGTGGAGGTATGGACCTTTAAAGGTGGATAATGATACCAACACAGAAGGGGGAGTACCTTGATACTGCTTCAGGAGGTTAACGTGACACAACTGGGTCTTCCGCCGCCTATCTGGAGTCTCAAGAACGTAGTTGTGGTTGTTTCTGCACTCCTTGATGCGGTAAGGTCCTGAAAACTTGTTTTGCAATGGAGAACCTGGGATAGGAAAATATGCCAACACGAAGTCTCCTGGTTTAAATTTTCTTAGTTTGCTGCGTTGGTCAAAATTAGTCTTCATCCTCTCCTGAGCTTTCAATAGATTGTCATTAGCAAATTTACGTACTCTCTCTACAATGTGTTTTAAGTTTTGAAGAAACTGGGGCACATTCTGAGGGTCACTGAAGGTGGCATTACGGAGAGAGTCTTTGAAAGCTTTGAGAGGAGTACGGCACTTACGTCCGTAGATCATCTCATAAGGAGATACTCCTAGAGACTCATTGGGGAGACTTCTAAAAATGCACATAATGAGGTCAAGTTGTTTATCCCAGTCCTTCAAGGTTTCATTGCAAAATTTCTTTAGGAGTGCTTTAGTAGTCTGATGACTACGTTCAAGAGAACCTTGTGAAGCAGGTTGATAGGGGCTGGACAATACCTGTGTGATGTTGAACTCTTCCAGTGTCTTCTTGAAGAGATCACTGGTGAAGTTGGTGCCACAGTCACTTTGAACCTCTCTTGGAAATCCATACTTGGTGAAGATCTTCATTAGTTGTTTCACCACAGTAGCAGCAGTAATGTTCTTTACTGGAACTGCTATGGGGAATCTGGTGGTAGGACACAAGATAGTTAGTATATAGGCGTTGCCAGAACTGGTCCGGGGTAAAGGACCAACACAGTCTATGATGAGTCTGTGGAAAGGTTCCGCAGGCACCTGGATAGGAGTTAATGGAGCCTGGGGAATAGAGATGTTAGGTTTACCTGCCATCTGACATGTATGACACTGTTGCACGTACTTTTTGATGTCCTTAACCATACCTGGCCAGTAGTAGTCTTGTCTGATTCCGTGGTAGGTTTTGTTAAAACCATAGTGAGAAAGAGCTCCGTGGGCCAGGTGTAGAATATCGGGCCGTAGGCTGGTGGAAATCACTAGTTGTTCGATATTTGCCCAATCGTCGTCCTCCTTCAGCTTACTGGGTCTGTACCCAGTAGAACAACTGATTCTCTAGGAAGAACCCAGGGATACTGTCAGGTTGAGTCTCAGGCTGGAAGAATAATGATGTTAATGATTGATCTTCCTTCTGTAACTTACGGAACTCCAAACTGGTAAGATTCGGTGGTTGATTCTGAGGGTCTTGAGGGACAGCGGTAGCAGTAGAGTCAGCTGGTTGCGGGCGTGCTGCTTGTGCACGGGTGGTTACCAAAACGGGAGGAGAAACTTCATCACTCTCTTGGACCTCTGCTGAAACATACTCAAAGATGGGATTATCCACAACAGAGTTACACACCTGGGGTTTGTCCATGATGATCAGGTTGGAAGGTTGCAGATCTTCTGCCAAGTCATTGCCCAGGAGAAGTTGCCCTCCAGACATGGGAAAAGGCTTCTCCCTGATGGCGACTTGGACTTCACCGGTCACAAATGGACAATCCATGTGGACTCTGGCGAGTGGATCCGGAGTGGTAGCAGTGAGGTCAGTGATAAGGACAGTTTCCCCGGTGTAGGTGATGTTAGGCACAGTCGATTTCAATATTATTGACTGAAGAGCCGCTGTGTCCCTCAAGATCTTCAATTTGAAACGTCCCTCCGAATCTGTACCGTTGGTAGAGACAGTTCCAGGATACAGGTGTTTGCTGAAGAGAGAAAGATCATTAACAGGAACACCAACATTCATCACAGGCTTACCGGACTTAGGAGGAGTCGGTTTGGGTTTAGTTGTTTCATTGCCTTTGTATTGAGCCTTCCCACATCTCTCTATGGTATGTCCATAGAGTTTGCAATACTTACAATACAATTGAGAGCTTGCTTGATCTGTACCTACTTTATCGTAACTGTACCAAGACTTCTTACTGGGAGGTGGTGATGGTGTAAGCCGGTGGATGAGGCTGTAGGTGTCAGCCGACTTCGCACATTTGATGTAGTCGGTTTCTTCTTTATCTGCTAAATATAAACGGACGGAAGGGGGAACACGTCTCAAGAATTCCTCAACTAGCATGAGGTTGATGAGCTCTGAAAATGTAGAGACATGTGCTGCTTCCAGCCATTTCATGAAATATCTTTTCTTGGTATTGGCAAATTCTAGAGAGGTGGTGTTACTTGCCTTTAGATAGTCACGGAATTTTCGTCTGTAGCTTTCGGTGGAAAGAAGGTAGGCGTCCAAAACTGCTTGCTTCAGGGTCTGGTAGTCATTCTCAGACGCTAAGGTACTGAGAGTAACCGCAGCTCTACCTGTAAGATGCACTCTGAGAAGGGTAGACCATTGATCTGCAGGCCAGCTGAGTTTATTAGCTGGGGTCTCAAAAGTGGTGAAAAAGACATCTATCTCTGTCTCAACGAATGGTGGCATTAACTTACTTGCATGGGAGACATTGAAACTTACTGGAAGACTAGCGGTAGCTTGTTGACGCTGAGTGTGGTGTGTGTAGTTTCCAACTTGAGTTCTCGTTGACGACATTCTATAGCCATTGCCGCTTGCTGTTTGTCATGCTCACGTTGTATCTCCAGGTGACGTTGTTTTGCTTCAAGCTGTACTCTCTCACGCTCTCTGAATAGGGCCATCTCACGTTCCTTTAGGGCAGCCTCTCGTTCTTGTTCTTCTTTACTGATTGCAGCTTCTTCTCTCCTCATTTGTAGAGCTTCTTGCTGTTGCTCCCGCTCGAGTTTTGCAAGTTCGAGCATGAGTTTTATAGTTGCCAGATCTTGTTTATCTGCAATAGAATAAGTTTCGTGAGTTTCAGAGTCAATTGTCTCTTCATCTAAGAGGTGATCCATAATTAAGTTAAGCAGTTCATTTTTGTTGGCTCCATGGGGAACATCTAGTTGATACTCGTGGGCAAGAGTTTGTAATTCAGTCCTCTTGGCACGACTTAAGGTTCCTATTTCACCTGCTGAATCGTTACGAAAAGCTGGGAGACGAAACATGGTGATAAATAGCAAATAAATGTACAACGAATACTTGTGATATGGTAAGTGTGAGTAACAGGATAACGTGGCAACTGGTAACTATCCTGTGGAATTTAATATTTAACAGTTAATGTTAATTTTAGTATGATAAATGATTAGTCAATCAAAAGCGCAGGAAATCTTGTACCCGGTACTCAATGTAAGAGAATAAGGGCAAGAAAATTCTACTAAATAAATGAAACTGAGTTTCTAAAACAAATGAAACATTTAATTGCTCCAAAAGTGAATTAGGTAGTCCAAGAATGTAGGCATACCTTGCTGAGTCTCTATAGGACATACGCAAGTCTTTCCCACTAAATGAAATATGATACTTACAGAATTAGCGAACTTTGTGCCTGTAAAAAGAAAGCTAATTCCCTACCTATGTAAATATCATCATCTCTGACCGACGTGTAGGGGTGCGAGTGTCAACTGGTGACGAGAACTGCTGCTGAGGTCCCAACTCAGCAATGTAGTCCGTGCTAGAGGAACTATGGCCCTCTGTATCCTCCTTTGGTCGGATTGCAGATGATAGGGTCCGTTGCCCGAAGACAAACCAAAGTACCAGGGTACCCAAAATGATGACCTGTCTGAGATTGAGAAATATCCTAGGGACAAAAGGTGGAAAACACGAGTAATATCACTGAGGGAGGGATGACCAATTAAGAGAATGACTGCGGCCGACAGTCACCACCTAATCCAAAGTTATCCAACACTCACTATATGCTACTCTCGGAATGCACAATACACACAGCACCATATAAATATTTAAAGTAATGAAAATATTGAAAAGCAACTGTATCAAAGCCAAGTACGCTTACCACAAATTGACGTTCTGGTACTAGTACCTGAGTGAAGCTCCGTAGACAGGCCCCCATTAAATGTGACGGGAAAGCGTTGGAGTGTATATGTTCGGCAGTCCTCCAATGGCAGGTGTCAATGCCTAGTCACACTTACAAAAAAAAAAAGGTAGACTGCTTGCCTGTTTTCTGTCTGTCTGTGGTAAAGTAAGGGAAGACACGCAAAACACAAAGTACGAACAATGAAACTTTAATTAATCTAGAAAACAAAATATAAACAAAGACAAACCCTTGGCAATGTACAGTGCAAAAGAACAAGTCAAAAACAATTTAACATAAATGAATAATAGGGATGAAGTTATTGTGACTCTTCGCCTGCATAAGGATGAAGTTACTCTGCAATAATAATAAAGTTTAAAGGTGAAAAATAATCAGTTGAGAATATGGCGCTAGCTGTGAGACATCCAGCTGAATCAGTTAGTTGTTCACTGCTTGAGAGCACAAGGTTATTCTGACTTCAATGGCTGGATCAAGCCCAGACATGGACTCAGGTAGAGGGCACTAATGTGCAGTGTGCAGGTGTGCAGTCGGTGAGTCACCAATCAGGAGCAGGCAGGCTGGGAAGGGTAGTTGGCTGGTTGATGACGAGCTGGCGTGGAGGGAGTGGAGTAGGGGGGTGAGTCTTTGATACGTTTTGCCTCCTGGTCAAAACGTTTTGTGCTACTGGGAGACGTATCTTGAAGGTAGCATCTTATTCTTGAATAAAATACGTAACTTCATGTAGAGAAGAGCAGGCTCAATCTCTTGAAAGAGATTATCGTCACAAGTTGTTTCCAGGTAATCTGCTGTGCATCTTCAAGATGATAAGACCCCTTAAACCTCTTGTTTGATTGTTTGTCACCAGAAGGAAATCACTTGGGAAGTGAAATCCATGGTAAGTGTTGTCAAGGTTTCAGCATGTTTTTATTAGTTTTTTGGAAGACTAAACTGCTTATGAAGGTGTGTGTTGTGTTCAAGTCCACCATCAGAGGGTGTAAACTTGTTTTTGGAGTTGTGATTGAGATATGGTGCCTAGGCATAAGCCTGTTTTCTTTCGCTGATCGTCTTGACAGAGTTATGAGGAAATTAACTTCTGTGTTCCTTATGGATCATCTGAGTCAGTTCGATCAGGAAGTCTTTGCACTTATCTTGGGTTGTATTTATTGGTTTGGAGGTCAAAGGTTTGATATGTCGTTGTGTTGTGCTTCTGAAGGTTCTATGAGCTAAGAAGTTTTATATGTAATATTGAGGTTTAACGCTAATTTCTCTAATTTTAGTATCCATCGGGCAAGAGTATGTGTTCCACAGAGGATCAAGTGTGACGAGAAGCAGATGTCTTTGTCAGAGCATATACAGGAGAAGTCCCTAACCAACCTAACATCCAGTCAGCTTCAATTAAGCAGTTCAGCTCCAGAAAAAAAAGGAGTAATGAAAAATGGAGTCTGTCTTTGAAAATTTCATCATATAGAAAATGGATAATATGGAAACATGGGACTGATCTCAGATCAGTAAAAGAAACAGATGGAAAGATATATTGCGGTATTGACTTTGTGAAAGCAGTTACATTTATTGACAGTTCTATTCGTGCAAATAATAATAATGTTGCTGATAGGAGCGTAAAATGTGACCTGAAACTAAGGGAAATAAATGAGATAGTACCCTGGAGAGATAAATTTGCATACTACAGAGGAACATATGTGAAATCCCTGATATGTAGAAACAGTGATGTAGAACAAGATCACACGACTGAACTTTTTGATTTTCATGTAAAAATATATTGGAAGTATTTTCATTTTTGTTCAGAAATATGTCCTTATTGCTTTTACATGTTTGATGTAATTAATTCAATTAATCTCAAATGTCACACATTTTTACATTCAGAAAAAATGTCATTGATCTTCAGTCAATTGCATTTTTTTCTTGGAGGTGGAAGTGTTACGTATCTCTAGTAGGATACGTATATAAATTCATGATAATGAGTTGGCAACAGTGAGGACAGCAGCGGGGCTTGTTAGTCACAGGTATTAGACCTGTGATATTAGAGTCAATTTCCTGGTAGTTATCTTGAGATGATTTCGGGGCTTTTATTTTTTAGTGTCCCCGCGGCCCGGTCCTCGACCAGGCCACCACCCCCAGGAAGCAGCCCGTGACAGCTGACTAACACCCAGGTACCTATTTGATGCTAGGTAACAGGGGGCATAGGGTGAAAGAAACTCTGCCCATTGTTTCTCGCTGGCGCCTGAGATCGAACACAGGACCACAGGATCGCAAGTCCAGCGTGCTGTCCACTCGGCCGACCGGCTCCCGACCGGTAGGATATAGATTGCTTGTATTGTGTAGTTGCCAGCAGTTTCCTCTTTATTATTTTCCATAAATAATTATGTTCTATATAAAAATCAGTACCTTTGTTTATGCATGTAAATCTAATCATACATATTTAAGTTGTTCTTATGTTTACTTTAGCACAGCTGTTGCTCTGTTAAAGCAAATTAATTTTATGTAAATTTACCATTCGTTTGGTTGCGGGAGCGGCTGTGAGGCGTCCTGACGCCACGTTAGTCAGTAGCTGGTAGACTGGCCTCGGGTCAACTGGTCTGATTTCGGATAAGTCGGTTCTGTGTACTTTTGTTTTTGTTTTAGTAGGTATATATATCTGGGTAGCTAACCCTTGCTATATCACTAATTAATAGGCCATCTGATTATTGATATACCCGAAGAAATAGTAACCTTGATTTATATATATTTTAATTTTATATAAACCTTTTATTTTCCTGTGTGATAATTGCATCCATAGATAAATTTTCTGCTTATTAAGTATGTACGTAGTGATGTGACATTCTGGTTGGACATTAAGAGACAGGGGTCATTTGAATACTCCTAGAACGAGCCCTTACTAACCCCTGTAGTGCAACGAGCTATGCGTACCAGTACGTAACATATTTGTGCCAGAGCCTTCATGTGATCAGTTGACCTGATCTCCCGTGTATCAACCTGTTGAGCGAACAAGTTCCAGATGCGAGTCAGCCAAGGAATGGATGATCGCGGATGGAGTGATGTTCTTGAGAAAGACACTTCCAGCAAGAGACTATTAAAGGTTGAGAGTCTGATACTACAGGTGGTAACTACTGGTAGTCCATGGAGTTTGGCCAGGTGTGGAACTTTGAGTATGTTGGCCTTGTACATAACAGTAAAACCTTTATTTTACCTTATTTTTACTTTAATCATCGTTTGTGGTTGAGTGGTGAATAATCCACTGCACTATATTTACGTGAACAGATCTTTACCCCTGTCCAGGTAGTACACACATGTGTGGAGTCTTGCATGCGTACATACATGTCTGAGTGCTCAGTAACTCAATACATTATTTGCTGTCTGACACATCTTTAATTAACCCTCTCCAGGCAGGACTGAAGGAGAAAAATATATGTAAACCGGAAAGCATTTGTAGAAATAGTTAGCCACGTATGTGGTACAAAGTAAACTTTAAAATTCACTAACACTTCGTGCCCCCATCACATGTGTCTGTGTCTACTCCCTTGTGTGCTCTTACCTAAATGTGCTTGCTGGGTCGAGCTCTAGCTCTTGAACCACACCACACCAGTTGTTGTTATGTAATGTAGCTTTTTATCTCAATGTTTCGATTGATTCATTGTATTGGATTCTTCTATCGTTTTTTCTAGTACGAAATATTTGATCATGACCCTCGTGGTGTGGGTGTTGTTCCTCACATCACTGTGGCTCCCTGACGACCCTCGTGGTGTGGGTGTTGCTCCTCACATCTCTGTGGCTCCCTGACGACCCTCGTGGTGTGTGTTGTTCCTCACATCACTGTGGCTCCCTGACGACCCTCGTGGTGTGGGTGTTGTTCCTCACATCTCTGTGGCTCCCTGACGACCCTCGTGGTGTGTGTTGTTCCTCACATCACTGTGGCTCCCTGACGACCCTCGTGGTGTGGGTGTTGTTCCTCACATCTCTGTGGCTCCCTGACGACCCTCGTGGTGTGTGTTGTTCCTCACATCTCTGTGGCTCCCTGACGACCCTCGTGGTGTGTGTTGTTCCTCACATCTCTGTGGCTCCCTGACGACCCTCGTGGTGTGGGTGTTGTTCCTCACATCTCTGTGGCTCCCTGACGACCCTCGTGGTGTGTGTTGTTCCTCACATCACTGTGGCTCCCTGACGACCCTCGTGGTGTGGGTGTTGCTCCTCACATCTCTGTGGCTCCCTGACGACCCTCGTGGTGTGTGTTGTTCCTCACATCACTGTGGTTCCCTGACGACCCTCGTGGTGTGGGTGTTGTTCCTCACATCTCTGTGGCTCCCTGACGACCCTCGTGGTGTGGGTGTTGCTCCTCACATCTCTGTGGCTCCCTGACGACCCTCGTGGTGTGTGTTGTTCCTCACATCTCTGTGGCTCCCTGACGACCCTCGTGGTGTGGGTGTTGTTCCTCACATCTCTGTGGCTCCCTGACGACCCTCGTGGTGTGTGTTGTTCCTCACATCTCTGTGGCTCCCTGACGACCCTCGTGGTGTGGGTGTTGTTCCTCACATCTCTGTGGCACCCTGACGACCCTCGTGGTGTGTGTTGTTCCTCACATCACTGTGGCTCCCTGACGACCCTCGTGGTGTGGGTGTTGCTCCTCACATCTCTGTGGCTCCCTGACGACCCTCGTGGTGTGTGTTGTTCCTCACATCACTGTGGTTCCCTGACGACCCTCGTGGTGTGGGTGTTGTTCCTCACATCTCTGTGGCTCCCTGACGACCCTCGTGGTGTGGGTGTTGCTCCTCACATCTCTGTGGCTCCCTGACGACCCTCGTGGTGTGTGTTGTTCCTCACATCTCTGTGGCTCCCTGACGACCCTCGTGGTGTGGGTGTTGTTCCTCACATCTCTGTGGCTCCCCAGCGCCCCAAGATTGAAATTGTGTTCATATTTATTTTTGTATTGCCCATAATATGACCTCTCTATCGAACGTATGTATTTTCATGAGAATGTATTATGCAGTTATTATGTCTCCTTGATTCCGTCACACAAGTGTGGTGAGATACAGGTGTCGTAGCTTGTCCTTATTCTAGTGAGAACCATAGTGCATTCCTCTATTTCTTCTTGTTCGATTTTGTTTATTTTGTATGAGTGAATGTCGGGGATCGATACTCCGGAATGAGCAATGTACGTTTTATGCAATCTGAAGTCCTCGGCTCCTAAGGTCGTGTATGATCTCATGTTGGCCTGAAACGGTTTGCGTGCTACCAGCTTTGTAAGAATACACTACTCGCCCAACAATATACTTATTTCACTGTAACTCCTTCTATATGAATAAATAAATAAGTTAAATTAATAAAGTGTTACATATGCTGATGTTACTCCACTTATAGTAGCCTCCTATGCTTGACAATGGGTTATGTCGCTCTCATGGTTATTTGTTATATTTCAGGGACTCGTTAGCCTCTCATTCAACGTTGTTCAAAACGCCTCCAATTATCCATTCAATGCATTTATCTGCGTTGAGTTAAGTTGTCATTTATCTGTTCCTCCTTGAAGCGTATTCATGTCACACTTGATTACCTTGCCATCCTAATGTGTTGTTAATTAACAAGTCATTTAAATAACCTTGGGATTTAGGTCCTCTACGTAGAGCAGTGACATTAACCACATTACTCACTCTTGTGGTACTGGTGACCTTCCTCCACTCTAAGTCTTCTTCCCCTCACCATAACAATCTGCTTCCTTTTGGAGTTGTCTCTAATCTGACACACACCATGTTTGAAATATCTCCTCAGATGTTATCTATGGTCACTGTAATGTTGTCTCAGCTGGTGTTCCTTCACTACCTCCTCCAAGGACACCATGGCATCTTGGGCACCATATATTCCTGAAATCTTCTCTCCCTCTAATTTCTTGTCTCGGGCTGCTGGTCGTTAATACTTGCATGAGGCCTTTACTCATTAGCAACTGTGCATCACGGCCTTCTGACACCAGTGTATGGATCTCTCGGACCATACAACACTAATTGTCCTCCTAGCGCGTTACGTTTTTTATGCAATCATCCCGGCGAAAAAATGGGGGATTCGGAGAACTTAAAACCGCCACAATACTGACGCTTCCTTGGACTAATAAGTCGCGGCTCCAGTAGGTCAGTGGGTAGAGGTTGTTGACGAATTTGGCTACAATTATCCACTGAAGTATTTACTGATGGAAATCGAAAGAATTGACTCCACAGATTTTAATTTACTATTTGTGTTTGCAGGATCGAGCTGTTAGCTCTTGGACCAAGCCTTTCTAACCAGTCGGTTGTCTAATGAACTTATTCTCGACCTAATTTCCGTTATCGTATCTACAACATATATATCTCTGTAACACACACACATACAGACATCCCCAGCATGCAGACTGTGCAAACCAAAATGTTCTTGCACGGTCGAGCTATGCACCTTGCCCCGTCTTCCCAGCATTCTAAGATTAATGCAATGACAATACGATAAGATTTTGTATGAATTAACTTCACGACATTTACAACTAACCTATTCTACCCTATCATTCAAAAAGTTCATCCTGACATCTTTGTTACTCATTTGTGACTCTTTAATATTCATTTATACCCCTCGCACTATTGTCCGAGCTTTGAACAATGGTTTATGTCTACTATGTAAATATCCCTTTAGAATCTTTAACATCGTTATCATGTCTCTCCGATCTCACCTGTTCTCCAGTATGGGAAGGGTTTAGTGCACTCTGCCTTTCCTCATGATGCCACCCCCTGCACATCAGGAACAGGGGTTGTTGCATATCTTGTAACAACCCCATATAACAACAAGGGTTGTTGCACTTTTTCAAGGTTTTCCGTGTCGTTTTTTTCAATTGGGTGGATCTGGAATGGGTGTAAGGTCCGGAAAGCTGCTTTGTCAAAGTTTCAACAGATACGCGGACGTTGGCCAGTGAGGATGGTTCTGATGTCGTTATTCTGTTAATGTGTGCTTGTGGCCTCAGATCTGGTGTTACGTCTACTCACAAGTCTTTCTCATTCTCTAATTTAAGAATGTCTCCCCTTCATTTCATAAGGCTGTTCTGGTCTTTTAACTCCTATTTCAATTGTAATTACTTTTCATTTGGCCTGGCTGTATTCAAGCAGACATTTTTCAAACCTCTGGAGTGCGCAAAAATCCGCTTGCAAGGTGTCAGTATTTATCTCTATCATGATTTTTTACATTTGTTTTCCATCACTTGAGACCATTTGCATGAAGGTGCCAGATTTATGTCAGGTCGTTGTTATTTATTAGAAACTGGATGGACCTCAGTTCCGGCCTTAGTGTACCCCACTCGTAACCTCTCTCTCCACTCTCATATCACGCTCGAGCTGCAAACCCTTTGCTTTTTCCCCGAGAGAAGAAGAACCTTGTTGTGACTCATTTATTAATCTTTGTTTTTGTCACAAAAAAACATCTCTCTCTCTCACCTACCTATGTACTCTTCCAAATGCACCTGTCATCTTCTCTCCCTTGAGCAGGAGTCTCTTGTGCTGGACAGTATCGAAAGTTTCTTAAAAGTTGAGGAACATGGAGACGTGTGCGTGTTTACTGTGTGAATTAACACTTTGTGCTGCAGGACCGAGCGGTCAGCTCCAGCACCCTCGTCTCTCACTGTTGGTTGTGTAATTTTCTACTAACTCCAGACTTCTTTTCCTATATCAGTTCTACTACATATATCTCTCTCAAACACTCACACATATTCCAAGATACAGCCCATAACAACTTCCTATCTCCCGGGTACTTATTTACTGCTAGGTAACATAGGCATCAGGTTAAAAAAAAACTTTACCTATTTGTTTTACTTCACCCGGGAATCAAACTCAGGTCCTTTGGACTACGACTCACCATAACTGTTCACTAGACCACGAGGACCTGTGTGTGTGTGTATACTCACCTGGATGTACTCACCAAGATGTAGTCGCCTAGTTGTGCTTGCGGGGGTTGAGCTCTTTGAGCTCTTTGGTCCCTCCTAACACTGTACAATGCTTTCTAATGTCCCTGTGACTCATTTGGGTACTAAGTTTCCACCTGAGTCCCCTTGTTCGTGTTACACTCGTGCTAAAGAGTTTGTCTTTTTCCCCCCTGTCAATACCCCTTTGAAGAAATTTGTACAGGGTTATCATGTCTCCCCTTATTCTTCTGTTTTCCAGGGACGTGAGGCTTAGCTCCCTTAGCCTTCCCTCATAGCTCATACCTCTCAGTTCCGGGACTGATGGCATACCGCTAAATCTTCTCTAACTCTATCCTGAGTTTAACTAGGTATGGACTCCAGGCTGGAGCTGCATATTCCAGGATCGGTCTGACATAAGTCGTACACAGGGTCTTAAACGATTCCTTACACAAGTTTTTAAAGACAGTTCTTATGTTGGCTAACCTAGCATATGCCACTGATGATATCCTTTTGATGTGGGCCTCTGGGGACAGGTTCGGTGTGACATCAGCCCCCAGATCTTTCTCTATTTGACTCTTGCAGGATATCACCTCCCAGATGGTACATTGTATTCAGCATTCTGCTTCCTTCACCAAATTTCATTACCTTACACTTTCCTGAGTTGAACTTTGGTTGCCATTTTCTAGACCATTACTCCAGTTTGTCCAGATCGTCATGTAGTCTATCTTCATTTATCTTGATTCTTCTTATAATTTTTGCATCATCAGCAAACATTGATAGGAATGAGTCTATACCCTCTGGAAGATCGTTTACATATATTAGAAACAGGATGGGTCCAAGTACAGAGCCCTGTGGGACTCTAGTGACATCTCGCCACTCTAATGTCTCCCCCCTCACAGTTACTCGCTGCTTCCTGTTGCTTAGATACTCCTTTATCCACTGGAGCACCTTTCTATATACTCCTGCCTGTTGCTCCAACTTTGCAACAACCTTTTATGGGATACTGTTTCCGACTGTCCAAGAAAATGTAGTCTGCCCACCCTTCTCTTTCTTGCCTAATTTTTGTTGCTTGGTCATTGAATTCTATTAAACCTGTGAGGCACGATTTACCATCTCTGAATTCATGCTGGTGGTGTGTTACAAAGCTATTTCTTCTCCAGATGTTCAACGAACCTTTTCCTTACGATCCTCTCCATCACCTTGCATGGTACACAAGTTACGGAAACTGGCCTGTAGTTCAGTGCCTCTTGCTTGTCACCCTTTTTGTATATTGAGACTACATTAGCTGTCTTCCAGCTTTCCGGTAGGTCTCTTGTTTCCAATGACCTTTTATATTCCATAGAAAGTTGCAAACTTAGTGCTTCTGCAACTTCTTTTAGTATCTTCGGTGAGATTCTGTCAGGCCCAACAGCCTTTGTCACGTTCAGCTCCAACAGATACCTTTTTTACCTCATCACTGGTGAGGTGAAAATCCTCCAAAGTTGCTTGGTTGGCCTTCTCCTCATTTGGTACAGATGCTTCTCCTTGTTCTTTTGTGAAGACCTCTTGGCATCTCTTATTGAGTTCTTTACTGCTCACAGGGTCGTGCCAGGCTCCTAGCCCCGCTTTCCGGACGTTGTTAGATTAATGTATGCGGTGATCATTTCTCACACTAGCTTCAACAACTTCCACGTCTAACCTGTTCAAGTTATTGACAGCTCTGACACTGAAATAGTGTTTTCTGACGTGTCTGTAACTTATTTGTGTCTCCAGTTTCTGTCCGTGACCACTCGTTCTGCTGTTCCTAGCTTTGGACAATGCTGCTTTGTCTACTTTGTATTCACCTACTTGTGCTTGCGGGGGGTTGAGCTCTGTTTTTTTCGGCCCGCTTCCCAACTATCAATCAATCAACTGTTACTAACGACTAACTCATTTTTTCTACACAAACATATGCATCCCCCTCTCCCCCCCCCCCGGAAGCAGCCCGTAACAGCTATACAACTCCCAGGTACCTATTTACTGCTAGATAACAGGGGCATCAGGGAGAAAGAAACTCTGGCCATTTTTTTCTCTCTACCATCACCGGGGATCGAACCCGGACCTTAGGATTACGAGCCCAGAGCGCTGTCCACTCAGCTATTAGACCCCCCCTCTCAGACCCTGTGTACTCACCTAGTTTTGCTTGCGAGGGTTGAACTCTGGCTCTTCGGTCCCGCCTCTCAATTGTCAATCAACTGATGTACAGGATCCTGAGCTTATTGGGCTCTATCATATCTACACTTGAAACTGTGTATGGAGTCAGCCTCCACCACATCACTTCCTAATGCATTCCATTTGTCAACCACTCTGACACTAAAAAAGTTCTTTCTAATATCTCTGTGGCTCATTTGAGCACTCAATTTCCACCTGTGTCCCCTTGTGCGTGTGCCCCTTGTGTTAAATTGCCTGTCTTTATCTACCCTATCAATTCCTTTGAGAATCTTGTATGCAGTGATCATTTCCCCCTTAATTCTTCTATCTTCCAGCGACGCGAGGTTTAATTCCCGTAGTCTCTCCTGGTAGCTCATACCCCTCAGTTCGGATACTATTCTGGTGGCAAACCTTTGAACTTTTTCCAGTTTAGTCTTTTGCTTGACTAGATATGGACTCCATGCTGGAGCGGCATACTCCAGGATTGGTCTGATATATGTGGCATACAAAGCTCTGAATGATTCCTTACAATAGTTTCTAAAGGCCGTTCTTATCGTGGCCAGCCTGGCATATGCCGCTGTTGTTATCCTCTTGATATGGGCTTCAGGAGACAGGTCTGGCGTGATATCAATACCCAAGTCTTACTCTATCTGTGACTCTTGAAGAGTTTCATCTCCCAAATGATACCTTGCATCTGGCCTCCTGCTCCCTGCACCTATCTTCATTACATTACATTACATTACATTACATTACATTGTAATCACCTAGTTGTGCTTGCGGGGGTTGAGCTCTGCTCTTTTGGTCCGCCTCTCATCTGTCAATTAATTAACTGTTACTAACTACTAATTTCTGTTCACATACACACAGGAAGCAGCCCGGAGCAGCTGTCTAACTCCCAAGTACCTATTTACTGATAGGTATTAGGTGCATCAATGGTGAAGAAAACTCTACCCATTTGTTTTTCCGGCGACGCTGGAGGATCGAACCCCGGTTCCTAGGTCCACGAGTGTAGAGCTCTGTCCACTCAGCCACCACCTTCCACTGAGAATTGTGTGTGTGTGTGTCTGTGTGCTCTTTTGTGGATATAAGTTTTCGTCAATGTGTAACTCCGTGGTCAACTGTCCTCCATTACTGCTTCTCCCTATCTCCGTTTTCTTCTTCACCAACTTCCTCTTCAACTTCTATTTACCATTCCCCTCCTATTCTCTTTATACGGTTCCCTCTGGCCATTATCGCTGCCACAATCTTTACTGCTGCATCTCGGCTTCGTCCCAGGAGAGGCCTATCAGAGCGTGTTTCTGGCCCCTTCTTGGTCCCGTCTTAACTGTCCTGAGACCGTCACCGACCGCTGGCATTATCTTAACTCCAGAAGGCGTCGGTATTTGTGCGTTAGTGTGTGAGTGATCTTGTCAAACAGTCTGCGTGTGTGAGTGATCTTGTCCAAAAGTCTGCGTGTGTGAGTGATCTTGTCCAACAGTCTGCGTGTGTGAGTGATCTTGTCCATCAGTCTGCGTGTGTGAGTGATCTTGTCCAACAGTCTGCGTGTGTGAGTGATCTTGTCAAACAGTCTGCGTGTGTGAGTGATCTTGTCCAACAGTCTGCGTGTGTGAGTGATCTTGTCAAACAGTCTGCGTGTGTGAGTGATCTTGTCCAACAGTCTGCGTGTGTGAGTGATCTTGTCCATCAGTCTGCGTGTGTGAGTGATCTTGTCCATCAGTCTGCGGGTGTGAGTGATCTTGTTCATCAGTATGTGTGTGTGAGAGAGTGATCTTGCCCAACAGTTTGTGTGTGAGTGATCTTGCCCAACAGTTTGTGTGTGAGAGTGTGATCTTGCCCAACAGTTTGTGTGTGAGAGAGTGATCTTGCCCAACAGTTTGTGTGTGAGAGAGTGATCTTGCCCAATAGTTTGTGTGTGAGAGAGTGATCTTGCCCAACAGTTTGTGTGTGTGAGAGTGATCTTGCCCAACAGTTTGTGTGTGAGTGATCTTGCCCAACAGTCTGTGTGTGAGTGATCTTGCCCAACAGTCTGTCTGTGAGTGATCTTGCCCAACAGTCTGTGTGTGTGAGTGATCTTGCCCAACAGTTTGTGTGTGTGAGTGATCTTGCCCAACAGTTTGTGTGTGTGAGTGATCTTGCCCAACAGTTTGTGTGTGTGAGTGATCTTGCCCAACAGTATGTGTGTGAGAGTGTGATCTTGCCCAACAGTCTGCGTGTGTGAGTGTGATCCTACCTAACAAAGTTTCGGTAATCACCTAGTTGTACATACCTGGGTGTGCTTGGTGGGGTTGAGCTTCGGCTCTTTGGTCCCGCCTCTCATATGTCAATCTGAGTATAGGTTTCTGACCATATTGGGCCCTATCATATCTACATTTGAGACTGTGTATGGAGTCAGACTCCACCATGTCACTTCCATTCCATTTATTAATTACTCTGACACTGAAAAAGTTTTTTCGAATGTCTCTGTGGCTCATATTGATACTCAGTTTCCACCTGTGTTCTCTTGTGCGAGTACCACCCTTGCCTAATAATTTTGTTAGCGAGATGGATTATTCAATAAGTTCAAATTTAATAATTAAATAAATGACTTGGAAAAATTAAACAGAATTCCTATAAACATTCAGTAGGAAACTGTTTTAAGTAATAAAAATCCCAGACAAGGAATGGAACAACTGACTTCCGATGAATATAAAGTCTGTCTGAGACATGTTCTGTGGCAGAAAGCCAGACAGAGAACGCAGACGGCACTACAAAAGTAAGAAAAAATGGAAATGCTTAAACAGACACGACTATCCCTACAAAGAAGGAATAATTTAAACAGGGAGATTGAAGAAATCGAGCAGAGACTGAAGCAATCATATCAGATTGAAGAAATGTAATTAGAACAAAAAGCCATACAAGAGATAAAGAAAAACACAAAATATTTCTTCACATGTGCCAAAAGCATAAATCGCTCTGAGATAGGACTTATACAAGTGAAGCGTTATACAGAGAATGAAAAAGAAATGATCGAAATCCCAAAATAGCAGTATGAAGACATGTTTAGCATCCCAATAAACAGCATGAAGGTAAACCATCCAAACAGCTTCTTTATGTGCGATAACCCAACCCCTCAAAATATAACTGATATCAACACGAACGCTGCAGATTTTGAATGAGAAATTGACAACATGCCCATACACACAAAATGTGTTAAAGTGGCGTACCTTTGTGTGGGTGTGAGAGTGTGATCCCTATCTGGATAGATCCTTACCTTTTAGAGGAGATTTCGAACCTTTTCACGGCTTCTATTGATTTTCTCATTGTTACATCACATTAATTTTCCTTGTACAAAGAACTGAAGAGCATGGGTAAAGAATGTAAGTTAGGATATTGTATTGTAAGGAATAATAAGAATATATAAGGACAAAATAAGGTATTTATAGAGTAGAATAAGTAAATATAGGGTAAGGTATTAAAAGGTAAAGTACAGTGAGATAAAGTCTTGTATTGCAAGGGAAATGTAGGGTAAGGAATTGCAACATATGTTAAGGAAATATGAGGTATGTTATGTAAGATAAATTTGACTTAGGTAATGTAGGGTTAAGTATTGTAAGACAAAACAGGGTCTCGAATTACAAGGAAATGTGTGGTCTGACATTGCCACAAAAGTTAAGGGAATATAAGGTAAGGTCAAATATAAAGTGAAACAAACTAAGGTAATGATGGGTTTGGTATTGTAAGGTAAGGTACAGTGAGGTAAGGTAAGGGAAAAGTGATATAAGTTTACTAAAACGAATGTTGATGTGACAAATGAATAACATTCATTTGTTTGTTGTTGTTGTTGTTGTTTTAGATTCAGCTACTAGGAACAAACGTTCCAAGTAGCGTTCCAAGTTCCAAGAACAAACGTTCCAAGTTGGGCTATGGTTAACCCGTAGTGGACTTCTTCATTTATCACTTAAATGACATATGAAGGCTATTGTAGGTAAGGTACTGAAAGGAAATGTAATATAAGGAAAAGTAGTGTAAGGTAAAGTTAAGCAAGGGAAGGTAGTGTAAGGTAAGGTTAAGCCAGGGAGGGTAATATAAGGTAAAGCATTAAAGGGAAAGGAAATGTAATTATGCAAAGTAAGGAAAGTAAGATAGAATAGGGTAACATAAGGTATGATAAGGGAAAGTAATATCAGGTGAAGTAACGTAACAAGTGAGGTAAATAATGGGTAAATAGTAAGGGAGTTTGATGTAGGTGATCATTGATCAAGTTAGGCAAAAAAAGTAAAGTAATTCTATGAGCAAGATCGAGTTCAGGAAAGCTTAGTAAGACAACATAAGATAAATTTTTAGTTGTTAAATCTGAAAATATTAAATGTTTTATTAAGAGTGCTTCCCACACCTCCATGATGCTCCACAAGGTAGATCACTAGAGCAGTGTGCTTCCCACACCTCCATGATGCTCCACAAGGTAGATCACTAGAGCAGTGTGCTTCCCACACCTCCATGATGCTCCACAAGGTAGATCACTAGAGCAGTGTGCTTCCCACACCTCCATGATGCTCCACAAGGTAGATCACTAGAGCAGTATTACCTCCTCTCCTTAATGGAGTTATTGCTTATAAAAGAGCAATAACATAAATTATGTTTTACAACTTTTTCAAATACGAATTATTTAACTATTACTAAACTCGTTTTGTTCTCTAAATTTCAGCCCCAAAAATGAATGTGTATAAGATAATTACACTTTACCCAACAAAACTCCACAACATTTTTAATGAAAAATAATCAATATATTAATTAATAATGAATCCTTTTCTATTTTGATGAGATCAGAAGGTTGCATATAAAAGAATATATTTTTTACCTGTAAAGTATTATTAATTTTATATAAAAAAAAATCCCACAAAAGCTCCATGGAAAACATTATTTATATATGATGGGAGATGTTTACTACTCACGCTCTTTGTAATAATAATTTAAGTAAGTGACATAGTCAATAAATAACAGACTCCTACATGTTTGTAACCGATCATAGGTAAGTGTGATGAAGCCAACATTGAGCACAGCTCTCGTATTCACAAGACATGATAATCCAGCCCGTCCTCCTAAGCTTTCCTAACGTCAAGAAAACATTAAAGTGTCCTCTCCTAACCTACCAGAGGACTCAAAACATATAACGGGACAGTACGTCACTTATGCGAACTACTCAATTTTCAAGTACAACAATTATGTAACTCATATGATCGAAATGCGACGACATTTGTAGAAGGACAGGTTGTTATCACATTCCTCGACAAATATTGCAGTTACCACAGCCATCTATACCTGTCTGTACTTAATGTTTTTCCTCAAGGAAGTCGTCCAGCGATTATTTCATTAGCGTTCTTACCTAAGTCTGGCTCATCAAGCCAACACTCTCTCTCAAGTGAAGACTATTCTTCTATCTATCTACTGTCTGTCTCTGTCTTTGCATCTGCCTTTATCTCTGTCTGACTTTATCTGTCTCTGTCCCTCTCTTTGTCTCGATCGGTCTGCTCTGTCTGCCTGTCTCTTTCATAAACAATATAATTGTCTAATGTGTGGGTCATCGCCAGTGAGAGAAGCTTAGTGGAATGAAATGCTAAAAAAACATTACTCCTTACTCCTTACCCACGAGCATTCCTCCTGCCAATTTGGGCGAGGCCCGCACGAGGTGTGTGGGTTCAGCCTGGTTCAACCATGACGACGAGCGGACGTCAGGATATTAATACCGCCCTTTGGCATTCCTATTCAACGGCTCGGGTTGTTACGACGCCTGGCACACATATCGCCTTAAGTCACAGGATAGTTGATAGAATTTGAACGTTTTCTGACTGCTTCTTCGGACGGGGTGACGGTGTCTGGCGCCGTATTGGTTGAGAGGTGCCGAGTGCCCTAAACCGTGTGGGCTCCTGGTGTGCCCTCAGCCGTGGTGGTGGGCTCCTGGTGTGCCCTCAGCCGTACTGGTGGGCTCCTGGTGTGCCCTCAGCCGTGGTGGTGGGCTCCTGGTGTGCCCTCAGCCGTGGTGGGCTCCTAGTGTGCCCTCAGCCGTGGTGGTGGGCTCCTGGTGTGCCCTCAGCCGTGGTGGGCTCCTGGTGTGCCCTCAGCCGTGGTGGGCTCCTGGTGTGCCCTCAGTCGTAGTGGGCTCCTGGTGTGCCCTCAGCCGTGGTGGGCTCCTGGTGTGTCCTCAGTCGTGGTGGGCTCCTGGTGTGCCCTCAGCCGTGGTGGGCTCCTGGTGTGCCCTCAGCCGTGGTGGTGGGCTCCTGGTGTGCCCTCAGCCGTGGTGGGCTCCTGGTGTGCCCTCAGCCGTGGTGGGCTCCTGGTGTGCCCTCAGTCGTAGTGGGCTCCTGGTGTGCCCTCAGCCGTGGTGGGCTCCTGGTGTGTCCTCAGTCGTGGTGGGCTCCTGGTGTGCCCTCAGCCGTGGTGGGCTCCTGGTGTGCCCTCAGCCGTGGTGGTGGGCTCCTGGTGTGCCCTCAGCCGTGGTGGGCTCCTGGTGTGCCCTCAGCCGTGGTGGTGGGCTCCTGGTGTGCCCTCAGCCGTGGTGGGCTCCTGGTGTGCCCTCAGCCGTGATGGGCTCCTGGTGTGTCCTCAGTCGTGGTGGGCTCCTGGTGTGCCCTCAGCCGTGGTGGGCTCCTGGTGTGCCCTCAGCCGTGGTGGTGGGCTCCTGGTGTGCCCTCAGCCGTGGTGGGCTCCTAGTGTGCCCTCAGCCGTGGTGGGCTCCTGGTGTGCCCTCAGTCGTAGTGGGCTCCTGGTGTGCCCTCAGCCGTGGTGGGCTCCTGGTGTGTCCTCAGTCGTGGTGGGCTCCTGGTGTGCCCTCAGCCGTGGTGGGCTCCTGGTGTGCCCTCAGCCGTGGTGGTGGGCTCCTGGTGTGCCCTCAGCCGTGGTGGTGGGCTCCTGGTGTGCCCTCAGCCGTGGTGGGCTCCTGGTGTGCCCTCAGCCGTGGTGGGCTCCTGGTGTGCCCTCAGCCGTGGTGGTGGGCTCCTGGTGTGCCCTCAGTCGTGGTGGGCTCCTGGTGTGCCCTCAGTCGTGGTGGTGGGCTCCTGGTGTGCCCTCAGCCGTGGTGGGCTCCTGGTGTGCCCTCAGCCGTGGTGGGCTCCTGGTGTGCCCTCAGTCGTAGTGGGCTCCTGGTGTGCCCTCAGCCGTGGTGGGCTCCTGGTGTGCCCTCAACCGTGTGGGCTCCTGGTGTACCCTCAGCCGTGGTGGGCTCCTGGTGTGCCCTCAGCCGTGGTGGAGGGCTCCTGGTGTGCCCTCAGTCGTGGTGGGCTCCTGGTGTGCCCTCAGCCGTGGTGGTGGGCTCCTGGTGTGCCCTCAGCCGTGGTGGGCTCCTGGTGTGCCCTCAGCCGTGGTGGGCTCCTGGTGTGCCCTCAGTCGTAGTGGGCTCCTGGTGTGCCCTCAGCCGTGGTGGGCTCCTGGTGTGCCCTCAACCGTGTGGGCTCCTGGTGTGCCCTCAGCCGTGGTGGGCTCCTGGTGTGCCCTCAGCCATGGTGGTGGGCTCCTGGTGTGCCCTCAGCCGTGGTGGGCTCCTGGTGTGCCCTCAGACGTAGTAGGATCCTGGTGTGCCCTCAACCGTGTGGGCTCCTGGTGTGCCCTCAGCCGTGGTGGGCTTCTGGTGTGCCCTCAGCCGTGGTGGGCTTCTGGTGTGCCCTCAGTCGTGGTGGGCTCCTGGTGTGTCCTCAGCCGTGGTGGGCTTCTGGTGTGCCCTCAGCCGTGGTGGGCTTCTGGTGTGCCCTCAGTCGTGGTGGGCTTCTGGTGTGCCCTCAGCCGTGGTGGGCTTCTGGTGTGCCCTCAGTCGTAGTGGGCTCCTGGTGTGTCCTCAGCCGTGGTGGGCTCCTGGTGTGCCCTCAGCCGTGGTGGGCTTCTGGTGTGCCCTCAGTCGTGGTGGGCTTCTGGTGTGCCCTCAGCCGTGGTGGGCTTCTGGTGTGCCCTCAGTCGTATTGGGCTTCTGGTGTGCCCTCAGTCGTGGTGGGCTCCTGGTGTGCCCTCAGGCGTGGTGGGCTCCTGGTGTGCCCTCAGCCGTGGTAGGCTCCTGTTGTGCCCTCAGCCGTGGTGGGCTCCTGGTGTGCCCTCAGCCGTGGTGGGCTCCTGGTGTGCCCTCAGTCGTGGTGGGCTCCTGGTGTGCCCTCAGCCGTGGTGGGCTCCTGGTGTGCCCTCAGCCGTGGTGGGCTCCTGGTGTTCCCTCAGTCGTATTGGGCTTCTGGTGTGCCCTCAGTCGTGGTGGGCTCCTGGTGTGCCCTCAGCCGTGGTGGGCTCCTGGTGTGCCCTCAGTCGTGATGGGCTCCTGGTGTGACCTCAGTCGTGGTGGGCTCCTGGTGTGCCCTCAGCCGTGGTGGGCTCTTGGTGTGCCCTCAGTCGTGGTGGGCTCTTGGTGTAACGGGGGGTGGGGGAAATAGCTCTATCTTGTCCATTATTCCACCCCCCAGTTAACTAACGAGGCCGGGGGAAACAGCTCTCTCTAGTCCGTTATCCCGTCCTCAGTTACCTAACTATTCTAGAGCACCTCCAGAGTTCCTAAGGCAACCTCTCTCGTTCAACACCTTGTAACCTAGGTATTTGACTACCTAGGTGCTAAGACTACAAGGCGCCGTAACTTGATCAGCTACCCGAAACTCTAGAGAGAACTCTAGAATACAGAATCATTGCCTCAAACGTAAAAGAAATAACGAAAGGAAAGAAATGCATAGTGAAGTAATTAGTGAGGGTTTGGGGTGAGAGGGAGAGAAGTGGGAGGAGTGAGGGTCATTAGTTGAAAGTGCGAGTTCAGAGAGGGGTGGAGGGAGAGGTGTAGATAGGTAGAAGAAGAAGAGTAGATAGTAGAAGTCGAAATGCTGCCACCATCCATTCATGATCATTACATACAAGACAAGGAATGGAACTTGCCTGTATCACAAAATTCTCAAAGGATGTTATCATGAGTTCATTATTAATCTGTCCCATCTTTATCATGTATCAACTCCAAACATGTACTCATTAAATCATGAAACCAGTAATCACAGAGGCTTTCTCACCTCAACTCAAATCTCTAGGGAACAAAGTTAAACACAATTTAAATAATAAATTCATAATTATATTTCCCATGAAGTATCATAATTTAGCAATTCAATTAAAATGTTCCAGTTTAATATGCAAAGTGAGTCATCATCCAAGAATTCGAGAACCCTACAACTTGACTGTCCCTGATCATCACACAACATATGTAAACACGACCAAGTCACCTTACTGTTCACTCACCAAGTGTCTCTGCCTATAGCTGGATAGAGGGGGGGGGGGGTCTGTAGTTGACAGAGACTCCCGCCCTGCCGGCCGACAGCCTTCCTGCTAGGCCGTCTCTTCTGCAATCCTGACTGCCGTTCTGTCTGTTCTGTCTGCTAATGCTCCATGCTGGATAGCTCTCCGAGTTTATATTGGGGAACCTAGTAGCTAACTCCGCCCACAAGTAGATAGCCTCCGGCACTACCAAGCCACTCCTTAAACGTCGGCATGTTTGAAGGCTACCCGGCTCCAATTATACGCTTAGCGGAAGCAAGGTGAAATTATCATGATCTGACCTCAGGTCACTTGGGGTCATTAACGGTTAGAGGTGTGAGATCTCAGGCAGACAACTGGCGCCTCTCAGATCCTTGTCTGTGACTCGTGTACTCTATGTATGTATTAACCTAAACCAAACACTTTTACAGTGTTACATCTCCCCTTCTCCCCGAAAATAAAGTTTTTGCAACACTGCTAAAGCAAGCTAGCTGTGTGCGACAACTTTATTAACGAAAAGAATACATCCTAGCTAAACAAATATACATCATCCTACTCTAAAAAATGAAATATGTAGACAGACGTCCATTGTCTCTGGCTGGGCGACGTCACTGCTTGGTCTTGTAGATAATCCTGTACCACATTTCTTCAACACAACTGCCTCCGTCGCTTCTCCGTCGTTAACGCACAACAACACTTGGTCAACCCGAAAGCCGTTACTACTTGAACTGAGCACAGGACCGTGGAATTCGGTTGTCCCAGCTGATCTGTAATTGGCCCTACGTCAGTCACCATGAGAGACGTATATTGGGGTTCTTCACAGCTATAGGGACTACAAGTTTCGAGACCTTCATATAGTTGCCAACAGTAGAAATCCCATCCTACTCTTCTTCCTCCCTGTTGCTCCAGCACGCCTCCTTCAGAGAGCTACTTCTGACAGCCACATCAAGTCTGCATGACACAGGAAGAATCACTCAACAGAGCTACCTGCTTGCAGGAGGGGCGGCCAGTCAAGGCAAACGATCCTGTCTTGCAATTACGCTCCATGCCATGATGCTGACACCAGCAAGGGACACTAGGTATCATGTCTCACTCAGCTTGTCTTATCTTCTCTTCTTTCTTCTCTCTATTTCTTCTCTCTTCTTTCTTCTTTCTTCTTTCTTCTTTCTTCTCTCTTCTTTCTTCTCTCTTCCTCCTCCCATGGGTCTTAGACAAGCGACCTGGGGTCCATTGGGGGTCTGTCCGTCCTGGGGTCCATCCTGGGTAGACCGATGTTGGTGGGACAGACTGGAGTCGTTGTTGCTCCTCTTCCATCATTACTGGGTCGTCTGGGGTCGTCTGCAGAACGACCTGGGGTCCACTGGGTAGACCAATGTTGACTGACCGAGAGGGCTGCATCTTGGGGTCCCCTGGGGTGGTGATGGTGGTGGAGCCGTGACCTCCAGGTAGTGGGCTGGTCGTGGTGGTGGTGATTAACGCCCGTGAGTGTGGTACACAGCAGCCGTCTCCCTCTTTTGTATGTGCGTCTCTCCTCTCTTCTGGCTCCCACCTGTGGGTGAACAGAAAGGCGACAATATCGTGCTCCCAAGATATGTTATGTGACCCTGTAGTTTGTATAGGGTTACACAGTCCAGTCATACCGCTCTCCTCCTGGCAACAACTACACTTAAATTTTTAAAATAATCCAATTAACACTGAATGATATTGACTTGGTGGAACATAAGACAGTAACAGAGGAAAGTTAGAGAAGAGAGAATAAGGTCATCACTACCTTTAACTTGTCACAAAAAAAAATCAACACTAATAGACAAAACACTAGCCTAAACTTAACTGTACCGTTCCTAATCTTAAGTACATAATTAAACGTTACTCCCACCCTTAACCTACAGCCACCTACGTGACCCAGAGTGTCTCCCTAGCTTCTCCGCCGGTCAACAACTCCAAATTGTTGCCACCCCCTGTGACCAGACTATCTAACGTCGAGCGTCCCCAACGTGAAGTCTACTGACATACTAAGGCTCCCCCTAGCATGATGTACAAGACCAGTACACCTCGGGTTATTGCGTTCAAATGGAGTAAAACAGTCGATCGCAATAATCTGAGCAGAACCACTAAAAACTACTTAAAATCTATTTAAGAACTACACCTGCCACTCCCCACTGACCTGGAGACCAGCGGTGGCTGGGTGTCCCCGTGGGACATGCGAGGTCACCTGTCACACTCAGCTGACCTGCACTACCAACACCGCTAAGTTCCCAAATCACCAAATCTTATTACTAACATTAATCACTACACACGCAAGTTCTGGTGAACATTCCCTGAACACCACAAAACTCACACAACACTAAACAAATCACTAAACACAACACCAGAGAATCACAATCTCCTAACCTGAAAAAAGCTCGCTAAATCGCGAAAGTAAAACACCTGTCAAGATCTCCCTGATAGCGCCTGAGCGGCAAAAAGACACGTGGGACTGAACAATGTTAAAAGAACACCAACTACCTACAACATTGTTCAACACCGCTGCCAACATTGTAACGGGGGGTGGGGGAAATAGCTCTATCTTGTCCATTATTCCACCCCCCAGTTAACTAACGAGGCCGGGGGAAACAGCTCTCTCTAGTCCGTTATCCCGTCCCCAGTTAGCTAACTATTCTAGAGCACTCCCAGAGTTCCTAAGGCAACCTCTCTCGTTCAACACCTTGTAACCTAGGTATTTGACTACCTAGGTGCTAAGACTACAAGGCGCCGTAACTGGATCAGTTACCCGAAACTCTAGAGAGAACTCTAGAATACAGAATCATTGCCACAAACGTATAAGAGGAAACGAAAGGAAAGAAATGAATAGTGAAGTAATTAGTGAGGGTTTGGGGTGAGAGGCAGAGAGGTGGGAGGAGCGAGGAAGGTCATTAGTTGAAAGTGAGAGTTTAGAGAAGGGTGGAGGGAGAGGTGTAGATAGGTAGAAGTAGAAGAGTAGATAGAAGTAGAAGAGTAGATAGTAGAAGTCGAAATGCTGCCACCATCCATTCATGATCATTACATACAAGACAAGGAATGGAACTTGCCTGTATCACAAAATTCTCAAAGGATGTTATCATGAGTTCATTATTAATCTGTCCCATCTTTATCTTGTATCAACTCCAAACATGTACTCATTAAATCATGAAACCAGTAATCACAGAGGCTTTCTCACCTCAACTCAAATCTCTAGGGAACAAAGTTAAACACAATTTAAATAATAAATTCATAATTATATTTCCCATGAAGTATCATAATTTAGCAATTCAATTAAAATGTTCCAGTTTAATATGCAAAGTGAGTCATCATCCAAGAATTCGAGAACCCTACAACTTGACTGTCCCTGATCATCACACAACATATGTAAACACGACCAAGTCACCTTACTGTTCACTCACCAAGTGTCTCTGCCTATAGCTGGATAGAGGGGGGGGGGGTCTGTAGTTGACAGAGACTCCCGCCCTGCCGGCCGACAGCCTTCCTGCTAGGCCGTCTCTTCTGCAATCCTGACTGCCGTTCTGTCTGTTCTGTCTGCTAATGCTCCATGCTGGATAGCTCTCCGAGTTTATATTGGGGAACCTAGTAGCTAACTCCGCCCACAAGTAGATAGCCTCCGGCACTACCAAGCCACTCCTTAAACGTCGGCATGTTTGAAGGCTACCCGGCTCCAATTATACGCTTAGCGGAAGCAAGGTGAAATTATCATGATCTGACCTCAGGTCACTTGGGGTCATTAACGGTTAGAGGTGTGAGATCTCAGGCAGACAACTGGCGCCTCTCAGATCCTTGTCTGTGACTCGTGTACTCTATGTATGTATTAACCTAAACCAAACACTTTTACAGTGTTACATTGGTGTGCCCTCAGTCATAGTGGGCTCCTGGTGTGCCCTCAGCCGTGGTGAGCTCCTGGTGTGCCCTCAGTCGTTTTGGGCTCCTGGTGTGCCCTCAGTCGTGGTGGGCTCCTGGTGTGCCCTAAGTTGTAGTGGGCTCCTGGTGTGCTCTCAGCCGTGGTGGGCTCCTGGTGTGCCCTCAGTCGTAGTGGGCTCCTGGTGTGCCCTCAGTCGTGGTGGGCTCCTGGTGTGCCCACAGCCGTGGTGGGCTCCTGGTGTGCCCTCAGCCGTGGTGGGCTCCTGGTGTGCCCTCAGTCGTAGTGGGCTCCTGGTGTGCCCTCAGCCGTGGTGGGCTGCTGGTGTGCCCTCAGCTGTGGTGGGCTCCTGGTGTGCCCTCAGCCGTGGTGGGCTCCTGGTGTGCCCTCAGCCGTGGTGGGCTCCTGGTGTGCCCTCAGTCGTGGTGGGCTCCTGGTGTGCCCTCAGCCGTGGTGGGCTCCTGGTGTGCCCTCAGTCGTAGTGGGCTCTTGGTGTGCCCTCAGCCGTAGTGGGCTTCTGGTGTGCCCTCAGCCGGGGTGGGCTCTTGGTGTGCCCTCAGCCGTGGTGGGCTTCTGGTGTGCCCTCAGTCGTGGTGGGCTCTTGGTGTGCCCTCAGCCGTAGTGGGCTTCTGGTGTGCCCTCAGTCGTGGTGGGCTCTTGGTGTGCCCTCAGCCGTGGTGGGCTCCTGGTGTGCCCTCAGTCGTATTGGGCTTCTGGTGTGCCCTCAGCCGTAGTGGGCTCCTGGTGTGCCCTCAGTCGTAGTGGGCTTCTGGTGTGCCCTCAGTCGTATTGGGCTTCTGGTGTGCCCTCAGCCGTAGTGGGCTTCTGGTGTGCCCTCAGTCGTTTTGGCCTTCTGGTGTGCCCTCAGTCGTAGTGGGTTCCTGGTGTGCCCTCAGCCGTAGTGGGCTCCTGGTGTGCCCTCAGTCGTAGTGGGCTCCTGGTGTGCCCTCAGTCGTATTGGGCTTCTGGTGTGCCCTCAGCCGTAGTGGGCTCCTGGTGTGCCCTCAGTCGTAGTGAGCTTCTGGTGTGCCCTCAGTCGTATTGAGCTTCTGGTGTGCCCTCAGCCGTAGTGGGCTTCTTGTGTGCCCTCAGTCGTATTGGGCTTCTGGTGTGCCCTCAGCCGTAGTGGGCTCCTGGTGTGCCCTCAGCCGTAGTGGGCTCCTGGTGTGCCCTCAGTTGTGGTGGGCTCCTGGTGTGCCCTCAGTCGTGGTGGGCTCCTGGTGTGCCCTCAGTCGTAGTGGGCTCCTGGTGTGCCCTAAGGCGTGGTGGGCTCCTGGTGTGCCCTCAGCCGTGGTGGGCTCCTGTTGTGCCCTCAGTCGTATTGGGCTCCTGGTGTGCCCTCAGTCGTAGTGGGCTTCTGGTGTGCCCTCAGTCGTGGTGGGCTCCTGGTGTGCCCTCAGTCGTGGTGGGCTCCTGGTGTGCCCTCAGTTGTAGTGGGCTTCTGGTGTGCCCTCAGTCGTGGTGGGCTCCTGGTGTGCACTCAGTCGTGGTGGGCTCCTGGTGTGCCCTTAGTCTTAGTGGGCTTCTGGTGTGCCCTCAGTCGTGGTGGGCTCTTGGTGTGCCCTCAGTCGTAGTGGGCTCCTGGTGTGCCCTCAGCCGTGGTGGGCTCCTGGTGTGCACTCAGCCGTGGTGGGCTTCTGGTGTGCCCTCAGTCGTGGTGGGGTCTTGGTTTGCCCTCAGTCGTGGTGGGCTCTTGGTGTGCCCTCAGTCGTGTTGGGCTCCTGATGTGCCCTCAGTCGTGGTGGGCTCCTGGTGTGCCCTCAGCCGTGGTGGGCTCCTGGTGTGCCCTCAGCCGTGGTGGGCTCCTGGTGTTCCCTCAGTCGTATTGGGCTCCTGGTGTGCCCTCAGCCGTGGTGGGCTCCTGGTGTGCCCTCAGTCGTGGTGGGCTCCTGGTGTGCCCTCAGTCGTAGTGGGCTCCTGGTGTGCCCTCAGCCGTGGTGGGCTCCTGGTGTGCCCTCAGCCGTGGTGGGCTCCTGGTGTGCCCTCAGTCGTGGTGGGCTCCTGGTGTGCACTCAGTCGTGGTGGGCTCCTGGTGTGCCCTTAGTCGTGGTGGGCTTCTGGTGTGCCCTCAGTCGTGGTGGGCTCTTGGTGTGCCCTCAGTCGTAGTGGGCTCCTGGTGTGCCCTCAGCCGTGGTGGGCTCCTGGTGTGCCCTCAGTCGTAGTGGGCTTCTGGTGTGCCCTCAGTCGTGGTGGGCTCCTGGTGTGCACTCAGTCGTGGTGGGCTCCTGGTGTGCCCTTAGTCGTAGTGGGCTTCTGGTGTGCCCTCAGTCGTGGTGGGCTCTTGGTGTGCCCTCAGTCGTAGTGGGCTCCTGGTGTGCCCTCAGCCGTGGTGGGCTCCTGGTGTGCACTCAGCCGTGGTGGGCTTCTGGTGTGCCCTCAGTCGTGGTGGGGTCTTGGTTTGCCCTCAGTCGTGGTGGGCTCCTGGTGTGCCCTCAGCCGTGGTGGGCTCCTGGTGTGCCGTCAGCCGTGGTGGGCTCCTGGTGTGCCCTCAGTCGTATTGGGCTTCTGGTGTGCCCTCAGTCGTGGTGGGCTCCTGGTGTGCCCTCAGCCGTGGTGGGCTCCTGGTGTGCCCTCAGTCGTGTTGGGCTCCTGGTGTGCCCTCAGTCGTGGTGGGCTCCTGGTGTGCCCTCAGCCGTGGTGGGCTCTTGGTGTGCCCTCAGTCGTGGTGGGCTCTTGGTGTGCCCTCAGTCGTAGTGGGCTCCTGGTGTGCCCTCAGCCGTGGTGGGCTCCTGGTGTGCCCTCAGGCGTGGTGGGCTCCTGGTGTGCCCTCAGTCGTAGTGCGCTCCTGGTGTGCCCTCAGCCGTGGTGGGCTCCTGGTGTGCCCTTAGTCGTAGTGGGCTCCTGGTGTGCCCTCAGTCGTGGTGGGCTCCTGGTGTGCCCTCAGTCGTGGTGGGCTCCTGGTGTGCCCTCAGCCGTGGTGGGCTCCTGGTGTGCCCTCAGCCGTGGTGGGCTCCTGGTGTTCCCTCAGTCGTATTGGGCTTCTGGTGTGCCCTCAGTCGTGGTGGGCTCCTGGTGTGCCCTCAGCCGTGGTGGGCTCCTGGTGTGCCCTCAGTCGTGGTGGGCTCCTGGTGTGCCCTCAGCCGTGGTGGGCTCTTGGTTTGCCCTCAGTCGTTGTGGGCTCTTGGTGTGCCCTCAGTCGTAGTGGGCTCCTGGTGTGCCCTCAGCCGTGGTGGGCTCCTGGTGTGCCCTCAGTCGTGGTGGGCTCCTGGTGTGCCCTCAGTCGTGGTGGGCTCCTGGTGTGCCCTCAGTCGTAGTGGGCTCCTGGTGTGCTCTCAGCCGTGGTGGGCTCTTGGTTTGCCCTCAGTCGTTGTGGGCTCTTGGTGTGCCCTCAGTCGTAGTGGGCTCCTGGTGTGCCCTCAGCCGTGGTGGGCTCCTGGTGTGCCCTCAGCCGTGGTGGGCTCCTGGTGTGCCCTCAGTCGTAGTGGGCTCTTGGTGTGCCCTCAGCCGTGGTGGGCTGCTGGTGTGCCCTCAGCCGTGGTGGGCTCCTGGTGTGCCCTAAGTTGTAGTGGGCTCCTGGTGTGCTCTCAGCCGTGGTGGGCTCCTGGTGTGCCCTCAGTCGTAGTGGGCTCCTGGTGTGCCCTCAGTCGTGGTGGGCTCCTGGTGTGCCCACAGCCGTGGTGGGCTCCTGGTGTGCCCTCAGCCGTGGTGGGCTCCTGGTGTGCCCTCAGTCGTAGTGGGCTCCTGGTGTGCCCTCAGCCGTGGTGGGCTGCTGGTGTGCCCTCAGCTGTGGTGGGCTCCTGGTGTGCCCTCAGCCGTAGTGGGCTCCTGGTGTGCCCTCAGCCGTGGTGGGCTCCTGGTGTGCCCTCAGTCGTGGTGGGCTCCTGGTGTGCCCTCAGCCGTGGTGGGCTCCTGGTGTGCCCTCAGTCGTAGTGGGCTCTTGGTGTGCCCTCAGCCGTAGTGGGCTTCTGGTGTGCCCTCAGCCGGGGTGGGCTCTTGGTGTGCCCTCAGCCGTGGTGGGCTTCTGGTGTGCCCTCAGTCGTGGTGGGCTCTTGGTGTGCCCTCAGCCGTAGTGGGCTCCTGGTGTGCCCTCAGTCGTGGTGGGCTCCTGGTGTGCCCTCAGCCGTGGTGGGCTCCTGGTGTGCCCTCAGTCGTATTGGGCTTCTGGTGTGCCCTCAGCCGTAGTGGGCTCCTGGTGTGCCCTCAGTCGTAGTGGGCTTCTGGTGTGCCCTCAGTCGTATTGGGCTTCTGGTGTGCCCTCAGCCGTAGTGGGCTTCTGGTGTGCCCTCAGTCGTTTTGGCCTTCTGGTGTGCCCTCAGTCGTAGTGGGTTCCTGGTGTGCCCTCAGCCGTAGTGGGCTCCTGGTGTGCCCTCAGCCTTAGTGGGCTCCTGGTGTGCCCTCAGTCGTGGTGGGCTCCTGGTGTGCCCTCAGTCGTGGTGGGCTCCTGGTGTGCCCTCAGTCGTAGTGGGCTCCTGGTGTGCCCTAAGGCGTGGTGGGCTCCTGGTGTGCCCTCAGCCGTGGTGGGCTCCTGTTGTGCCCTCAGTCGTATTGGGCTCCTGGTGTGCCCTCAGTCGTAGTGGGCTTCTGGTGTGCCCTCAGTCGTGGTGGGCTCCTGGTGTGCCCTCAGTCGTGGTGGGCTCCTGGTGTGCCCTCAGTTGTAGTGGGCTTCTGGTGTGCCCTCAGTCGTGGTGGGCTCCTGGTGTGCACTCAGTCGTGGTGGGCTCCTGGTGTGCCCTCAGTCGTGGTGGGCTCCTGGTGTGCCCTCAGTCGTAGTGGGCTCCTGGTGTGCCCTAAGGCGTGGTGGGCTCCTGGTGTGCCCTCAGCCGTGGTGGGCTCCTGTTGTGCCCTCAGTCGTATTGGGCTCCTGGTGTGCCCTCAGTCGTAGTGGGCTTCTGGTGTGCCCTCAGTCGTGGTGGGCTCCTGGTGTGCCCTCAGTCGTGGTGGGCTCCTGGTGTGCCCTCAGTTGTAGTGGGCTTCTGGTGTGCCCTCAGTCGTGGTGGGCTCCTGGTGTGCACTCAGTCGTGGTGGGCTCCTGGTGTGCCCTTAGTCGTAGTGGGCTTCTGGTGTGCCCTCAGTCGTGGTGGGCTCTTGGTGTGCCCTCAGTCGTAGTGGGCTCCTGGTGTGCCCTCAGCCGTAGTGGGCTCCTGGTGTGCCCTCAGCCTTAGTGGGCTCCTGGTGTGCCCTCAGTCGTGGTGGGCTCCTGGTGTGCCCTCAGTCGTGGTGGGCTCCTGGTGTGCCCTCAGTCGTAGTGGGCTCCTGGTGTGCCCTAAGGCGTGGTGGGCTCCTGGTGTGCCCTCAGCCGTGGTGGGCTCCTGTTGTGCCCTCAGTCGTATTGGGCTCCTGGTGTGCCCTCAGTCGTAGTGGGCTTCTGGTGTGCCCTCAGTCGTGGTGGGCTCCTGGTGTGCCCTCAGTCGTGGTGGGCTCCTGGTGTGCCCTCAGTTGTAGTGGGCTTCTGGTGTGCCCTCAGTCGTGGTGGGCTCCTGGTGTGCACTCAGTCGTGGTGGGCTCCTGGTGTGCCCTTAGTCGTAGTGGGCTTCTGGTGTGCCCTCAGTCGTGGTGGGCTCTTGGTGTGCCCTCAGTCGTAGTGGGCTCCTGGTGTGCCCTCAGCCTTGGTGGGCTCCTGGTGTGCACTCAGCCGTGGTGGGCTTCTGGTGTGCCCTCAGTCGTGGTGGGGTCTTGGTGTGCCCTCAGTCGTGGTGGGCTCCTGGTGTGCCCTCAGCCGTGGTAGGCTCCTGGTGTGCCCTCAGCCGTGGTGGGCTCCTGGTGTGCCCTCAGCCGTGGTGGGCTTCTGGTGTGCCCTCAGTCGTGGTGGGGTCTTGGTTTGCCCTCAGTCGTGGTGGGCTCTTGGTGTGCCCTCAGTCGTGTTGGGCTCCTGATGTGCCCTCAGTCGTGGTGGGCTCCTGGTGTGCCCTCAGCCGTGGTGGGCTCCTGGTGTGCCCTCAGCCGTGGTGGGCTCCTGGTGTTCCCTCAGTCGTATTGGGCTCCTGGTGTGCCCTCAGCCGTGGTGGGCTCCTGGTGTGCCCTCAGTCGTGGTGGGCTCCTGGTGTGCCCTCAGTCGTAGTGGGCTCCTGGTGTGCCCTCAGCCGTGGTGGGCTCCTGGTGTGCCCTCAGTCGTAGTGGGCTTCTGGTGTGCCCTCAGTCGTGGTGGGCTCCTGGTGTGCACTCAGTCGTGGTGGGCTCCTGGTGTGCCCTTAGTCGTAGTGGGCTTCTGGTGTGCCCTCAGTCGTGGTGGGCTCTTGGTGTGCCCTCAGTCGTAGTGGGCTCCTGGTGTGCCCTCAGCCGTGGTGGGCTCCTGGTGTGCACTCAGCCGTGGTGGGCTTCTGGTGTGCCCTCAGTCGTGGTGGGGTCTTGGTTTGCCCTCAGTCGTGGTGGGCTCCTGGTGTGCCCTCAGCCGTGGTGGGCTCCTGGTGTGCCCTCAGCCGTGGTGGGCTCCTGGTGTGCCCTCAGTCGTATTGGGCTTCTGGTGTGCCCTCAGTCGTGGTGGGCTCCTGGTGTGCCCTCAGCCGTGGTGGGCTCCTGGTGTGCCCTCAGTCGTGTTGGGCTCCTGGTGTGCCCTCAGTCGTGGTGGGCTCCTGGTGTGCCCTCAGCCGTGGTGGGCTCTTGGTGTGCCCTCAGTCGTGGTGGGCTCTTGGTGTGCCCTCAGTCGTAGTGGGCTCCTGGTGTGCCCTCAGCCGTGGTGGGCTCCTGGTGTGCCCTCAGTCGTGGTGGGCTCCTGGTGTGCCCTCAGTCGTAGTGCGCTCCTGGTGTGCCCTCAGCCGTGGTGGGCTCCTGGTGTGCCCTTAGTCGTAGTGGGCTCCTGGTGTGCCCTCAGTCGTGGTGGGCTCCTGGTGTGCCCTCAGCCGTGGTGGGCTCCTGGTGTGCCCTCAGCCGTAGTGGGCTCCTGGTATGCCCTCAGCCGTGGTGGGCTCCTGGTGAACCCTCAGCCGTGGTGGGCTCCTGATGTGCCCTCAGTCGTGGTGGGCTCCTGGTGTGCCCTCAGCCGTGGTGGGCTCCTGGTGTGCCCTCAGCCGTGGTGGGCTCCTGGTGTTCCCTCAGTCGTATTGGGCTTCTGGTGTGCCCTCAGTCGTGGTGGGCTCCTGGTGTGCCCTCAGCCGTGGTGGGCTCCTGGTGTGCCCTCAGTCGTGGTGGGCTCCTGGTGTGCCCTCAGCCGTGGTGGGCTCTTGGTTTGCCCTCAGTCGTTGTGGGCTCTTGGTGTGCCCTCAGTCGTAGTGGGCTCCTGGTGTGCCCTCAGCCGTGGTGGGCTCCTGGTGTGCCCTCAGTCGTGGTGGGCTCCTGGTGTGCCCTCAGTCGTGGTGGGCTCCTGGTGTGCCCTCAGTCGTAGTGGGCTCCTGGTGTGCTCTCAGCCGTGGTGGGCTCCTGGTGTGCCCTCAGTCGTAGTGGGCTCCTGGTGTGCCCTCAGTCGTGGTGGGCTCCTGGTGTGCCCTCAGCCGTGGTGGGCTCCTGGTGTGCCCTCAGCCGTGGTGGGCTCCTGGTGTGCCCTCAGTCGTAGTGGGCTCTTGGTGTGCCCTCAGCCGTGGTGGGCTGCTGGTGTGCCCTCAGCCGTGGTGGGCTCCTGGTGTGCCCTCAGTCGTATTGGGCTTCTGGTGTGCCCTCAGTCGTGGTGGGCTCCTGGTGTGCCCTCAGCCGTGGTGGGCTCCTGGTGTGCCCTCAGTCGTGTTGGGCTCCTGGTGTGCCCTCAGTCGTGGTGGGCTCCTGGTGTGCCCTCAGCCGTGGTGGGCTCTTGGTGTGCCCTCAGTCGTGGTGGGCTCTTGGTGTGCCCTCAGTCGTAGTGGGCTCCTGGTGTGCCCTCAGCCGTGGTGGGCTCCTGGTGTGCCCTCAGTCGTGGTGGGCTCCTGGTGTGCCCTCAGTCGTAGTGCGCTCCTGGTGTGCCCTCAGCCGTGGTGGGCTCCTGGTGTGCCCTTAGTCGTAGTGGGCTCCTGGTGTGCCCTCAGTCGTGGTGGGCTCCTGGTGTGACCTCAGCCGTGGTGGGCTCCTGGTGTGCCCTCAGCCGTAGTGGGCTCCTGGTATGCCCTCAGCCGTGGTGGGCTCCTGGTGAACCCTCAGCCGTGGTGGGCTCCTGATGTGCCCTCAGTCGTGGTGGGCTCCTGGTGTGCCCTCAGCCGTGGTGGGCTCCTGGTGTGCCCTCAGCCGTGGTGGGCTCCTGGTGTTCCCTCAGTCGTATTGGGCTTCTGGTGTGCCCTCAGTCGTGGTGGGCTCCTGGTGTGCCCTCAGCCGTGGTGGGCTCCTGGTGTGCCCTCAGTCGTGGTGGGCTCCTGGTGTGCCCTCAGCCGTGGTGGGCTCTTGGTTTGCCCTCAGTCGTTGTGGGCTCTTGGTGTGCCCTCAGTCGTAGTGGGCTCCTGGTGTGCCCTCAGCCGTGGTGGGCTCCTGGTGTGCCCTCAGTCGTGGTGGGCTCCTGGTGTGCCCTCAGTCGTGGTGGGCTCCTGGTGTGCCCTCAGTCGTAGTGGGCTCCTGGTGTGCTCTCAGCCGTGGTGGGCTCCTGGTGTGCCCTCAGTCGTAGTGGGCTCCTGGTGTGCCCTCAGTCGTGGTGGGCTCCTGGTGTGCCCTCAGCCGTGGTGGGCTCCTGGTGTGCCCTCAGCCGTGGTGGGCTCCTGGTGTGCCCTCAGTCGTAGTGGGCTCTTGGTGTGCCCTCAGCCGTGGTGGGCTGCTGGTGTGCCCTCAGCCGTGGTGGGCTCCTGGTGTGCCCTCAGTCGTAGTGGGCTCCTGGTGTGCCCTCAGCCGTGGTGGGCTGCTGGTGTGCCCTCAGCTGTGGTGGGCTCCTGGTGTGCCCTCAGCCGTGGTGGGCTCCTGGTGTGCCCTCAGCCGTGGTGGGCTCCTGGTGTGCCCTCAGTCGTGGTGGGCTCCTGGTGTGCCCTCAGCCGTGGTGGGCTCCTGGTGTGCCCTCAGTCGTAGTGGGCTCCTGGTGTGCCCTCAGTCGTGGTGGGCTGCTGGTGTGCCCTCAGCCGTGGTGGGCTCCTGGTGTGCCCTCAGTCGTAGTGGGCTCCTGGTGTGCCCTCAGCCGTGGTGAGTAGGGTAAATTCAAACGTAGACCGTACGCCACACCTGTCACTGTTACACGCAGGGCCCAAGTCGCTAGGGGTGGGGGTGGTGTCCTGGGCGCGCCTGGTGGGTGTCTCGCGGCGGAGTTTGTGTCGCTGGGGGTGGAAGGGGATAGAAGAAGGGGGGTGTAATGGTAGAAGGAGTAAGTATAAGAATAGGCTGGTAACACCTGTCACAGGTAAATGCTCGGCTCACGTCTCTGGGGATGGTTGGAGGTGCCCCGGGCATGCCTGGTGGGTGTTTTGTGCTGAGGTCTGTGTCACTTGGGGTGAAAGGGGGTAGAAAAAGGTGGGTGTAAGGGTAGAATGAGTAAGTATAGGAATAGGTGTTCATCAGCAGGTGTGTAAGATGAAAGTGTATGTGTTATTAACGTAGAGTTAAGGTGCAGCAACAGTATATGTAGATCACGCCTTAAGCCCCTGCATGACAGAGTTCTGTTCCTAGCTGAGCAGTATAAAACACATAAAAGAGCTGACACCCTCAACATATTTCTTAAAGCCAGCCGAGAGTTTAGAGAGCTAAAGGAACAGGTGTATAACCAGCACTGGGAACAGTTTCTGCAAGGCATCAATCATGCAACATCCTCATCCCAAATGAGGAATAAAATTAAAAAGATTTCTCGTCCTAGCAGTCGTCAACTTGATCACCATTCACCTGTAGACTATGCCGACATGCTGCTTCAGCAATATGCAAGCACTGCCAGTATAAGCAGCCTGCCCCTAGATGTGCAAAACTATCTGGCTAGTACCAAAATAAATCGTAACTTCAATATTGAAATTGCCTGTAGTGAAATAGGGCCTGATGATAACTATGGCATAACCTCATTGAAATAAAAATGCACTCAAGAAAGGTAAGGCTTCCTCTCCTGGAGAGGATGGCATCACATACAACACCATGAGAGTACTTGCTGAGCTGCCAAATAGCCCTTTGCTAGAATTGTTTAATGAAAGTCTAAGGCAGAGTGTCTTACCTGGCCGCTGGACACAGGGACTGATAATACCCATACCCAAGCCTAATTCACAAAAATTCAGACACATTTCTCTGACGTCGTGCATGTGTAAAGTTCTTGAGAGAATTATTCTCGACAGACTAATGTTTCAAATCAAGCCCCACCTTGCCCTCAACATAAATGGTTTCCCTCCTGGAAGAAGCACACAAGCTTGCTTTACAGAATATTTTGTCAGAGAGGGGCCAAACTCTCAGGCGGCATTTATTGATCTCCAAACTGCTTTTGATACAGCAAACAGAGAAATAATCTTAGAACAACTAGCCTCTTTTGGAGTTAAGGGAAGACTGTTGACATGGCTCAGGGGTTACCTGAGTAACAGAACCGCCTCAGTCCTTTTCAAGGGGGTCAAAGGTAAACTTTGCGCAGCCTTTGAGTTGGGTACACCCCAGGGTGGAGTGCTAAGTCCTACACTGTTCAATGTTCTGATGCACAAATTTTACAATTGATATTCCCACACTACCTGACGAAGCCGTCATTTGTTATGCCGATGACATATGCATTGTTGCAAATACCCAAACTAGACTGCAAGCTCTACTGGATTCACTCGCTGCTAAAAGCATTGAATGTGGTCTTGTTATCTCTATAACTAAATCCAGAGTTCTCCATCCCCAAGAGAAAACTCATGTCCCTATAACTTTCAAGGTCAACAACCAGAACATTGAAACGCGTAGACAGCACAAATACCTTGGAGTTGGAATTAACAGTGACATTGTAAACGATCTACACCATACGTTAAAAGAAAGACTAAAACCATTTTACTAGTAATAATGTTGGTATCAATATTAAATATGCTAGACTATTCTATATGATGTTTGTTAGATCTCTTGTCGATTATAATGCTTTGTACTTAATTAATTTCCCCTCCTCTGTGTTGGACAAACTTGAAGTAGTACAGAATGAAGCCATGAGGATAATTCTTGGTACCCCAAGATGCACAAGAATCATCGACATGAGGGAAGAACTGAAGCTTCTAACCATACTAGAGAGAATCATGCAAGTCAACACTACCTTTTGCTTTAAAGTCATGAGAGACCTTACATCTCCTGCATTGCTCAGAGACAAATTGTTTAATGCTGTTAACACCCTGTTGACTGGTGCTGACATACCAACTCACTCCTTTTATGATAAATGGCTGAGCAACAATGCCCACAAACTCATTAAACTTACATTCCTTTTAAGTGCAATCTACCTGTCTTTGATATTCCTCTTTATCTGTACCCCACCATATAAGCATTATACACACCTGTCACCAAGAAAGATAATGAGAATCTTGCTCTTCTGAAAGCTGTAACTCTCGAAACAATTGCCTCCTCCATCGAGAATTTAAAATCTTACGAGCACTGTGTCTACACCGACGGCTCAATCCAATCTTGTACTGGACAGACTGGAGCAGCATGTAGGTTTTATAGAAATAATATTTGCACAAAGACTGTCAGTGTCAGGTTAAACAACTGGCTGACCTCCATACAAGCAGAACTAGCAGTTTTACAACTAGCTACCAGTACATTAAAAAACATTGGAGGAGGAATAATATTTTGTGATTCAAAGTCTGCTCTTCAAGCAGTCGAAAACTTCTCTTGGAAGATCGACAGCCAGAACCTCATACTACCAATTATAAATGAACTAATTGCTGCATAGAGTAAGGGGTCTCGAATCTCCTTTGTATGGATACCTACGCACATAAATATAACCCATCATAATGAGACAGACATTGCAACTAAATTAGCGTGCAACAAAGAGGAAGTTGAATTAGATCTAGGTATCCCCATCTCTGCTGTCAAAACTGTATTGGTCCAAACACTCAGGTCTGATAGGAAAGAAATTACTGACTCCCAACGACCTGAAAGTATTAGTATAAAAAGCTATGATTTGTTCAGATTTGAAACCTATATCTATGGGCAGCACAAAACGTACACCAGACTGTGCGACACAGTGGTTGCAAGGATTAGGTTGGGTTACCGTTGCCTGTGGCAGGTGGCTGCAGGTGACGGATCTCCCAATCCTGAGCACTGCAGTTGCAAACTCTGTGAGCAGGAATTGCGGCACGATCTCCCACACTGTGAGGAGCCCGCACTCCCTGCACTACATCATTGAATGCCCAGTTATTAGACCTTTCAGACCAGTTGGCATGAGGTACCTGGAGCTTTGCAATTACTTTATTCACTCTCGTATTCTTGAAGATATCCTCACAGTGTACCCAAAAATTGCCAGTGCAGGCTATTAAACATATGGCCCTGTATGACTAACCATCCTGCGAGATGGGGACTTTTATTACCACTGCTGCCTTATTCACTCTTGTGTTGATAATATCCTAAAAATGCATCTGGAGTCTGTCAGTGCAGACTGCCTATCACAAGCCTCTGTATGACTAACCATCCTGTTTGATGGGGATTTGTTAGCATCACCTAGTTAGCTTTTTTGACACACTACTCCATTTCATATAGTCTAAGGTAGCTGCACTAATGCAGATGTACCTCATGTATTAATAAAACAAAATTAGATAAATAGTAAGTTAAAAGAAATATGTACGTTATGTTGAGCGATGAGTGGCGCCCCGCACATGAGAACACATGGGGTGGGAGACCGGGTAAATAAGTTTTAAGGTTAGGGAAGGGTGTGTGTAAAGTGGCATGTGAGGGGAAATAGTGATAAGGTAAGAGTGGTGGGGGAGGTGATGGCCGCTGGCCTGGGGAGGCCTCTGGTCGTCACCGTAGCCGACAGCAGTCGGCCCCTCACGCTCTACCCATGTTTAAAAACCACAACAACAACAGTTTTTAGGGAAAGGGTAGTCTCTCCTATGTCACCGCCGTAGTAGCGGTACATCAACAACCCATGGACTGGGGTTTCTCACACAGGGATCACAGAACGTAAACAATATATCTCAGCCTACTATCACATTATGGCTGTAGAAGTAAAACACTCAGCAGTCCGGATGCAGCCCATCACCCGTAATCGTTTTAAAGTCTACATTGAAGTCTGGGAGATGTTCAACCCATCTGGGTCGTGACGTTATTGGTGTTTTCGCTAAAGGGAGGGTGGGGCCTATTACTACTCCTGGGTGGTCCCTGTCTCCCTGCCCCACACCTGTCCGTCATTAATCACTTGTCAGTCCGACTTACCCATTTCCTCCTTCCACCATAAATGCGAGGTTAGTTCATCGTGAGCCTTCTTTTACAGCTCACCATACCACACTACATCATGGAAAGACAAACTTTAACAGCTTGCATGAAGTGCGACACACTGTATGTACCTTCACCAAATCAGCACTCTCGTCTAGAGTGTGAAGGGTGTGCCAAACCAACCCTAGGTCTTTACAACATTAAATGTAAGCGCTGCCAGAAGGTCTTTTGCGACAATCTGAAGAATTATCCCCACAGTTCATTTATTGCAACCACACTTGCTCACATAGGTGAATTATGTTGTATAAACTATTCACTCTTATAGTGAGAGATTATTTACTCAGCCAGACTATTACATTCCGCACCGTTAAATATTTCTTTTATTTTTAATTCCAGTTTACAAATCAGTGGTGTGTCTTTACTGCACACCATCACCACCACCGAACCCTTGGGGTGAACACCGTCGAAGAGAAGTATCTCACACACGTAAACTCAATATACTTCTCTGACTTGTATTACATTTTTATCAAACACTTCCAAGCAAGCACTCACATAATATTTCCCTCCAACACCCGTGCTAAATTTCGTTGTTCCATTCTAGGCTACACTCTTTACCGCAATTGCCTGGGGCATCAGTCCAATGTCATCGGGTCATTATCACATCCACGCAACACTCTGCTGAGGACTCCTAGACTCATAGCTGTCCAATCTTATCATCATCAGCTCATAAGTAAGTTAATACTACCATATTTTAGTTTATATCCTTTGCATATTAACTCCCATCTAGTCTATTCATTCACCTTCATAATATATATATATATATATATATATATATATATATATATATATATATATATATATATATATATATATATATATATATATATAAAGTTTGTGAGGGTACCACCTCTGGTGCCAATGTTGGGACCCATAGCCTCGGAGAAGAAAATAAAAAGTATTCAGAGGAGACCTTGTGGTTTCTCACTGAACACTAATATTATCTTCTCCTACCACCCCTATTCTTTTGTATGTACACATATATATTTACTTTATTTGAATTTTGTTACAAAAAAGGAGTTACATATGGGTTACAAAGATGGTTATCATAGGTTGTCGAGTTCCTCCAGCTCCTCAGATGGCGGGCAGGAACCCTGGATGCAGTGCGCATTTCCCCTCTGTATCGCCACACTGCAACCCGTTCTCGCAAATTTAATAAGTCAATATTGACTTATTAAATATGTGCATAGGTGACATACTTAACATAATAGATACCCTTAAAAAGATTCATAGAAAACACCGACCTTACCTAACCTTGTTAGTATCTTAAGATAAGCATCTTATTGCTTCGTAATTACAATTATTACCTAACCTATAATAGGTATAGGTAATATACCTATAATAGGTATAGGCTAAGTAATAATTGTAATTACGAAGCAATAAGATGCTTATCTTAAGATACTAACAAGGTTAGGTAAGGTCGGTGTTTTCTATGAATCTTTTTAGGGGTATCTATTATGTTTAGTATATCACCTATGCACGTAGTTAATAAGTCAATATTGACTTTACGAATTTGCGAGAACGGGTTGCACACTGAGGCGCTGGAAAAGAAAGCTTGCAGCTCTTGGGTCCCTTGTTGTTTCAATGAGCCTAGAACCCAGTTCCTTCAAAAAACTGGTAGCACTTTTACCCCAGGCGCCGAGTGTCTCAGAAGCAATGGGGACAAAATTGTAGTGGTGATCCAGTTCTCTATACTTACGGGATTTGGCCGCTTCCCTGTGGGTGGCAGCGCCACCTGGTTGTGCAACACTGAGGTTAATGTAGGTGTTAGCCAGGGTTGATACGCACGTGTAGTCCCATACCAACTGCTTGCCATTCTTCCAGGGGTTTACTGTGATACCATCCGGGCGACCAATAAGAGCATCAGAGTTACAGGGCGTTGGGTATATATATATATATATATATATATATATATATATATATATATATATATATATATATATATATATATATATATATATATATATTTATATATATATATATATATATATATATATATATATATATATATATATATATATATATATATATATATAAATATATATATATATATATATATATATATATATATATATATATATATATATATATATATATATATATATATATATATATATATATATATATATATATATATATATATATATATATATATATATGACAATGTCAGACCACGGAGGAAAAATGAAACAGGAAATTTCCTTAAGTACTTTCGTATATTAAATACATCTTCAGAACGTGACCTTCTGAAGATGTATTTAATATACGAAAGTACTTAAGGAAATTTCCTGTTTCATTTTTCCTCCGTGGTCTGACATTGTCACATTCTTAATCACGTGTTTATTTTCGTGATATACACACATATATATATATATATATATATATATATATATATATATATATATATATATATATATATATATATATATAAATATATATATATATATATATATATATATATATATATATATATATATATATATATATATTGTGACGATAATCTCTTTCTAGAGAGATTGAGCCTGCTCTTCCCTACCTCAAGTTATGTCCAGTTAACAAGTATAAGATGCTACATTCAAGATACGTCCACCGGTGACACAAAACGTTTTGACCAGGAGGCAAAACGTACCCAAGATCCCCCCTACTCCACACGCCCTCCACGCCAGCTTGTCGTCAACCAGCAAACTACCGATTCCAGCCTGCCTGCTCCTGATTGGTGACTCGCCGACCGCTCACCTGCACACTGCACCTCCGCGCCATCTAGCTGAATCGACGTCGGAGCCCTGACCAGCTATCAACTTCAGAATATTCTTTGTGCTCTTAGAGTTGACATCTCTTTCTGGCATACTAAGCTCACTGGCTTGTATACGAAGGGAGGTTTCAGCCATAGCCGATATTCTCAGCACCATTTTATTATTTCACCATTATAATATTGTGTCTCACATTGTCTTTGCATTTATCTTTGTTATTTAATTGTACTTTTCAGTCCCCCAAGATTAGTCTTTATTTTCATTTATGTTTAAAGTAAATATATTAAAGTTTCATTGTTCATACTTTGTGTTTTACGTGTTCCTCCCTCTCACTTATCACAGACAACAGGCAAGCAGTCTATCTTTTTTTTTTATGTGTGATCAGGCATTGACACCTGCCATTGGAGGACTGCCGAACATCTACACTCCAACACTTTCCCGTCACATATTAATGGGGGCCTGTCCAGGAGCTTCACTCAGGTACTATCTTGAGGTTATCTTGAGATGATTTCGGGGCTTTAGTGTCCCCGCGGCCCGGTCCTCGACCAGGCCTCCACCCCCAGGAAGCAGCCCGTGACAGCTGACTAACACCCAGGTACCTATTTACTGCTAGGTAACAGGGGCATTCAGGGTGAAAGAAACTTTGCCCATTTGTTTCTGCCTCGTGCGGGAATCGAACCCGCGCCACAGAATTACGAATCCTGCGCGCTATCCACCAGGCTACGAGGCCCCTCGTACTAGTACCAGAACGTCAATTTGTGGTAAGCGTACTTCGCTTTGCTAAAGTAGCTTTTCAATATTATCATTAATTTTCATATTTATATAGTGCTGTGTGTATTGTGCATTCCGAGAGTAGCATATGGTGAGTGTGAGATAACTTTGGATTACGTGGTGACTGTAGGCCACAGTCATTCTCTTAGTTGGTCATCTCTCCCTCCGTGTTATTACTCGTGTTTACCAACTTTTATCCCTAGGATATTTCTCACATTATCGGCAGATCATCATTTTAGTACCCTGGTACTTTGGTTTGTCTTCGGTTCAAAGCACCCTATCTGCTGCAATCCGACCGAAGGAGGATAAGAGGGCCATAGTTCCTCAAGCACGGACTTCGTTGCTGAGTTGGGACCTCAGCAGCAGTTCTCGTCACCAGTTGACACTCGCACCCCTACACGTCGGTCAGAGATGATGATATTTACTTAGGTAGGGAATTAGCTTTCTTTTTACAGAGCACAAAGTTCGCTAATTCTGTAAGTATCATATTCATTTAGTGGGAAACCCTACCTTATGTCCTATAGAGACTCAGCAAGGTATCCCTACATTCTTGGACTACCTAATTCACTTTTGGAGCAATTAAATGTTTCATTTGTTTTAGAAACTCACATTCACTTATTTAGTAGGATTTTCTTGCCCTTATTCTCTAACATTGAGTACCGGGTACAAGATTTCCTGCGATTTTGGTTGACTAATCATTTACCATCCTAAAATTAACATTAACTGTTAAATATTAAATTCCACAGGATAGTTACCAGTTGCCACGTTATCCTGTTACTTACACTTACCATATCACAAGTATTCGTTGTACATTTATTTGCTATTTATCACCATGTTTCGTCTCCCAGCTTTTCGTAACGATTCAGCAGGTGAAATAGGAACCTTAAGTCGTGCCAAGAGGACTGAATTACAAACTCTTGCACACGAGTATCAACTAGATGTTCCCCATGGAGCCAACAAAAATGAACTGCTTAACTTAATTATGGATCACCTCTTAGATGAAGAGACAATTGACTCTGAAACTCATGAAACTTATTCTATTGCAGATAAACATGACTTGGCAACTATGAAACTCAAACTAGAACTTGCAAAACTTGAAAGGGAGCAGAGGAAAGAAGAAGCTGCAATAAGGAAAGAAGAGCAAGAAAGAGAGGCGGCCCTAAAGGAAAGAGAGGCTGCCCTGGCGAAAGAAGCTCTACAAATAAGGAAAGAAGAGCAAGAACGTGAGATGACCCTATTCAGAGAGCGTGAGCGAGTACATCTTGAAGCAAAACAACGCCACCTGGAGATACAACGCGAGCATGACAAACAGCAAGCGGCTATGGCTATAGAATGTCGTCAACAAGAACTCACGTTGGAAAATACACACCACACTCAACGCCAGCAAGCTACCGCTAGTCTTCCCATAAGTTTCAATATCTCTCATGCAAGTAAGTTAATGCCACCATTCGTTGAGACAGGGATCGATGTTTTTTTACCACTTTTGAGACCCTAGCTAATAAACTTAGCTGGCCTGCAGATCAATGGTCTACCCTTCTCAGAGTGCATCTTACAGGTAGAGCTGCAGTTACTCTCAGTACCTTAGAGTCTGAGAATGACTACCAGACCCTGAAGCAAGCAGTTTTGGACGCCTACCTTCTCTCCACCGAAAGCTACAGACGAAAATTCCGTGACCATCTAAAGGCAAGTACCACCACCTTTCTAGAATTTGCCAATACAAAGAAAAGATATTTTATGAAATGGCTGGAAGCAGCACATGTCTCTACATTTGCAGAACTCATCAACCTCATGCTAGTTGAGGAATTCTTGAGACGTGTTCCCCCTTCCGTCCGTTTATATTTAGCAGATAAAGAAGAAACCGACTACATCAAATGTGCGAAGTCGGCTGACACCTACAGCCTCATCCACCGGCTGACACCATCACCACCTCCCAGTAAGAAGTCTTGGTACAACGATAAAGTGAGTACAGAGAAAGCGAGCTCACAATTGAATTGTAAGTATTGCAAACTCTATGGACATGCCATAGATAGATGTGTGAAGGCTCAATACAAGAGCAATAAATCAACTAAACCCAAACAGACTCCTCCTAAGTCCGGTAAGCCTGTGATGAATGTTGGTGTTCATGTTAATGATCTTTCTCTCTTCAGTAAACACCTGTATCCTGGAACTGTCTCTACCAACGGTACAGATTCGGAGGGACGTTTCAAATTGAAGATCTTGAGGGACACAGCGGCTCTTCAGTCCATTATATTGAAATCGGCTGTGAATAACGTCACCTACACCGGAAAAACCGTCCTTATCACTGACCTCAATGCTACTACTCTGTATCCACTCGCCAGAGTCCACCTGGATTGTCCCTTCGTGACCGGTGAAGTCCAAGTCGCCATCAGGGAAAAGCCTTTTCCCATGCCTGGAGTGCAACTTCTCCTGGGCAACGACTTGGCAGAAGACCTGCAACCGTCCAACCTGATCATCACGGAAAAAACCCAGGTGTGTACCTCTGTAATGGATAATCCCATCTTTGAATATGTTACAGCAGAGGTTCAAGAAAGTGATCAAGTTTCTCCTCCGGTTTTGGTGACCACCCGTGCACAAGCTGCACGCCCGCAACCAGCTGACTCTACTACTACCGCTGTCCCTCAAGACCCTCAGAATCTACCTCCTAATCTTACCAGTTTGGAGTTCCGTAAGTTACAGAGGGAAGATCAATCCTTAACACCATTATTCTTCCAGGCTGAGACTCAACCTGACAGTATCCCTGGGTTCTTCCTAGAAAATGAATTGCTCTACCGCAGATACAGACCCAGCAAGCTGAAGGAGGTTGATGATTGGGCCAATGTCGAACAACTAGTGTTTCCCACCAGCATACAGCCCGATTTTCTACACTTGGCCCACGGAGCTCTTTCTCACTATGGTTTCAACAAAACCTACCACGGAATCAGACAAGACTACTACTGGCCAGGTATGGTAAAAGACGTTAAAAAGTACGTACAACAGTGTCATACATGTCAGATGGCAGGTAAACCTAACATCTCTATTCCCAAGGCTCCACTAAAACCCATCCAGGTGCCTGCGGAACCTTTCCACAGACTCATCATAGACTGTGTTGGTCCTTTACCCCGGACCAGTTCTGGCAACGCCTATATATTAACTATCATGTGTCCTACCACCAGATTCCCCATAGCAGTTCCAGTAAAGAACATTACGGCTGCTACTGTGGTGAAACACCTATTGAAGATCTTCATCCAGTATGGATTTCCAAGAGAGGTTCAAAGCGACTGTGGCACCAACTTCACCAGTAATCTATTTAAGAAGACACTGGAGGAGTTCAACATCACACAGGTACTGTCCAGCCCCTATCATCCTGCTTCACAGGGTTCTCTTGAACGTAGTCATCAGACTATTAAAGCACTTCTAAAGAAGTTCTGCAATGACACCTTGAAGGACTGGGATAAACAACTTGATCTCATTATGTGCATTTTCAGAAGTCTCCCCAATGAGTCTCTAGGAGTATCTCCTTATGAGATGCTCTACGGACGTAAGTGCCTTACTCCTCTCAAAGCTTTCAAAGACTCTCTACGTAATGCCACCTTCAGTGACCCTCTGAATGTGCCTCAGTTTCTTCAAAACTTAAAACACATTCTAGCGAGAGTACGTAAATTTGCTAATGACAATCTATTGAAAGCCCAGGAGAGGATGAAGACTCATTTTGACCAAAGCAGCAAATTAAGGAAATTTAAACCAGGAGACTTCGTGTTGGCATATTTTCCTATCCCAGGTTCTCCATTGCAAAACAAGTTCCTTGCCATGTTCTAATGCAGTTCTCGCCTCGCCAGATATCACGAAGCCTTTCATCCTCCATGTCGACGCCAGTGGTACCAAGATCGGGGATGACCTGATGCAACAACGGGGCGAGGAGAGTCGACCTGTTAGCTACTACAGCTACAAGGAACTACTGCACGATCGAAAGGGAGCCACACTCCATCGTCCTGAACTTGCAGCACTTCGAATCGTCCCTGCAAAGTGCTCGGTCTACCACCATCTACTCGGACCACAATCCCCTACGCTTCCTGCAGCAAGCCCAACTCAACAATCAACGGCTTCTACGATGGGCTTGATATCTGCAGAATTTCAACCTGGAGATTTCTACATCAAGGGTTCTGACAACATCATAGCAGACGTCCTCTCCAGAGTCTATGAGGTGTAGGCTGCTCCACCTATTGCTCTACCACCTGAAGACGTAACTTCACCCGGAACCGCAAGCTTCGGGGGAGAGTTGTGAAGATAATCTCTTTCTAGAGAGATTGAGCCTGCTCTTCCCTACCTCAAGTTACGTCCAGTTAACAAGTATAAGATGCTACATTCAAGATACGTCCACCGGTAGCACAAAACGTTTTGACCAGGAGGCAAAACGTACCCAAGATCCCCCCTACTCCACACGCCCTCCACGCAGGCTTGTCGTCAACCAGCAAACTACCGATTCCAGCCTGCCTGCTCCTGATTGGTGACTCGCCGACTGCGCACCTGCACACTGCACCTCCGCGCCATCTACCTGAATCGAAGTCCGAGCCCTGACCAGCTATCAACTTCAGAATATTCTTTGTGCTCTTAGAGTTGACATCTCTTTCTGGCATACTAAGCTCACTGGCTTAGTATGCCAGATATGTATATATATATATATATATATATATATATATATATATATATATATATATATATATATATATATATATAATCCATTTCATTATGTATGAATTAATTTTTTTCAATTTGAGTTAAAACTAACGTAGATATATGACCAAACCTAACCAACCTAACCTCACCTTACCTAACCTATCTTAACCTAACTTAAACTAACATACCTAAGTCAATACTTCATGTTCCTAATATAATGTAATAATAATATTTCAAATAAACCAACTGGAAACCATATTTAAAAAAAAAATCACTTGGCCTTTTAGGCAAATCGGGCCTTGCATAGTAGGCCGAGAAGTGCATTCTGGCTTTATATATATATATATATATATATATATATATATATATATATATATATATATATATATATATATATATATATATATATATATATATATATATATATATATATGTCGTACCTAGTAGCCAGAACGCCCTTCTCAGCCTACTATGCAAGGCCCGATTTGCCTAATAAGCCAAGTTTTCCTGAATTAATATACTCTAATTTTTTTCTTATGAAATGATAAAGCTACCCATTTCATTATGTATGAGGTCAATTTTTTTTAATTGTAGTTAAAATTAACGTAGATACATGACCGAACCTAACCAACCCTACCTAACCTAACCTAACCTATCTTTATAGGTTAGGTTCGGTTAGGTAGCCGAAAAAGTTAGGTTAGGTTAGGTTAGGTAGGTTAGGTAGTCGAAAAAACATTAATTCATGAAAACTTGGCTTATTAGGCAAATCAGGCCTTGCATAGTAGGCTGAGAAGGGCGTTCTGGCTACTAGGTACGACATATATATATATATATATATATATATATATATATATATATATATATATATATGCAAACAAGCCTGAATGGTCCCCAGGACTATATACAACTGAAAACTCACACCCCAGAAGTGACTCGAAACCATACTCCCACAACTGGTATGTACAGGGACGCCTTAATCCGCTTGACCATCACGACCGGACAAAAGGAAGTGATAGCCGAGGCTATATGAACCACTTCCCCGCCGGCACTCGGATGGTAATCTTGGGCATAGCATTTTATCAAATCACCTCATTCTTTGGGGCACACGTGAGGAACACAAATGCAAACAAGCCTGAATGGTCCCCAGGACTATATACAACTGAAAACTCACACCCCAGAAGTGACTCGAACCCATACTCCCACAACTGGTATGTACAGGGACGCCTTAATCCGCTTGACCATCACGACCGGACAAAAGGAAGTGATAGCCGAGGCTATATGAACCACTTCCCCGCCGGCACTCGGATGGTAATCTTGGGCATAGCATTTTATCAAATCACCTCATTCTTTGGGGCACACGTGAGGAACACAAATGCAAACAAGCCTGAATGGTCCCCAGGACTATATACAACTGAAAACTCACACCCCAGAAGTGACTCGAACCCATACTCCCACAACTGGTATGTACAGGGACGCCTTAATCCGCTTGACCATCACGACCGGACAAAAGGAAGTGATAGCCGAGGCTATATGAACCACTTCCCCGCCGGCACTCGGATGGTAATCTTGGGCATAGCATTTTATCAAATCACCTCATTCTTTGGGGCACACGTGAGGAACACAAATGCAAACAAGCCTGAATGGTCCCCAGGACTATATACAACTGAAAACTCACACCCCAGAAGTGACTCGAACCCATACTCCCACAACTGGTATGTACAGGGACGCCTTAATCAGCTCGACCGAAGGGAAGTGGTTCATATAGCCTCGGCTATCACTTCCTTTTGTCCGGTCGTGATGGTCAAGCGGATTAAGGCGTCCCTGTACATACCAGTTGTGGGAGTATGGGTTCGAGTCACTTCTGGGGTGTGAGTTTTCAGTTGTATATAGTCCTGGGGACCATTCAGGCTTGTTTGCATTGTGTTCCTCACGTGTGCCCCAAAGAATGAGGTGATTTGATAAAATGCTATGCCCAAGATTACCATCCGAGTGCCGGCGGGGAAGTGGTTCATATAGCCTCGGCTATCATTTCCTTTTGTCCGGTCGTGATGGTCAAGCGGATTAAGGCGTCCCTGTACATACCAGTTGTGGGAGTATGGGTTCGAGTCACTTCTGGGGTGTGAGTTTTCAGTTGTATATAGTCCTGGGGACCATTCAGGCTTGTTTGCATTTGTGTTCCTCACGTGTGCCCCAAAGAATGAGGTGATTTGATAAAATGCTATGCCCAAGATTACCATCCGAGTGCCGGCGGGGAAGTGGTTCATATAGCCTCGGCTATCACTTCCTTTTGTCCGGTCGTGATGGTCAAGCGGATTAAGGCGTCCCTGTACATACCAGTTGTGGGAGTATGGGTTCGAGTCACTTCTGGGGTGTGAGTTTTCAGTTGTATATAGTCCTGGGGACCATTCAGGCTTGTTTGCATTTGTGTTCCTCACGTGTGCCCCAAAGAATGAGGTGATTTGATAAAATGCTATGCCCAAGATTACCATCCGAGTGCCGGCGGGGAAGTGGTTCATATAGCCTCGGCTATCACTTCCTTTTGTCCGGTCGTGATGGTCAAGCGGATTAAGGCGTCCCTGTACATACCAGTTGTGGGAGTATGGGTTCGAGTCACTTCTGGGGTGTGAGTTTTCAGTTGTATATAGTCCTGGGGACCATTCAGGCTTGTTTGCATTTGTGTTCCTCACGTGTGCCCCAAAGAATGAGGTGATTTGATAAAATGCTATGCCCAAGATTACCATCCGAGTGCCGGCGGGGAAGTGGTTCATATAGCCTCGGCTATCACTTCCTTTTGTCCAGTCGTGATGGTCAAGCGGATTAAGGCGTCCCTGTACATACCAGTTGTGGGAGTATGGGTTCGAGTCACTTCTGGGGTGTGAGTTTTCAGTTGTATATAGTCCTGGGGACCATTCAGGCTTGTTTGCATTTGTGTTCCTCACGTGTGCCCCAAAGAATGAGGTGATTTGATAAAATGCTATGCCCAAGATTACCATCCGAGTGCCGGCGGGGAAGTGGTTCATATAGCCTCGGCTATCACTTCCTTTTGTCCGGTCGTGATGGTCAAGCGGATTAAGGCGTCCCTGTACATACCGGTTGTGGGAGTATGGGTTCGAGTCACTTCTGGGGTGTGAGTTTTCAGTTGTATATAGTCCTGGGGACCATTCAGGCTTGTTTGCATTTGTGTTCCTCACGTGTGCCCCAAAGAATGAGGTGATTTGATAAAATGCTATGCCCAAGATTACCATCCGAGTGCCGGCGGGGAAGTGGTTCATATAGCCTCGGCTATCACTTCCTTTTGTCCGGTCGTGATGGTCTAGCGGATTAAGGCGTCCCTGTACATACCAGTTGTGGGAGTATGGGTTCGAGTCACTACTGGGGTGTGAGTTTTCAGTTGTATATAGTCCTGGGGACCATTCAGGCTTGTTTGCATTTGTGTTCCTCACGTGTGCCCCAAAGAATGAGGTGATTTGATAAAATGCTATGCCCAAGATTACCATCCGAGTGCCGGCGGGGAAGTGGTTCATATAGCCTCGGCTATCACTTCCTTTTGTCCGGTCGTGATGGTCAAGCGGATTAAGGCGTCCCTGTACATACCAGTTGTGGGAGTATGGGTTCGAGTCACTTCTGGGGTTTGAGTTTTTCAGTTGTATATAGTCCTGGGGACCATTCAGGCTTGTTTGCATTTGTGTTCCTCACGTGTGCCCCAAAGAATGAGGTGATTTGATAAAATGCTATGCCCAAGATTACCATCCGAGTGCCGGCGGGGAAGTGGTTCATAAGCCTCGGCTATCACTTCCTTTTGTCCGGTCGTGATGGTCAAGCGGATTAAGGCGTCCCTGTACATACCAGTTGTGGGAGTATGGGTTCGAGTCACTTCTGGGGTGTGAGTTTTCAGTTATATATATATATATTATATATATATATATATATATATATATATATATATATATGTCGTACCTAGTAGCAGAACTCACTTTTTGGCCTACTATTCAAGGCCTGATTTGCCTAATAAGCCAAGTTTTCCTGAATTAATATATTTTTTCTAATTTTTTTCTTATGAAATGATAAAGCTACCCATTTCATTATGTATGAGGTAAATTTTTTTTTATTGGAGTTTAAATTAACGTAGATATATGACCGAACCTAACCAACCCTGCCTAACCTAACCTAACCTATCTTTATAGGTTAGGTTTGGTTAGGTAGCCGAAAAAGTTAGGTTAGGTTAGGTTAGGTAGGTTAGGTAGTCGAAAAACAATTAATTCATGAAAACTTGGCTTATTAGGCAAATCGGGCCTTGAATAGTAGGCCAAAAAGTGAATTCTGGCTACTAGGTACGACATATATATATATATATATATATATAATATATAATATATATGTCGTACCTAGTAGCCAGAACGCACTTCTCAGCCTATTATGCAAGGCCCGATTTGCCTAATAAGCCAAGTTTTCCTGAATTAATATATTTTCTCAAATTTTTTTCTTACGAAATGATAAAGCTACTTATTTCATTATGTTTGAGGTCAATTTTTTTTTATTGTAGTTAAAATTAACGTAGATATATGACCGAACCTAACCACCCTACCTAACCTAACCTAACCTATCTTTATAGGTTAGGTTAGGTTAGGTAGCCTAAAAAGTTAGGTTAGGTTAGGTTAGGTAGGTTAGGTAGTCGAAAAACAATTATTTCATGAAACTTGGCTTATTAGGCAAATCGGGCCTTGCATAGTAGGCTGAGAAGTGCGTTCTGGCTACTAGGTACGACATATATATATATATATATATATATATATATATATATATATATATATATATATATATATATATATATAATATATATATATATTCGTACCTAGTAGCCAGAATGCACTTTTCAGCCTACTATGCAAGGCCCGATTTGCCTAATAAGCCAAGTTTTCCTGAATTAATAAATTTTCTCTAATTTTTTTCTTATGAAATGATAAAGCTACCATTTCATTATGTATGAGGTCAATTTTTTTTATTGGAGTTAAAATTAACGTAGATATATGACCGAACCTAACCAACCCTACCTAACCTAACCTAACCTATCTCTATAGGTTAGGTTAGGTTAGGTAGCCGAAAAAGTTAGGTTAGGTTAGGTTAGGTAGGTTAGGTGTTCGAAAAACATTAATTCATGAAAACTTGGCTTATTAGGCAAATCGGGCCTTGCATAGTAGGCCAAGAAGTGTGTTCTGGCTACTAGATACGACATATATATATATATATATATATTATATATATATATATATATATATATATATATAATATATATATATATATATATATATATATAAATATATATATATATATATATATATATTATATATATATAATATATATATATATATATATATATATATAATCTATATATATATATATATATATATATATATATATATATATATATATATATTATTAAATATGACCGAAAAAGTAAGATTAATAATTCTAACACGAATTTTCTCTATCTTTCGTACATCTTTTCACTGTTGGTGGTAATTCAAAAATCAATTCTCCAACATTCATTTTTATTTTTAGTCTGACGCGACACTTGAGCGCGTTTCGTAAAACTTATTACATTTTCAAAGACTTTAGTTTACACATACACAACTGAATAGAACTTACACATCTCCGATTTATTTATATCTACATTTGAGTGAGGTGGATGGGGTGAGGTGGCATTAATAGGGTATCAACACAAGACAGAACACGAAACAATGGGTATTGAATGGAAGTGATTGTAGAAAGCCTATTGGTCCATATTTCTTGATGCTTCTATATTGGAGCGGAGTCTTGAGGTGGGTAGAATATCGTTGTGCATTAAGGGGGCATATTAACTTAAGGGGGCATATCATTCTAAATCGTTATAAATTAAATGTTGTTCAATTTGCTTATAAATTTATTTATAAAATGGTTATAGAAAGGGCTGCAACTGGTCCAAGTTTCACCATCACACCCTGAACAGAAAGGAGAAAAAAAAATACACAACGTATTATGCAACGAATGTTCAACACATTCTCAAATAATCTCAGCGAACACATGTGTTAACTAAAATGTCTACTATGTGCTGTAGAAGCACAAACTCTTGTAATAATTGTAATATGTATGTGCAATATATTTATATGTAAATTTTTATTTTTTATTTATTTTTTTTTTTTTGGGACAATTTTTTTTTCATTTGCTATCAAACGATTTGCATGAAACTTGCACACCTTGCTCAATGGATGCCTATCTGCAAGGGTGCCAATTATGAACGAAATCTGTCGAAGTCAAGCTCAGCTACAGGTGGCCGAACTTGGATCTTTACTTTACTCTGGAAAGTAATTACACCTTCAAAGTACTTCAGAGCTTTCATTTATTAATCAATTTACATGCAAATTACACTTATATGTAGCGTTTGTGCTTCTACAACGTGGCGTAGACATTTAGTCCAAAGTCTATTTGTTGATTTTATAAAAATTTATAAATATCATATATTGCATATTTTTTGAAGGGTAACTTTGAATAATTATATTATTGCCTAAACACTTTTTTGATAAAACTGATCACTAGACTCCTTTATTATGTAATAAATCTAATATCTGAGTGTTATAGGAATGATTTTAGTTGACACATGTGTTCCCTGAAACTATTTGAAAATTCGTTGCATAATTCGTGTGTATTTTTTTTCTCCTTTTCTGTTTAAGGTGTGATGGTGAAACTTGGACCAGCTGCAGCCCTTTCTATAACCATTTCATAAATAAATTTATAAGCAAATTGAACCACTTGAAATTTTAAAGCAAAGGTCAACAAACTGATCGAAAACTGTGAACGCCAAGAAATCCGGACTCCACCTGCCAAAGATTATTGGGGAATATAAACCTGGATATGCATATGGAAATGCCAAGACACACAAGCCTGGAAACCCACTTCAGCCAATCATTAGCCAGATACCCACACCCACGTACAGACTGGCGAAGCGACTCAACGGCCTGCTGGCTCCTTATGTCCCTTGCGCCTTCAGCCTGAAGTCTCCAAAGGAATTTGTTGACTTACTGCGGGGCACACGGGCCACAGGGATAAGAGCCTCGTCGGACGTAGAATCACTGTTCACCACGTGCCTGTGGACGAGAGAATCGGGATGATAGCCGACAGAGTGTATCGTGATCCAGCCTGTACTCCTCTTGACATACCAGAAAATATTCTAACGAAAACTACTCCAAGCTTGTACTAAAGAGGCACCCTTCTTGAGCCCGGATGGGCACATGTATAAGCAAGTAGATGGGGTCGCCATGGTTCTCCCTAGGTGTCCCTGTTTGCAAACTTCTACATGGGTACCATCGAGCAAAAAAGTCTTAGTCGACATGAACTTGAAACCGGCATATACTGCAGGTATGTTGACGACATTTTTACACAGGTACCTGATTCAGACATCTGCAGGAGCTGAAGGAGGCGTTTGAGCAGAGTTCCGTGCTGCGTTTCACTTACGAGATGGAAAAGGATGGGAAGCTGCCCTTTAGATGTAACAGTCATGGAAAAGAGCGGAGGTTTCCACACTACAGTCTACACAAAGGAAACGAACATAGGAATGTGCCTAAATGCCAACAGTGACTGCCCAGACAGGTACAAAAGGAGTGTTGTTAACGCATAGTCGACCGTGCTCTCAGCCACAGCTCAGAATGGAAGCAAGTCGACGAAGAACTCTGTAGGGTAAGGCAGGTCCTATTCAACAACGGCTTCTCGAATGGTTTCGTCGAAGACATCATAAGAAGGAAAGTAAAACGCCATGCAACCTCTGCAGAGACAACTAACACAACACCTATACCCCCTATTAGACTATTTACAGGAACTTCTTTTCCACAGCTTATAAAACGGAGAAAAGGGTCCTGAAAGATATTGTTAATAGAAACGTTATCCCTACAGACAAAATCAGAGGATACAACTGACGATTTACTATAAAACCAGAAAAACGGCCAGCCTACTCATGAGAACTTTCCAGACACAAAGCAGAAACGCTTTAAAAGAGACCAACGTCGTCTATGCCTTCAAATGCCCTCTTGGGGACTGTAAGCTCCAAAAAACCCAGTATATAGGCAATACAACAACATCTCTTTCTAGGCGTTTAACGATGCATAAGCAACAGGGCTCCGTTAAGGAACATATAATCTCTTCCCACAACCAAACCATCGCCAGAGAAATCCTAGTAAACAACACAGAAATCATCGATAGTACAGCGATAGCAGTGGTTTGACGTTTGCGAGGCACTACACATTAAAAAGTCAACACCAGCAATCAACAGCCAATTAATGCACAACTATATTCTACCCACCTCAAGACTCCGCTCCAATATAGAAGCATCAAGAAATATGGACCAATAGCTTTCTACAATCACGTTCCATTCAATACCATTGTTTCGTGTTCTGTCTTATGTTGATGAAATTAATACCCTATTAATGCCACCTCAACCCCATCCACCTCACTCAAATGTAGATATAAACAAATCGGAGTTGTGTAAGTTCTATTCAGTTGTGTATGTGTAAACTAAAGTCTTTGAAAATGTAATAAGTTTTTACGAAACGCGCTCAAGTGTCGCGTCAGACTAGAAATAAAAATGAATTTTGGAGAATTGATTTTTGAATTACCACCAACAGTGAAAAGAAATGTACGAAAGATAGAGAAAATTCGTGGTTAGAATTATTAATCTTACTTTTTTCGGTCATATTTAATAATATATGTCTACAGGAAAGACTGCTACCAAAATATATATATATATATATATATATATATATATATATATATATATATATATATATATATATTATATAATATATATATATATATATATGTCGTACCTAGTAGCCAGAACGCACTTCTCAGCCTACTATACAAGGCCTGATTTGCCTAATAAGCCAAGTTTTCATGAATTAATTGTTTTTCGACTACCTAACCTATCTAACCTAACCTAACCTAACTTTTTCGGCTACCTAACCTAACCTAACCAAATAAAGATAGGTTAGGTTAGGTTAGGTAGGGTTGGTTAGGTTCGGTCATATATCTACGTTAATTTTAACTCCAATAAAAAAAAATTGACCTCATACATAATGAAATGGGTAGATTTATCATTTCATAAGAAAAAAAATAGAGAAAATATATTAATTAATGAAAACTTGGCTTATTAGGCAAATCGGGCCATGTATAGTAGGCTGAGAAGTGCGTTCTGGCTACTAGGTACGATATATATATATATAATATATATATATATATATATATATATATATATATATATATATAATATATATATATATATATATATATATATATATGTCGTACCTAATAGCCAGAACGCACTTCTCGGCCTACTATGCAAGGCCCGATTTGCCTATTAAGCCAAGTTTTCCTGAATTAATATATTTTCTCTAATTTTTTTCTTATGAAATGATAAAGCTACCCATTTCATTACGTATGATGTCAATTTTTTTTTATTGGAGTTAAAATTAACGTAGATATATGACTGAACCTAACCAACCCTACCTAACCTAACCTAACCTATCTTTATAGGTTAGGTTAGGTTAGGTAGCCGAAAAAGTTAGGTTAGGTTAGGTTAGGTAGGTTAGGTAGTCGAAAAATAATTAATTCATGAAAACTTGGCTTATTAGGCAAATTGCGCCTTGCATAGTAGGCTGATAAGTGCGTTCTGGCTACTAGGTACGACATATATATATATATATATATATATATATATATATATATATATATATATATATATATATATATATATATATATATATATATATATATATATATATATATATATATATATATATATATGTCGTACCTAGTAGCCAGAACGCACTTCTCAGCCTACTATGCAAGGCCCGATTTGCCTAATAAGACAAGTTTTCATGAATTAATAGTTTTTCGACTACCTAACCTACCTAACCTAACCTAACCTAACTTTTTAGGCTACCTAACCTAACCTAACCTATAAAGATAGGTTAGGTTAGGTTAGGTTGGGTTGGATAGGTTCGGTCATATATCTACGTTAATTTTAACTCCAATTAAAAAAAATTTACCTCATACATAAAGAAATGGGTAGCGTTATCACTTCATAAGAAAAAATTAGAGAAAATATATGAATTCAGGAAAACTTGGCTTATTAGGCAAATCGGGCCTTGCATAGTAGGCCGAGTACGACGTTCTGGCCAGAAAAAAATAGAGAAAATTTATTATTTCAGGAAAACTTGGCTTATTAGGCAAACCGGGCCTTGCTTATTAGGCTGAGAAGTGCGTTCTGGCTACTAGGTACGACATATATATATATATATATATATATATATATATATATATGTGTATATCACGAAAATAAACACGTGATTAAGAATGTGACAATGTCAGACCACGGAGGAAAAATGAAACAGGAAATTTCCTTAAGTACTTTCGTATATTAAATACATCTTCAGAAGGTCATTTTACAGATCGAGTGATGGGTATAAATAGGCAGGAAGGAGTGGTGAAGTAAGGTGAGGTACAATACTTGGACAACGCAGAAGGCCCATTGGCCCATCAGATGCACACAATTGGCACATCCGATGTAGCACAATGGCCCATCTGATACAGCAGACATACAAGCATAATATATAGGTAATTATAACATAAAGAAGTAAATATATACAATAAATTAGTGAGACAAATGTTTTTCAATGATTCTACTTAAATCGCCCTTTAGCTGATCTATTAGAAATGGATCTAAGTTATATAGACCACTACTAATATTCAAATTACTTTCTTTGGTGATCTGTATCTATCGATTGATACAGATCACCAAAGAAAGTAATTTGAATATTAGCAGTGGTCTATATAACTTAGATCCATTTCTAATAGATCAGCTAAAGGGCGATTTAAGTAGAATCATTGAAAAACATTTGTCTCACTAATTTATTGTATATATTTACTTCTTTATGTTATAATTACCTATATATTATGCTTGTATGTCTGCTGTATCAGATGGGCCATTGTGCTACATCGGATGTGCCAATTGTGTGCATCTGATGGGCCAATGGGCCTTCTGCGTTGTCCAAGTATTGTACCTCACCTTACTTCACCACTCCTTCCTGCCTATTTATACCCATCACTCGATCTGTAAAATGACCTTCTGAAGATGTATTTAATATACGAAAGTACTTAAGGAAATTTCCTGTTTCATTTTTCCTCCGTGGTCTGACATTGTCATATATATATATATATCTACATTTGAGTGAGGTGGATGGGGTGAGGTGGTATTTAATAGGGTATTAATTTCATCAACACAAGACAGAACACGAAACAATGGGTATTGAAATGGAAGTGATTGTAGAAAGCCTATTGTTCCATATTTCTTGATGCTTCTATATTGGAGCGGAGTCTTGAGGTGGGTAGAATATAGTTGTGCATTAATTGGCTGTTGATTGCTGGTGTTGACTTCTTAATGTGCAGTGCCTCGCAAACGTCAAGCCGTCTGCTATCTCTGTATCTATCGATGACTTCTGTGTTGTTTACTAGGATTTCTCTGGCGATGGTTTGGTTGTAGGAAGAGATTATATGTTCCTTAATGGAGCCCTGTTGCTTATGCATCGTTAAACGCCTAGAAAGAGATGTTGTTGTCTTGCCTATATACTGAATTCTTTGAGGCTTACAGTCCCCAAGTGGGCATTTGAAGGCATAGACGACATTGGTCTCTTTTAAAGCGTTCTGCTTTGTGTCTGGAGAGTTTCTCATGAGTAGGTTGGCCGTTTTCTTGGTTGTATAGTAGATCGTCAGTTGTATCTTCTGATTTTTGTCTGTAGGGATAACGTTTCTATTAACAATATCTTTCAGGACCCTTTCCTCCGTTTTATGAGCTGTGGAAATAGAAGTTCCTGTAAAATAGTCTAATAGGGGTACAGGTGTTGTGTTAGTTTTCTCTTCAGAGGTTGCATTGCGTTTCACCTTCCTTCTTATGATATCTTCGACGAAACCATTGGAGAAGCCGTTGTTGACTAGGACCTGCCTTACCCTACAGAGTTCTTCGTCGACTTGCTGCCATCCTGAGCTGTGGCTGAGAGCACGGTCGACAAAAGCGTTAACGACACTCCTCTTGTACCTATCTGGGCAGTCGCTGTTGCCATTGAGGCACATTTCTATGTTTGTTTCCTTAATGTAGACTGCAGTGTGAAAACCTCCGCTCTTTTCCATGACTGTTACATCTAGAAAGGGCAGCTTCCCATCCTTCTTCATCTCGTCAGTGAAACTCAACACAGAATTCCGCTCAAATGCCTCCTTCAGCTCCTGCAGAAGTCTGACATCAGGTACCTGTGTAAAAATGTCGTCAACAAAACTGCAGTATATGGCCGGTTTCAAGTTCATGTCGACTAAGACCTTTTGTTCGATGGTACCCATGTAGAAGTTCGCAAACAGGACACCTAGGGAAGAACCCATGGCGACCCCATCTACATGTGCCCATCCGGGCTCAAGAAGGGTGCCTCTTTAGTACAAGCTTGGAGTAGTTTCCTTAGAATGTTTTCTGGTATGTCAAGAGGAGTACAGGCTGGATCACGATACACTCTGTCGGCTATCATCCCGATTGTTTCATCCGATTGAAACAATCGGGATGTGTGTGTGTGTGTGTGTGTGTGTGTGTGTGTGTGTGTGTGTGTGTGTGTACTCACCTATATGTACTCACCTATATGTGCTTGCAGGATCGAGCATTGACTCTTGGATCCCGCCTTTCGAGCATCGGTTGTTTACAGCAATGACTCCTGTCCCATTTCCCTATCATACCTGGTTTTAAAATATGAATAGTATTTGCTTCCACAACCTGTTCCTGAAGTGCATTCCATTTCCCCACTACTCTCACGCTAAAAGAAAACTTCCTTACATCTCTGTGACTCATCTGAGTTTCAAGCTTCCATCCATGTCCTCTCGTTTCTGTTACTATTCCGTGTGAACATTTCGTCTATGTCCACTCTGTCAATTCCTCTGAGTATCTTATACGTTCCTATCATGTCCCCCCTCTCCCTTCTTCTTTCTAGTGTCGTAAGGCACAGTTCCCTCAGGCGCTCTTCATACCCCATCCCTCGTAGCTCTGGGACGAGTCTCGTTGCAAACCTCTGAACCTTTTCCAGTTTCATTATATGCTTCTTCAGATGGGGACTCCATGATGAGGCGGCATACTCTAAGACTGGCCTTACGTAGGCAGTGTAAAGCGCCCTAAATGCCTCCTTACTTAGGTTTCTGAATGATGTTCTAACTTTTGCCAGTGTAGAGTACGCTGCTGTCGTTATCCTATTAATATGTGCCTCAGGAGATAGATTAGGTGTTACGTCCACCCCCAGGTCTCTTTCACGCGTCGTTACAGGTAGGCTGTTCCCCTTCATTGTGTACTGTCCCTTTGGTCTCCTATCTCCTAGTCCCATTTCCATAACTTTACATTTGCTCGTGTTGAATTCTAGTAGCCATTTCTCTGACCATCTCTGCAATCTGTTCTGGTCCTCTTGGAGGATCCTGCAATCCTCATCTGTCACAACTCTTCTCATCAACTTTGCATCATCCGCAAACATCGACATGTAGGACTCTACGCCTGTAAACATGTCGTTAACATATACAAGAAATAGAATTGGTCCCAGCACCGATCCTTGTGGTACTCCACTTGTTACTGTTCGCCAGTCCGACTTCTCGCCCCTTACCGTAACTCTTTGGCTCCTTCCTGTTAGGTAGTTCCTTATCCATTCTAGGACCTTTCCCCCCACCCCCGCCTGCCTCTCGAGCTTGAACAGCAGTCTCATGTGCGGTACTGTATCAAAGGCTTTTTGGCAGTCCAGAAATATGCAGTCTGCCCAACCATCTCTGTCCTGTCTTATCCTCGTTATTTTATCATAGAATTCCAGAAGGTTTGTTAGGCACGATTTCCCTGTCCAGAACCCATGTTGATGTTTGTTCACAAACCTAATGTTCTCCAGGTGTGCAACCAGTCGTAGCCTAATTATTCTTTCCAGTATTTTACAGGGGATGCTTGTCAGTGATACAGGTCTGTAGTTAAGTGCCTCCTCCCTATCTCCTTTCTTGAAGATCGGCACGACATTTGCCTTCTTCCAGCAACTGGGCAATTCTCCTGACATAAGTGACTCATTAAAGATCATTGCCAGAGGCACGCTGAGGGCCTGTGCTGCTTCTTTTAGTATCCACGGTGATACTTTGTCTGGTCCAACTGCTTTAGTTGCATCTAGAGTTGTCAACTGTTTCATTACCTCCTCTGCTGTCACCTCTATATCTGATAGTCTTTCGTCTAGGGTAACCCTTCCAACAATGGGAGCTGCTCAGGCTCGGTAGTGAACACTCCATGGAAACTGGCATTCAGTGCCTCGCAGATTTCCTTGTCACTTTCAGTATATGCCCCCTCTGTCTTCCTTAGTCTTGTCACTTGGTCGTTCACCGACATTTTTCTTCTTATATGACTGTGTAGTAACTTAGGTTGTTTTTTCGCTTTGATTGCAATATCGTTCTCATAGTCCCTTTCCGATGTTCGTCTTATGTTAATGTAATCGTTCCTAGCTCTGTTGTATCTGCTTCTGTTGTCCTCTGTTCTTTGTCTTCTGTACTTCCTCCACTCCCGCCTGCTGGCCATTTTTGCTTCCTGACACTGTCTATTAAACCATGGGTTATTATATTCCTTCTTATTTTTTCCCTTTACCGTTGGTATAAATCTCTCTTCGGCCTCCTGGCATTTCTGTATGACTAGGTCCATCATATCTTGGACTGTTTTTCCTCTAATTTCTTCCTCCCACTGCACTTCACCCAGATAGTCCCTTATCCTCATATAGTCCCCTTTCCTGTAGTCAGCTCTCCTTTCCCAGATCTCTTGTGTGTGTGTGTGTGTGTGTGTGTGTGTGTGTGTGTGTGTGTGTGTGTGTGTGTGTGTGTGTGTGTTGTGTGTGTGTGTGTGTGTGAGGGTGGGTGGATTTGTGTGGGGGGGGGGGAAGGTGGATGGGTGGATTTGGGTGTGGGTGGGTGGGTGTGTGTGTGGGGGGGGGTGGATGGGTAAGTGGGTGGGTGTGGTGTGTGTGTGTGTGTGTGTGTGTGTGTGTGTGTGTGTGTGTGTGTGTGTGTGTGGGTGTAGGTGTGTGTGTGTGTGTGTGTGTGGTGTGTGTGTGTGTGTGTGTGTGTGTGTGTGTGTGTGTGTGAGGGTGGGTGGATTTGTGTGGGGGGGGGGGGAAGGTGGATGGGTGGATTTGGGTGTGGGTGGGTGGGTGGTGTGTGTGGGGGGGGGGTGGATGGGTAAGTGGGTGGGTGTGTGTGTGTGTGTGTGTGTGTGTGTGTGTGTGTGTGTGTGTGTGTGTGTGTGTGTGGGTGTAGGTGTGTGTGTGTGTGTGTGTGTGTGTGTGTGTGTGTGTGTGTGTGTGTGTGTGTACTCACCTAATTGTGCTTGCGGGGGTTGAGCTTTGGCTCTTTGGTCCCGCCTCTCAACTGTCAATCAACTGGTGTACAGATTCTGAGCCTACTGGGCTCTATCATATCTACATTTGAAACTGTGTATGAAGTCAGCCTCCACCACATCACTTCCTAGTGCATTCCATTTATTAACTACTCTGACACTGAAAAAATTCTTTCTAACGTCTCTGTGGCTCATCTGGGTACTAAGTTTCCACCTGTGTCCGCTTGTTCGTCTCCCACCCGTGCTGAAGAGTTTGTCTTTGTCCACCCTGTCAATTCCCCTGACAATTTTGTAGGTGGTTATCATGTCTCCCCTTACTCTTCTGTTTTCCAGGGATGTGAGGTTTAGCTCCTTTAGCCTTTCCTCGTAGCTCAATCCTCTCAGTTCCGGGACGAGCCTGGTGGCATACCGCTGTGTGTGTGTGTGTGTGTGCTCACCTAGTTGTACTCTCCTAGTTGTGCTTGCGGGGGTGGAGCTCTGGCTCTTTGGTCCCGCCTCTCAACCGTCAATCAACAGGTGTACAGATTCCTGAGCCTACTGGGCTCTATCATATCTGCACTTGAAACTGTGTATGGAGTCAGCCTCCACCACATCACTTCATAATGCATTCCATTTGTCAACCACTCTGACACTAAAAAAGTTCTTTCTAATATCTCTGTGGCTCATTTGGGCGCTCAGTTTCCACCTGTGTCTCTTTGTGCGTGTGCCCCTTGTGTTAAATAGCCTGTCTTTATATACCCTATCAATTCCCTTGAGAATCTTGAATGTTGTGATCATGTCCTCCCCTAACTCTTCTGTCTTCCAGCGAAGTGAGGTTTATTTCCCGTAGTCTCTCCTCGTAGCTCATACCTCTCAGCTCGGGTACTAGTCTGGTGGCAAATCTTGGAACCTTTTCCAGTTTAGTCTTATCCTTGACTAGATATGGACTCCATGCTGGGGCTGCATACTCCAGGATTGGCCTGACATATGTGGTATACAAAGTTCTGAATGATTCTTTACACAAATTTCTGAATGCCGTTCGTATGTTGGCCAGCCTGGCATATGCCACTGATGTTATTCTCTTGATATGTGCTGCAGGAGACAGATCTGGCGTGATATCATCTCCCAAGTATTTTTCTTTCTCTGACTCCTGAAGAATTTCCTCTTCCAGATGATACCTTGTATTTGGCCTCTTGCTCCCTACACCTATCTTCATTATATTACATTTGGTTGGGTTAAACTCTAACAACCACTTGTTCGACCATTCCTTCAGTTTGTCTAGGTCTTCTTGAAGCCTCAAACAGTCCTCTTCTGTCTTAATCCTTCTCATAATTTTGGCATCGTCCGCAAACATTGAGAAAAATGAATCTATACCCTCCGGGAGATCATTACCTATATCAGAAACAAGATAGTACCGAGTACAGAGCCCTGTGGGACTCCACTGGTGACTTCACGCCAATCGGAGGTCTCACCCCTCACCGTAACTCTCTGCTTCCTATTGCTTAGGTACTCCCTTATCCACTGGAGCACCTTACCAGCTACACCTGCCTGTCTCTCCAGCTTATGTACCAGCCTCTTATGTGGTACTGTGTCAAAGGCTTTCCGACAATCCAAGAAAATGCAGTCCGCCCAGCCCTCTCTTTCTTGCTTAATCTGTGTTACCTGGTCATAGAATTCTATTAAGCCCATCAGGCAAGATTTACCCTCCCTGAACCCATGTTGTCGATTTGTCACGAAGTCCCTTCTCTCCAGATGTGTTTCCAGGTTTTTTCTCACGATCTTCTCCATTACCTTGCATGGCATATAAGTCAATAAGACAGGACTGTAGTTCAGTCCCTTAAGTCTATCACCCTTTTTGCATATTTTGACTACATTAGCCGTCTTCCATATTTCTGGTAGGTCTCCCATCTCCAGTGACCTACTATACACTATGTAGAGTGGCAAGCAAAGTGCCTCTGCACTCCCTTTAAATTCCCATTGTGAGATTCTGTCTGGACCAATAGCCTTTCCCACATCCAGATCCAACTGTTGTCTCTTGACCTTATCTCTCGTAATTTCGAACCCATCCAAGGCCGCCTGGTTTACAGCCTCCTCTCCAAGCACATTGACCTCTCCTTGTTCTATTGTGAAGACCCCCTGGAACCTCTTGCTGATTTCATCACCACACACCCTTTTGTGTGTGTGTGTGTGTACTTACCTAATTTAACTAATTGTACTTACCTAATTGTGCTTGCGGGGGTTGAGCTCTGGCTCTTTGGTCGCGCTTCTCAACGGTCAATCAACTAATGTACAAGTTTCTGAGCCTACTGGGCTCTGTCATATCTACACTTGAAACTGTCTACGGAGTCAGCCTCCACCGCATGACTTCCTAATGCGTTCCATTTTTCTACTACTCAGACACTGAAAAAAATCTTTCTAACGTCTCAATGGCTCATTTGGGCACTCAATTTCAACCTGTGTCCCCTAGTGTGTGTGCTCCTAGTGTTAAAAGTCTGTCTTTATATACCCTATCAATTCCTCTGAGAATCTTGTATGTGGTGATCATGTCCCCTCTAACTCTTCTGTCTCCCAGTGACGTGAGGTTTAATTCCCGTAGGCTCTCCTCGTAGCTCATTCCCTTCAGTTCGGGTACTAGTCTGGTGGCAACCCTTTGAACCTTTTCCAATTTAGTCATTTGCTTGACAAGATATGGACTCCATGCTGGAGCCGACGCTATGCTGGATATGGACTCCATGATGGATGCTGTGTGTTTGTGTGTGTGTGTGTGTGTGTGTGTGTGTGTGTGTGTGTGTGTGTGTGTGTGTGTGTGTATGTGTGTGTGTGTGTGTGTGTGTGTGTGTGTGTGTGTGTGTGTGTGTGTGTGTGTGTGTGTGTGTGTGTGTGTGTGTGTGTGTGTGTGTGTGTGTGTGTGTGTGTGCTCACCTAGTTGTACTCTCCTAGTTGTGCTTGCGGGGGTGGAGCTCTGGCTCTTTGGTCCCGCCTCTCAACCGTCAATCAACAGGTGTACAGATTCCTGAGCCTATTGGGCTCTATCATATCTACACTTGAAACTGTGTATGGAGTCAGCCTCCACCACATCACTTCATAATGCATTCCATTTGTCAACCACTCTGACACTAAAAAAGTTCTTTCTAATATCTCTGTGGCTCATTTGGGCACTCAGTTTCCACCTGTGTCCCCTAGTGCGTGTGCCCCTTGTGTTAAACAGGCTGTCTTTATCAACCCTGTCAATTCCCTTGAGGATCTTGAATGTGGTGATCATGTCCCTCCTAACTCTTCTGTCTTCCAACGAAGTAAGGTTTAATTCCCGTAGTATCTCCTCGTAGCTCATACCTCTCAGCTCGGGTACTAGTCTGGTGGCAAACCTTTGAACCTTTTCCATTTTAGTCTTATGCTTGACTAGATATGGACTCCATGCTGGGGCTGCATACTCCAGGATTGGTCTGACATATGTGGTATATAATGTTCTGAAAGATTCCTTACACAAGTTTCTAAAGGCCGTTCTTATGTTAGCCAACCTGGCATATGCTGCTGCTGTTATCCTCTTGATGTGAGCATCAGGGGACAGGTCTGGCGTGATATCAACCCCCAGGTCTTTCTCTCTCTCGGACTCTTGAAGTATTTCATCTCCCAAGTGATACCTTGTATCTGGTCTCCTGCTTCCTACCCCTATCTTCATTACATTACATTTGCTTGGATTAAACTCTAACAGCCATTTGTTCGACCATTCCTGCAGCTTGTCCAGGTCTTCTTGAAGCCTCAAGCTGTCCTCCTCTGTCTTAATCCTTCTCATAATTTTGGCGTCGTCAGCATACATTGAGAGGAATGAGTCTATACCCTCTGGGAGATCATTTACGTATATCAGAAACAGGATAGGTCCAAGTACAGAGCCCTGTGGGACTCCACTGGTGACTTTACGCCAGTCTGAGGTCTCACCCCTCACTGTAACTCTCTGCTTCCTATTGTTTAGGTACTCCCTTATCCTCTGGAGAGCCCTACCAGTTACTCCTGCCTGTTTCTCTAGCTTATGCATCAACCTTTTATGGGGTACTGTGTCAAAGGCTTTCCGACAGTCCAAAAAAAATGCAGTCCGCCCACCCTTCTCTTTCTTGTTTAATCTTTGTCACCTGATCATAGAATTCTATCAATCCTGTAAGGCAAGATTTACCCTCCCTGAACCCATGTTGATGGGTTGTCACGAAGTCTCTTCTCTCCAGATGTGTTACTTGGTTTTTTCTCACAATCTTCTCCATCACCTTGCATGGTATACAAGTTAAGGACACTGGCCTGTAGTTCAGTGCCTCTTGTCTGTCACCCTTTTTGTATATTGGTACTACATTAGCAGTCTTCCATATTTATGTGTGTGTGTGTGTGTGTGTGTGTACTCACCTATTTGTGCTTGCGGGGGTTGAGCTCTGGGAATTTGGTCCCGCCTCTCAACTGTCAATCAACTGAAGAGTGTGTGTGTGTGTGTGTGTGTGCAGTAATGGTCGTACTCCCATTACCAATGAGATTCTGTGAGTCAGATAATAGGAGCAATAAATGCGAGGGCTAAAATTCTATCATTATAAAAATTAATGAAAGGCGCATCTTGGGCTCGTCCCCTCCGTTATCGGCAGTGGTTATTGACTCTTAGGGTTGACGGCCCTATATACTGTTTATGGGCGGTCCCTCGTATGACCCTCATGGGGGCATATTTATGGAGTCTGGCATCATGCCTTCCTATACATGGTCAATCTTTGGGTAAAATATTTGAAATAGTAAAATATTCTTAGCTAAGCTCTATAGTTTAGAATCTCCCTATAAAATGCATTACATTCTTTCATCTCCCCTTATCATATACCATTATCTTTAATAGCCATTTTTAACATTCGACATTAAACATGTTTAATATCTCAGTGTCTAAATAAATTGATATATATTGATTGTATATTTTCGAAGCTTTAATCACAATAGACATTCGAGATATATTAAAATATTTTCAAGTATTAACTAGCGTGGTTCACTTAATTAAGTAATTAATTATAAACCTCGGTTTAGGAAAAGTTGTTCAATGTCAACCAATATCTTTTGACTAGTTGTATATGAAAAGTGCTGCAGTTGTGCCAAGTTTCAGTACTGCAGCGTAAATAGGAAGGGAGATTTTTTTTTCAATTTTTTTCCACATTTTGAGTGTGAATAAAAAAACACACCTTTCAGATATTATCATTCTATGACACTTTTCTGACACATTTGCATATAATAAAGGATCTGGAGTTAGGAAGTTTCCAAAACATCTTTAGTTTTCTTAATACAAATATACAAAGTTCACCCAAAAACTTATGCAAATATGTCATGTTTATTGCTATTGCAAAATCAATAAATGAACTTAGGAAAAAACGATAACTTGACTGTTTAGAGACATACACTTTACATATAAGGTGTAAGTTTCCTGTAAATTGAATAAAAAATAAAAAAGTTATTCAAACATTTATGATATTTTAAAACATTTTAAATATATAAGAAAATAATAAAGTCTAAGGTGCTGCCATCTGTGGCTGAGGTTGACATCAACCAGTTTTCTGCAAAATTGGCACCCTTACAGATAGGCTTATGTGCAGTCAGGTGTATAAGTTTCATGAAAATCGTCGGATAAAAAAAAATGAAATTTTGGGGGGGAAAAAAACTATTTTTTTTTTTATTTTTTTTCTCTAATAACACTAATTTTATTATTTTTTATTTTTTTAATATATGCTATTGAGATAACCGAGAGTCATAGATATGATTTCAGTTGACACTTGTGTTTGATAATCGTTTTTGACCATTTTGGGATAATTTTGAAACCTACTTCAATATTTGTTTTCTCCCTTCCTATTTATGCTGCGATGCTGAGACTTGGGCCAAATGAAACACTTTTTATGTGCAGCTCGTCAAAAAAGTTTGATTGAAATCGAACCAGTTTTCATTATTGCATATTTTGGGCAAATTGGGAAGTCATGCCCCTCTGAACCCGGGAACGTCAATTCCGCAAACTTACCTGACCTAGATCATTGTGTGGTACTTCAGGCGAGGCTAATATATCCGTGAACCACACAAAATATCCATATTCAGGTTAACCACATGATGTTGTAGATGGATGGAAATACTATCACTCTCCCTCCGCTACTCTCTGTCTTCCCTATACTCCCACTCTCTCCCTGGCCCTTGCCTCTCTTCCCTTATCCCACTCTCCTCTCCTCCCTTCCCCCCCCCCCCACAACATCCCTTCTCTTACCCATTCATTACTCTTTTCATTTTCTCCACTCTCCTTCCCACTCTCACTTCTATTGCCTCTAATTTTTCCCAATCTTTCCAACTCTGCCCTCTGAATTTCACTTCTCCTCTCCTCTTCCCTCCATCTCACCTCCCCTCCCCACCTTTATTACCCTCCTCGCCTCTCCCTCAACATCCCCACTCACCTCCTTTCTACCTTCTACTCTCTCTCTCTCTCTCTCTCTCTCCTTCCCTCCCTAAGAGCATGCAATATACTCATCCCGTATTTGAACTCTTGTTACTCTGATTCGTCATTGTAATTACATTTTTCTTAAATTATGTTTATGATGAAAATTTGTAATAAGAAGATGTGATTGTGATGTTATAAGAAGCAATCTCCAAGCGTTTGGCGTCTATTCTCGCACAGACAGACAAAGGGGCTTTCACTTTTATAGATAAAGATATTTATACCCATTCCCCAAATATTATTGTATCTGTGGCCACTGTTGGTTGAACGTTGAAAAGGTCTGTTTTTTGTATTATTAATATTTTGGAAATAGTTCGATAATATGTGGATCAGTAACTTAACAAGTTGTAACTTAATTTACAACATATCAAGTTGTTACTTAATCTACAACATAACAAGTTGTAACTTAATCTACAACATAACAAGTTGTAACTTAATCTACAACATAACAAGTTGTAACTTAATCTACAACATAACAAGTTGTAACTTAATCTACAACTTAACATGTTGAATCAAGAATCTTTAAGACATTAAACTTCTGAGTGCTCTCTACTTTAGCTTTCACAATATTTTAGAAAATCCAGGATCTTGGAATCAGAATTAAAGACACTTTATAAAGCAAGTTGATCAATTATATATTTACTAATTTGGGAAACATAATCCATCCACGTCACTTGATGTTCAAATGACAATATTAATTCATATATATATATATATATTTATATATATATATATATATATATATATATATATATATAAATATATATATATATATAAATATATATATATATATATATATATATATATATATGTCGTACCTAATAGCCAGAACGCACTTCTCAGCCTACTATGCAAGGCCCGATTTGCCTAATAAGCCAAGTTTTCATGAATTAATGTTTTTTAGACTACCTAACCTACCTAACCTAACCTAACCTACCTTTTTCGGCAACCTAACCCAACCTAACCTATGAAGATAGGTTAGGTTAGGTTAGGTAGGGTTGGTTAGGTTCGGTCATATATCTATGTTAATTTTAACTACAATAAAAAAAAATTGACCTCATACATAATGAAATGGGTAGCTTTATCATTTCATAAGAAAAAAATTAGAAAAAATATATTAATTCAGGAAAACTTGGCTTATTAGGCAAATCGGGCCTTGAATAGTAGGCCAAAAAGTGAGTTCTGGCTACTAGGTACGACATATATATATATATATATATATATATATATATATGTCGTACCTAGTAGCCAGAACTCACTTCTCAGCCTACTATTCAAGGCCCGATTTGCCTAATAAGCCAAGTTTTCCTGAATTAATATATTTACTATAATTTTTTTCTTATGAAATGATAAAGCAACCCTTTTCTCTATGTATGAGGTCAATTTTTTTTTATTGGAGTTAAAATTAACGTAGATATATGACCGAACCTAACCAACCCTACCTAACCTAACCTAACCTATATTTATAGGTAAGGTTAGGTTAGGTAGCCAAAAAAAGCTAGGTTAGGTTAGGTTAGGTAGGTTAGGTAGACGAAAAAACATTAATTCATGAAAACTTGGCTTATTAGGCAAATCGGGCCTTGAATAGTAGGCTGAGAAGTACGTTCTGGCTATTAGGTACGACATATATATATATATATATATATATGTCGTACCTAGTAGCCAGAACTCACTTCTCAGCCTACTATGCAAGGCCCGATTTGCCTAATAAGCCAAGTTTTACTGAATTAATATATTTTCTCAAATTTTTTTCTTATGAAATGATAAAGCTACCCATTTCATTATGTATGAGGTCAATTTTTTTTTATTGGAGTTAAAGTTAACGTAGATATATGACCGAACCTAACCAACCCTACCTAACCTAACCTAACCTATCTTTATAGGTTAGGTTAGGTTAGGTAGCCAAAAACGTTAGGTTAGGTTAGGTTGTCGAAAAAACATTAATTCATGAAAACTAGGCTTATTAGGCAAATCGGGCCTTGCATAGTAGGCTGAGAAGTGAGTTCTAACTACTAGGTACGACATATATATATATATATATATATATATATATATATATATATATATATATATATATATATATATATATATATATATATATATATATAAATATATATATATATATATATATATATAAATATATATATATATATAAATATATATATATATATATATATATATATATATATATATATATATATATATATATATATATATATATATATATATATATATTAGTATATTTTGGTAGCAGTCTTTCCTGTAGACATATATTATTAAATATGACCGAAAAAGTAAGATTAATAATTCTAACACGAATTTTCTCAATCTTTCGTACATTACGCTTCACTGTTGGAGGTAAATCAAAAATCACTTCTCCAAAATTCATTTTTATTTCTAGTCTGACGCGACGCGGGCGCGTTTCGTAAAACTTATTACATTTTCAAAGACTTCACAAATACACAACTGATTAGAACTTACGTATCTCTGCTATTATATCTACATTTGAGTGAGGTGGGAGGGATGATGTGGCATATAGTGACGTGGCATTAACACAAGACAGAACATGAGAGGATATTAATAGGGTATTAAAAGTATCAACACAAGACAGAACAGAAACAATGGGTATTGAATAGAAGTGTTTGTAGAAAGCCTATTGGTCCATATTTCTTGATGCTTCTATATTGGAGCGGAGTCTTGAGGTGGGTAGAATATAGTTGTGCAATAATTGGCTGTTGATTGCTGGTGTTGACTTCTTGATGTGTAGTGCCTCGCAAACGTCAAGCCGCCTGCTATCGCTGTATCTATCGATGATTTCTGTGTTGTTTACTAGGTTGTTTACTAAGAAATCCTAGTTATATATATATATATATATATATATATATATATATATATATATATATATATATATATATATATATATATATATATATTATGCTATAATTACCTATGTATTGTGCTTGTATGTTTGCTATATCAGATGGGCCATTGGGCTACATCAGATGGGCCAATTTGCTGCATCTGATGGGCCAATGGGCCGTCTTCGTTGTCCAAGTATTGTACCTCACCTCACTTCACCACTCTCCTGCCTATTTACACCCATCACTCGATCTGTAAAATCACTCCTTCTGAAGATGTATTAATATACGAAAGTACGTAAGGAAATTCCTGTTTCATTTTTCCTCCGTGGTCTGACATTGTCACATTTTTAATCACGTGTTTATTTTCGTGATATACACACATAATGAGAACCACGCGCTCTTTTGCTTTGCTGTTCCCTCAGACTGCTTCCTTCGTGACCACCTTCGCTACTCTACTAGTGAAAGCGCACTGTTCCCGCATCCGCCTCAAATTCCTGAAACAATGTCTTGGTGAGCAAGTTGTACCCATTGTCATATATATATATATATATATATATATATATATATATATATATATATATATATATATATATATATATATATATATATATATATATATATATATGCGAACAAGCCTGAATGGTCCCCAGGACAATATGCAACTGAAAACTCACACCCCAGAAGTGACTCGAACCCATACTCCCAGAAGCAACGCAACTGGTATGTACAAGACGCCTTAATCCACTTGACCATCACGACCGGACATAATGAGGTGATAGCCTAAGCTATTTGAACCACCCCAACGCCGGCACTCGGATAGTAATCTTGGGCATATATATATATATATATATATATATATATATATATATATATATATATATATATATATATATTGGTTAGGTTATATATATATATATATATATATATATATATATATATATATATATATATATTGGTTAGGTTATATATATATATATATATATATATATATATATATATATATATATATATATATATATATATCCACACACATATATATAACAATATAACAATCTGCGTTCGAAGACCTCGTCCAGCTCCTCGGAGGTTGGGTGCGTACCCAGGATACAGCACGCATTTCCCCTCTGAACTGCGACACTGAGGCGCTGGAACAGGAAACTGGCCGCTCGTGGGTCTCTAGTTTTCCCAATGAGTTCCTCACCCACCTCCTTTAAGAACTTACGTGCACATTTACCCTTGGCGCCCAGAGTCTCAGAGCCTATCGGCACGAACCTGTAACAACGTTCTAAGTCTCTGTACTTGTTGATTTTCTGGGTCTCCCTGAAGGTGGCTGCCCCACCTCCCTCCGCTGAGCTGTAACGTAGATAGGTATCAGCCAATGTGGATGCACATGTGTAATCCCATACGACCTGTTTACCTTCCCTCCATGGCTGCAGGGTGACTCCATCTGGGTGTTTTTGGCTGTTGTCAGGCCTGCACAACTGGGGTTCCCTTTATGCTGGACACCCAGCTGTAGCCAAACTTCTCTTGATGATGTCATTGGCTGCTTCATGTCTGGCAATCTTTCCCTGTGTCTTACGACAGATGAGACCATGGCTGCCGTATTGGTCTGCCCGTGCATGGCCGCAAATACACCGGTGCTCGGTGGAGATAGGGGCGGCAAGGCGCAGGGCAACACCAATACTTAGGGCCCGATGGTCCAGGCGGGTGCCCAAGACGGAATTAGGGACTGCCAAAAGGAAGTCCCCGGCATGGGGCGCTTGCACAGCTAGGAGACGCGCTCTGTCCTTCTCCGAAACTGTCTCCAGCAATGCTTTGGCGATGTTCTCCACTATGGGGCTATCCCATTTGACCTGTTTACCGTCGTTTGGAAAAGTTGGTCGAGTGTGTGAATTGGCAAAAGTGTCCCACTGACCAGCTCCTTCCACAAATTTGGGATCACGAATCCCAATGGAGTTCCTTAGGTATTCTGGTAGTATTTCATTCACTAATTCACTTGTAGCACTGGCCGAGGATAAGAATGCCGGCAATGCTAATTGTGTCGCCTTGCGAATACCTATACCACCGAGTCTAACTGGGAGCGTTGCTTGGTCCCACTGGTCATCTTGCAGGGAGAGGTTTAACACTTTCATCGTTATTGTCTTTAGGAGTGAGTCGTATTCCGTTAATTTTGGGCTGTCAAAGGAAGGAGCACACCTGAGGAAATAGGTAAGTCTGGGCAAGGCCAGGCACCTTGTAAGAAGGTACAAAGCATCGTGAGCATCCAATGCCGCTATACTTTCCTCCATCCTCCTCAGGTCTTTAAGCTTTTCTTCGAGGACTACCCCAATGGCGTTCGAGCCCAGAGGTGCCCCTAGCAGCACACTGTCGGTGGGAACGATCACTGGGACTCCTGGCAATAAGATTCGTACTGCATCTATGATTGGTTGGCTGTATGAGATGATTTCTAGAAATATACAAATATTTTATTTATATAAATAGAAACAAGTTTCTTAAAGACAGAAAAACTGCAATTTCACATTGCAACTAAACCAATATATTTGACTTGTAAAAGAGAACTGCTTGCCACTTTAGTGCTCTTGCCTTTGGACACGATGAGAGCCGCTCGTATGCAGCTACGATATCGTTATGCAAAAGGTCACTTTTGCATACATGCATCTTGAACATTTTGTTGCATGAGCGAACCTGCAAAGACTCAGCTCGCCATCAAGGGAACGTTAAGAGCGCCAGTGTGAGGCGAGGGAGGAATGTCAATGTTAAATAAAAGACCCGCAAAAGTGTTGGTCTTTAGAGGGAAATTTTCAAAGTAAAATGTCCGTAGATAGTGAAAAGTTTATAAGATTTCAGAATTTAGAATATTTTATGATTTTATGGTGATGGTGCAGAGTTTTACAGTGATGGTGCGAGGTTTGGCAGTGATGGTGCAGAGTTTTACAGTGATGGTGCGAGGTTTGGCAGTGATGGCGCAGAGTTTTACAGTGATGGTGCGAGGTTTGGCAGTGATGGCGCAGAGTTTTACAGTGATGGCGCAAGGTTTTACGGTAATGGAGCAGAGTTTTACGGTGATGGAGCAGACATTTGCAGTGACAGCCCGAGGTTTACAGTGATGGCGCGAGGTTTTACAGTGATGGCGCGAGGTTTTACAGTGATAGCCCGAGGTTTACAGTGATGGCGCGAGGTTTTACAGTGATGGCGCGAGGTTTTACAGTGATGGCAAAAGATGTGGAAGCCTGAAGTAGCTGCTTGCGGTGAGGGTGTTTCAATGAGACCAATAGAGGGAGGAAAGATGGTAGGGAGTAGGAGAGAGATATTTGAGGGAGAAGGAGCGAGAGATGGGAGGGAGAAGAAGAGAGAGATGGGAAGGAGTAGGAGCGAGAGATGGGAGGGAGTAGGAGCGAGAGATGGGAGGGAGTAGGAGCGTGAGATGGGAGGGAGTAGAAGCGAGAGATGGGAGGGAGTAGGAGCGTGAGATGGGAGGGAGTAGGAGCGTGAGATGGGAGGGAGTAGGAGCGAGAAATGGGAGGGAGTAGAAGCGAGAGATGGGAGGGAGTAGGAGCGAGAGATGGGAGGGAGTAGAAGCGAGAGATGGGAGGGAGTAGGAGCGTGAGATGGGAGGGAGTAGGAGCGTGAGATGGGAGGGAGTAGGAGCGAGAGATGGGAGGGAGTAGAAGCGAGAGATGGGAGGGAGTAGAAGCGAGAGATGGGAGGGAGTAGGAGTGAGAGATGGGAGGGAGTAGGAGTGAGAGATAGGAAGGAGTAGAAGCGAGAGATGGGAGGGAGAAGAAGAGAGAGATGGCAGAGAGTAGGAGTGAGAGAAGGGAAGGAGTAGGAGCGAGAGAGACTTGAAAGTTCAACGAGAATTCTTACTTCAGGTCCTTTTATGTGAGTCACAAAAAATAGATATTTTATTAATTAAATATTATTCACTATTTATTATTCAACAACATACATAATACTCTTTACAAATTAATTAATACTTTTTAAGAATGAAAAAGTCATCAATAGGTATTTAAGATAGACAAAGATCAGCTAATCCAATATTATAATGGAAGGAGGGCAGGAAAGCATAGGAAAAGATGTCACCGAGACATTACAGAACAACAACTACAACAGAGACCACAGAGGAGAGCAGAGTTGTGGCAGTTAAAGTCACACAATGACACTAATAGTTGTGTAACTCTTAACTTACACTCAAGTGGGTACAGGAGTAGACGCCTTCCGAGTCCTATTAGCAGGTTGAGAGCGCTCCCATCCATTACCTCAGGGCAAGCCTTACCCTACTAGTTTTCCCCTCAACGCGACCCGCCGCCAATCGGTTAACAACCAGTTACCCAGTTACTGCTGGGTGAACAGCGCGTAATAGTTACGGGAACAGACTGGTCATAAATATGAGACTTAACGTGTTTCTCACATCAAAACTTTGTGCTTCACTCGACATAAAAGTTAAGACCTCTCTTCGGTGGTGGATTATGGGGTCTAACCCTCGGGGTTCCGGGGGGACAGTAGGGTGAGGGACAGGGTGTGTGGGATGTGGGTATCGGATGGTTCGGACCTTAGGGGAACATCAGGAGTTGTTCTTCGACCAGTTCAGGGAGGAAAATCACGGGGCTTTATCCGCAGGCTACACCAAAAAAGTGAAATGGGGTGGTGATCAGTAGGGTGGACTCCCAGGACACATCAAGAGGGAGGGGCTTGACAGCTGAGTGGACAGTGCTTCGAATTCATAGTCCTGAGGTTCCGGGTTCGACCCCCGGTGGAGGCGGAAACAAATTGCAGAGTTTTTTCACCTTGACGCCTCTTTTCACCTAACAGTAAATATGTACCTGGGAGTTAGACAGCTGTTACGGGCTGCTTCCTGGGGGCGTGTAACAAATAAGAGGCCTGGTCGAGGACCGGGCCGCGGGGACGCTAATCCCCGAAGAAATAAAAAAACCTCAAGATAGGGAAGGGATGGGGGATCACGCAGTCCGCCTTCCTAAGGTCTTCCCAACGTCAAGAAAACGATCAATTTAGTGTCCAATCCTAACCTACCAGAGGACCCAAAATAGATAACGGGACAGTACGTCACGTGCGCAAACCAGTTCCATTATCTACTATAATTTTTGACCTTATGTAACGAATTCGAGCGAAAAGCGACGTTCTTTGTCAGAGGACAAGTTGATCCACGAGGCTGGAGCCCAGACCATCCACCCTGATGAGAGAGTGTTCTAGTGAACTTGAGGTAGATCCTACCAAGGCACTAGAGGGACTTCATTGGGATTTATAATGCCAAGTTCACTAATAGAGCCAGCCAGTGGTAGATAGAAGAATGAATGGTGCCCAATCTGTTAATCATTATAAATTCTATGACCTTTCGAAGTTTAGAATCTGGGCGACCAGTGGTTCCCCACTGGCCATCCTGTACTAATAACACTCCATTATCTGCTACGTATAAGTGACGGGCAATCCTGGAACCCTCACGCTTCCACATGCATGTGAGCACCCGGAAACAAATGGGCAGAATTTCTTTCACCCTGATGCACATGTTCACCTAGCAGTAAATATGTACCTGGGAGTTAGACAGCTGCTACGGACTGATTCCAGAGTGTCTTTTTAAAAATTTAATCAGTTGATTGACAGTTGAGAGGCAGTCCCAAAGACCCAGAGCTCAACCCTTGCAAGCACAGCTAGGTGAGTACAACTAGGTTCGTACATGGGTTACATGACCATCCATCACCTGGCAACACCCGTGGTGCATACTGTGTACAATTTTACATTGAATTCTTGAACATGCTGGGATCGCACCCAGCCAATGTGTGAGACAAAGCGAAAATGATTCCGAAGATATAAATCACAGTAAGCTCTATGACCCCCTCTGGGATTCGAACCTGGGTGACCAGAAAACACCTCACTGGCTATCCAATACTAATACCAATCCACCATTGATTGCCTGTAAGCGACGGATTGTCCTGGAAACCGCACGCTTCCTCATGAGTACCATGACCATCCACACCCGGCAACACTCATCCATATTGGGTACAGTGTTTCATAGAACAGTTGATCATGCTGAGATCAAGCTCAGCTTTCATGTGTGAGCTAAAGACTAAACCGTCAAAAGCTATAAATCACTATGACCCCTTAAGGATTCGAACCTGGGCGACCAGGGTTCACCCCCAATGAACCTAATGTGCACCAACAAGTATTATTCATATCTGTCTTAGGCAGTGATGATTATATATGTATGACTTGTATGTTGCCGTCGGTAAGATTATGTCCAATATATTTATTAACGTCTTCTGTGTCATTAAGTCTCAGCTGAAATCATAATTAGTTTCAGACTCTGCGCTGTGTTAGATAATGTTTCAGTCGTCTGTCAGGCATTTCTCCATAATGCTGATATTTTCTTTCTATTTGAACACCCTCCGTCACTATGTGATGGAGTGCGAAAAGATAAGTGAATTCAGAGACAATTCTATAACAAATGTTCCTAAGATGTGTAAATATTTCCTTCAAAATGATCTGCTACCAGAAATCTTAGCCAAATATCCACATGATCATTAACACCAGAACGTCTGGTGGTAATGAGGAGACTATCATACCACAACTGCCGCTGACTCCCAATGGTGCTCAGAGGTGAACACGAAGATAGAGAGGGTGCTCAGTATGCCTTCAATTTGCAGTTACCTTGTTTGAAGGTTGGGAGGTTAAAGCTAAGTAATAATAATCGTACTATTAAGTTAATGACATCAAATATTATTTCAAATCCTTCCAACCTTTATCTATATAAATAAAAAATGGAAATGTTCGTTTGTGTATAACCGCTAATCTCCGATAGTTCTTCACCGATTGCTTTGAAATGTTCACACAACGTTCCGTTCGCATCCGAGCAGGTTTTTATATAAATACTATGTAGATATCACGTTTGTGACAGTGAATTTTTTTTTTCTGAAAAATTGTTTTTCATGTGAGGAAAATCTTCGAAACCCTCTTTACCGATTGCTTTGAAATTTTGACCCAACGTTGCATTCGAATATGCGCGTCTTTTTATATACCTACTACATAGATGCCACCTCTGTGACAGGTAAAAACATGCGTTTTTGAAAAACAGCACCATCTGTTGCACATAATAGCAACATGCACTCTATTCTAAATATGTCACGAATTCCATTTCAATGTTTCCGATTGCATTGATAAATTTTATTTTCATAGATTTCGATTTATTTTATTTTTTATTGAATTATTTTGTGTGACATTGTGTTGGAATTGAGGTGTGTTGTTAACCATTCCGTTCATTTTGTAAGTATAAGTATAGATGCCACATCTGTGACAGGTAAAACTATGCTTTTCTTAAAAAACAGCACCATCAACTTGTAACTGCAACACAGCATGTAAGAGCAACACACATGCTATACTAAATATGTTACAATTCCATTTCAGTGTTTCTGATTACATTGATAAATTGAATTTTCATAGATTTTGATTTATTTTCATTTTGATTTAAATATTTTGCGTGAATTGCATTGTTTACCATACCTATCATTTCGTGAGCATAGTTTATTTTGTTATTTTTTCATATTTTCATTTCATTTTTTAACTGTTGTTCTTATATTTCAGTGATGGGAACATCAGATCACTTGATGTTCCCAATTTTCTGATGGGAAAATCAGACCATTTGGGAAGGCATCGAACGAGGGAGTAGGGAATGGTAGGGATGACGAGGGGGACGGAAATGAGAGATGGTGCGGAGGACGAGGGGACAAGGGAGGGGGAAATGGTGGGGAAGGACGAGGGGACGGAGGAGTTTGGGAAGGTGGGGACGAGGGGGAAGGGGGAATGGAGAATGGTAGGGGAGGACAAAGAGACAGGGGAGTGGGGCATAGTAGGAAGGAAGAGGGGATGGTAAAGTCGGGAATGGTGTGGGAGCACGAGGTGACGGTGGAGTGGGGAATGGTTGGAAGGCCGAGGAGACGGGTGAGGGGGGAATGGTGGGGAGGACTTGGGGACGGGGAAGGTTGTTGTGGCTCAGCAACGCATGTGCGTTGCTGAGCCACAGCAACGAGTGGCCGGGTACTGCTAATTTATAATAATAAGGTGAGATACAGATTTTCTGTACAGGCTCTTTGGTATGTAAATGTTTTCATTCGTCATCTTAGTTGCATGCTTTGCAAATTCATCTGTAACGTCATTCCCTGGTGATCTCTTATGGCTTGGCTAACAGTTGATAAGTATTCAAAGAATTTACCGTTGAATCTTCACATTCATGCAATAACATTTGTGGTCTGATGGATGTTGCGAAATAAGTGTTATTGTTTCAGGGTTTCATTGTCTATTTTCGAATCTGTATGTAGTGTAATGTGCTTTTTGGTGTTCGACTACAGCATATTCCAAAGTCATTTGAGCGGCTAGCATCTCTGTAAAGTTGAGCACCGGTTTGAGAGTCTGTACCTAACTCCTAGGTGGAGTCTTCTCCTCCTGCAGAATAACGCCATTGATGAGCAGAGATGCAATAGGTACTCTGAGAGAGAACTGTATCAACATCAAAGGACCGGAACTGTTCAACACGCTTCCACTACACGTAAGGGGCATGACTGGCTGACCCCTCACAGTCTTCAAGAGATAACACGATAAGCACGTCCAAAGGATACCTGATCAACCAGGCTGTGATTCATACGTCAGGCCAACAGCCTGGTTGACTAATCCAGCAACGAGAAGGCCTAAGTCGACGACCGGGCCGCGGGGACGCTAAGCCCCGAAAACACCTCAAGGTAACCTCAAGGAAACTACATAACTTCCTGCCTAAAGTACCTGCAGCTCCAGATACTTATCTCTACGGTCCACTGAACCGTCTCTGAAGTTCGTGATGCTGTCAGATGCCAAGTTTGCTTCTACATTCTTCTATGCGTTGGAGATGAGAACTAGTCTGTCACTTTTTTTCCCCCAGAAAAAACATAATATTAAAGTCTGCTGGCAACGATTCCCAAGGGGTTTGGATGACGAGGTCTGCAAGTATTGTGTCAACACCTTTCTCAGTGATTATATTTGTAATCTCGAATTAATTATGTTTATTGCACTTGTTGTTATTAAAAGTTCTTCTGTTCGAAGTTAGTGGTCCATTGATCTAACTTTTTTATGTTCTCAAATCTTGAACATCCAAAAACATAGAAAAATTATTAAAATTAGAAAGTATAACAAGAAAATAATCGAGGCTGACCAAAATGGAAATCGATGATAACCGTAAAGAGGGAAAAAGAGAGAAAAAGTCTTAGCAAAGAGAGGAAAAGATGGAGGGAGACTTGAGACCAAGAAGGTCCGGAAAGTCACGAGCAGGAAGACGCAGAGGCGGAGTTGCCCTTTCTTCTAGGCTCTTTGCAAAATGTTTAATGACCTCCTAAAACTTGGTGATAGTTGGTCTGCTCACTCCACTCACCTGGAACGGAAGGATAATGTCTGGAATGTGTGTGCGAGTGTGTATACTCACCTAGTTGTGTTTGAGGGAATGATTGAGCTTCTGCTCTTTAGTCTTGCATCTCAACCATCAATCAACTGGTCTACAGATTCCTGAGCTTATTGAACTCTATCATATCTACATTTGAAACTGTGTATGGAGTCTGCCTCCACCACATCACTTCTTATTGCATTCCATTTGTTAAGTACATTGAAAAAGTTCTTTCTATCTTGGTACGCAGTTTCCACCTATGTTCCTTTGTGGGTGTACCGCCTGTGTTAAATAAATTGTCTTTATCTACTCTATCAATTCATCTGAGAATCTTGTATGTGGTGTTCATGTCTCTCATAAATGTTCTTTCTTCCAAAGAGGTGAAGTTCTGTTCCTGTAGTCTCTTCTCGTAGCTCATACCCATCAGCTCGGGTACTACTCTGGTGGCATTCCTTTGAAATTTCTCCAATTTAGTCTTGTGTTTGAATAGATATGGACTCCAGGCTGGAGCTGCACACTGCAAGATTGGTCTGACATATGTGATATAAGGTCCTAAATGATTCCTTACACAAGTTTCTAAAGGCAGTTCTTATGTTGGGCAACTTCAGATACTGTCACAGTGAGAGGTTGTGTTAGCTGGAGCTCCGATTGTAGTAATATTATTACAGCAATAATGGAAGCATTAGTGAAGGAACTGGTGAATCTAGTTGGAGCTCTGAGGACAGAGCTGGATTCGCTACGGGAGGAGGTACGACAGCTGAAACAACATCAGGAAAAAACAAAGGAAGCGACCAGTATTAAAAAGACCTCGTCTTGGCAAGTTGTAAAGGACAGGGGTCTTAAGAAGACCTTGGCAAAACCGACACCTAATAGCCTAAGAACTTCTAACGCATTTGATGTGTTAGAGGACGAGTGCTGTGGTGAACCTGTAGTTCAACGAGGAGGCAAAGGCAAAGCAACGAGGAGCATTGAAGCGCAGGTCCCTCAAAGTGCACTAAAGGAAAAGGGAGAAACGAAGCGAATTTTGGTTGTGGGAGATTCCCAGGTGAGGTATTTAGACAGAACGTTTTGTGCCAGAGATAGGGGGAACAGGTTAAGGGTTTGCTATCCGGGAGCTGGTATTGGTGATGTTGTTGGAAACATGAAATATATTATGACGGGAAATGGGAACAAACCCATTATCTGTATTAGTGCAGGGGGTAATGATGTTGGACGAGTTAGGAGTGAGGAACTAATACAGAGATTCAAGACAGCAATAGAATTAGTTAGGAGCAAGGGAGGAATCCCGATCATATGTGGCATTCTTCCAAGAAAGGGAGTGGGAAATGAATGGATGTCGAGTGCACTTGGTGTCAATTGCAGGCTGGAAAGATATTGCAAATCTAATGCAATATCTTTCATAGACAACTGGAAACACTTATATGGAAGAACTGAAATGTATGCTCGGGATGGGGTGCATCTATCGAGGGCTGGGGTTGTTGCTGTTGTGAACTCGTTGGAACCAGTGGTTAGAGGTGTTTGTTTGGGTTTAAACTGTTAGTAGATAAACTGCAGTTGCCTTTGTTCTTATGTACCAACTCTTCTTCCGAATTGACAGTAAAGTTTAATACTACGTTTAATTAGTACATTTCCTTACTGTCATACATAGTACCCAATTGCAATTATGGGGCTCTCACATTTACTTCCCCATTTATTTTCTTAGTTTTCGGTTAAGGCACTTAGAATTTTTGGATAAAGTTGTCAAGTTCAATTTGTTATACACAAGTTTTAAATTAAAGGAATTTCTTTTTCACTTTTATTAAACAATAGAGATTTTATAAAAAAAATTGTAAATATCCTGAGCTACGTTACAATTTATTTATATATTTTATTTTGTTTTATTAGTTTTATAAAACTGTATTATCAATATAGCTATAGGTTAAGTACTAATTGTAATTAAGAAGCAATAAAATGCTTATCTTCAAACACTTAAAAGGTTAGGTTAGGTTATGTTTTTCTATTCAGCTTTTCAGGTAAACTCAAATATTCACAATATATATATAAGACAGCACAGTTTAATACTAAGTATAAATAAGTACAATTCCTAACTATTATGAATAGTACATAATTGCAGTTACTGTGCTGTTACATCTACCACTCCCATTTGTCGAGGACGGGCTGTATGCACTGTTGTGACCTTACTGTTGTGTATATACTCGCATGGGCCAATAGGCCTTCTGCAGTTACTTTCATTCTTTAGTGAAAGGGTGATCCATTGCGTCGTAGCGATCAGCAACGATAGCAGAGGATGCAACTTGCATAAGGGGCAGACCAGTGAAGAAAGATTTGGCAATGTGCCCACATATACGGTGTTTGAAGTTTCGTGAGGTATTTTCCTCATATCGAACATTACACTTCCAACATTTAAAATGATAAACAGCACCATATCATAGGCCCAAAGATAAAGGACCTCTATGTTTTAAATAGTTTCCAATGGAGCAGTTGTCAGTAAACACTAATTGAAGACAAATTATTAGATGGGTATATCTTAAAATATTATAAAGTTCCTTTATAATATAATATTTAACAGTATCCAAATACAGGAATTTTACATAACGTATGTCATGAGTGACTGAGGGAACTTCAACAATATGTAGAAACTTAGTATTTAAATATTTTCTTAGAGTTCTGAAAAATACTTTACTGGGAAAACATCTGAACAAAAAAAGTTAGTTAATGTATTTTGTTTATAATTAATTAAGACGTTATCAAATGTCAGTAAAGCAGAAATTGTACTCTTTCTTAAATTGGTGGTTTGATGAAGAAACTGTTCATTTAAGTATTGCTTTTGTTTTTTGTTTTTATTCGCTTAATTTATATTGGAGAAAGGCTTGTTTAGCTGTTTACCGAATATTCTAATTTCCAACATTATTTTTTAATCAGCTTAATATTAATCGAGATCTGGATTTGTTTTCAGTTTCTTCCGATATTTTGTACATTCTTCGTTTTCTTCATAATGTTTACAAATGTTTTGGGGATTAACTCTAACAGAAGTGTGATTAAGGAAATCTTTCTACAGATTAAGACACCCTTTTGTTTTTGTTGGAGCTGTATTAATAATGTTAAGAGAGGAAAGAAATCTGTTGACGTAGAATTTAAGGCTAAGTGAGCAGACATATGCTGTTGAGAGCAAGTTTTAATGGCGTTTTGATGTACTTTATTGAGGTAGATTTGGTGTGGACAGAATGAGGAAGATGCTCTGTTGTGTCTGGATTCGTTGAGATGGAGGTAAGGTGTTCAGATCCCGTCGTGGCACAAGTAATAAAGGGTTTGTGTGAAGAAAAAAAATTATTCACAGTACTTGATTACGTACAGCATATTGCTGTGGTGTCTGAGGGTAACTAGCAGGAGATCTTAAGGAAGAAGGGTAACACTCGTAATTATACAGAACTTTAAAAGAAAGGTCAGCACTTTATAAGAAATTTATACATAAAACGAAATTTATTTGTATGGATATTATTTTCGAGAATAAGGTATAATTCGAGATCAATTCTGAAGGATTTGTTTTTTTTTTGGTCAAAACAAAGCTTAATGGAACAATTGGTTAAAGTTTTTACTGAAGCACGTAATGATTCTTTGTTTCATAAGAATTTCACAAATAAAAAACCTGGAATATAACTGAAAGGTTTTGGCCCACGAAGTGGTCAATACTCTGGTAAATGCCATGTGTTCACCTGAAAATGTTCCTTGCAAAATTGTTCGAGCAAGAAAATGAGATTTATGGGAGACACATATATTGTCTGTCCGACTCTGGCTGTTCTTGTCTTCTGGCCAGCCCCGAGATTAATTAAAATCGTGCCGAGTCTCTCCTCCCTCTCTTCCTCACAGCTGTTTAGTATTTGCTTTTAATATTGCCTTTGCATCTGATTAAACTGTTCTTGCCTTTGGCAAACATAGTTCTGTATTAATTGTTTTTTTCCTGAAAAAATAGATTGATGTACTCAACTAGTTTTGCTTGCATGGGTCGAGCTTAATAAGCCCCGTCTTTTGAAGAGCATTACCGGAAAGCAGTAACTCTTTCACTCGTTTTCTTACCATATTTACATTAAATACATGTGTATCTAATTTGTATATGTGTTTATATAAATAAATTGCAGAGTGGAATTCAGTTTATATATATATATATATATATAAATATATATACGTGATGGTCAAGCGGATTAAGGCGCCCTGTAGTTACCAGTTGCGTTGCTTCTGGGAGTATGGGTTCGAGTCACTTCTGGGGTGTGAGTTTTCATTCGCATATAGTCCTGGGGACCATTCAGGCTTGTTCACATATATATATATATATATATATATATATATATATATATATATATATATATATATATATATATATATATATATATATATTGTGATGGTAATCTCTTTCAAGAGAGATTGAGCGTGCTCTTCCCTACATAAAGTTACTTATATTTATACAACACTAAGATGCTACCTTCAAGATACGTCTACCAGTAGCACAAAACGTTTTGACCAGGAGGCAAACGTACCCTAAACTCCCCCCACTCCTTACTCCCTCCATGCCGGCTCGCCACCGCCGTCAACCAGCAAACTACCATTCCAGCCTTCCTGCTTCTGATTGGTGACCCGCCGACTGCACACCTGCACCTCTGCACCTCAGCGCCCTCTACCAAGTCGATGTCTGGGCTTGAACCAGCCATTGAAGTTAGAATATCCTTGTGCTCTCAAGCTGTGAACAACTAACTGATATACGCTCTGTTTATTGGTGGAGGTTCTCAGCTAGCGCTACATTCTCAGCACTTGTTTAATCATTCTCTTGTTTTTATTTTATTTGTAGAGTAACGTCACCCTTGTTCTTAATTTTTCTGTTATATTTTTTGACTTGTTTGTTTGCACTGTACATAGCCAAGGGATTTTCTTTGTTCATAATTTTTAAAGTTAATTAAAGTTTCATTGTTCATACTATGTGTTTTGCGTGTCTTCCTTTACTGTTCCACAGACAACAACCAAGCCGTCGATCTTTTTTTTCCTAAACTGTGATAGGCATTGACACCAGCCATTAGGAGGACTGCCGAACACCTACACTTCTACACTTTCCCATTACATTTTTATGGGGGCCTGCCCAAGGAGCCTCACTCAGGTACTTGTACTAGAACATCAATTTGTGGTAAGTGTACTTGGCTTTGATACAGTTGCTTTTCAATATTTCATTACTTTTAATATTTATTTGGTGCTGTGTATTTTGTGCATTCCGAGGGTAGCATATTGTGAGTGTTGGATAACTGTGGATTACGTGGTGACTGTAGGCCTCAGTCATTCTCTTAATTGGTCATCCCTCCCTCAGTGTTATTACTCGTGTATTCTACCTTTTGTCCCTAGGATATTTCTCACATTCCGGCAGATCATCATTTTGGTACCCTGGTACTTTGATTTGTCTTCGGGTCAAAGCACTCTGGCTTCTGCAATCCGACCAAAGGAGGATACAGAGGGCCATAGTTCCTCTAGCACGGACTACGTTGCTGAGTTGGGACCTCAACAGCAGTTCTCGTCACCAGTTGACACTCGCACCCCTACACGTCGGTCAGAGATGATGATATTTTCTTAGGTAGGGAATTAGCTTTCTTTTTTCAGAGCACAAAGATCGCTAATTCTGTAAGTATCATATTTCATTTAGTAGGAAAACCCTTGCTTCTGTCCTATAGAGACTCGGCAAGGTATGCCTACATTCTTGGACTATCTTATTCACTTTTGAAACAATTAAATTTTTCATTTGTTTTAGAAACTATCGGTTTCATTTATTTAGTAGGACTTTCTTGCCCTTATTCTCTTACATTGAGTACCAGGTACAAGATTTCCTGCGATTTTGGTTGACTAATCATTTACCATACTAAAATTAACGTTAATTGTTAAATATTAAATTACCACAGGATAGTTACCAGTGGCCACGTCATCCTGTTACTGACACTTACATTATCACAAGTATATTCGTTGTACATTTATTTGCTATTTTCAACATGTTTCGTCTCCAAGCATTTCGTAACGATCCAGCAAGTGAAGTAGGGAACTTAATTCGTGCCAAGAGGACTGAATTACAAACTGTTGCACACGAGTATCAACTAGATGCTCCCCCTGGAGCCAACAAAAATGACTTGCATAGTTTAATCTTGGATCACCTCTTAGAGGAAGGAAAGATAGACTCTGTAACTCACGAAAACTATTCTATTGCAGATAAACATGCTCTGGCAGCTATGAAATTGAAGCACGAACGAGCCAACAGAGCGGGAACAACAAAAAGAAGCTCTCCATATAAGGGAACGCGAGATGGCCCTAAAGAAAGAAGAGGCGGCCCTAAAGAAAGAAGAGGCGGCCCTAAGGAAAGAAGAACAAGAACGTGAGGCGGCCCTAAAGAAAGAACAACAAGAACGCGAGGTGGCCCTAAAGGAACACGAGATGGCCCTAAAGAAAGAGACAGCCCTACTCCAAGAGCGTGAGCGAGTACAGCTTGAAGCAAGACAACGTCACCTGGAGATGCAATGCGAACATGATAAGAAGCAAGCTGATATGGCTCTCGCATGTCGTCAACAGGAACTCACGTTGGAAACTACACACCACAAACAGCGCCAACAAGCTACAGCTAGTCTTCCCGTAAGTTTCAATGTCTCCCATGCAAGTAAGTTAATGCCACCATTCGTTGAGACAGAGATAGACGTGTTTTTTATCACTTTTGAGACCCTAGCTAATAAACTTAGCTGGCCTGCAGATCAATGGTCTACCCTTCTCAGAGTGCATCTCACAGGTAGAGCTGCGGTTACTTTCAGTACCTTAGCGTCTGAGAATAAAAACCAAACCCTGAAGCAAGCAGTTTTGGACGCCTACCTTCTCTCCACCGAAAGCTACAGACGAAAATTCCGTGATTATCTAAAGGCAAGTACCACTACCTTTTTAGAATTTGCCAATACAAAGAAAAGATATTTCATGAAATGGCTGGAAGTAGCACATGTCTCTACATTTTCAGAACTCGTCAACCTCATTCTAGGTGAAGAATTCTTTAGACGTGTTCCCCCTTCCGTCCGTTTATATTTAGCAGACAAAGAAGAAACCGACTACATCAGATGTGCGAAGTCGGCTGAAACCTACAGCCTCATCCATCGGCTAACACCAGATCCACCTTCCAGTAAGAAGTCTTGGTATAGTTATGATAAAGTGAGTACCGATCAAGCGAGCTCTCAATTGTATTGTAAGTATTGCAAACTCTATGGACATACCATGGATAAATGTGGAAAAGCTCAATAAAAAGGCAATGAAATTCCTAAACCCAAACCGACTCCTAGGTCCGGTAAGCCTGTGATGAATGTTGGTGTTCCTGTTAATGATCTTTCTCTCTTCAGCAAACACCTGTATCCTAGAACTGTATCTGCCAGCAGTAGAGATTCGGAGGGACGTTTCAAATTGAAGATCTTGAGGGACACAGCGGCTCTTCAATCAATAATATTGAAATCGGCTGTGCCTAACGTCACCTACACCGGGGAAACCGTCCTTATCACTGACCTCACTGCTACCACTCCGTATCCACTCGCCAGAGTCCACATGGATTGTCCTTTCGTGACCGGTGAAGTCAAAGTCGCCATCAGGGAAAAGCCTTTTCCCATGTCTGGAGGGCAACTTCTCCTGGGCAATGACTTGGCAGAAGATCTGCAACCTTCCAACCTGATCATCATGGACAAACCCCAGGTGTGTACCTCTGTAGTGGACAATCCCATCTTTAAGTATGTTTCAGCAGGGGTCAAAGAAAGTGATGAAGTTTCTCCTCCGACCACCCGTGAACAAGCTGCACGCCCGCAACCAGCTGACTCTACTACAACCACGGTCCCTCAAGACCACCAGAATCTACCACCGAATCTTACTATGTTGGAGTTCCGTAAGTTACAGAGGGAGGATCCTTCATTAACACCATTATTCTTCCAGGCCGAGACTCAACCTGACAGTATCCCTGGGTTCTTCCTAGAGAATCAGTTGCTCTTCTGCAGGTACAGACCCAGTAAGCTGAAGGAGGATGACGATTGGGCAAATGTCGAACAACTAGTGGTTCCCACCAGTCTACGGCCCGATATTCTACACCTGGCCCACGGAGCACTTTCTCACTATGGTTTTAACAAAACCTACCATGGAATCAGACAAGACTACTACTGGCCAGGTATGGTTAAAGACGTCAAAAGTTACGTGCAACAGTGTCATACATGTCAGATGGCAGGTAAACCTAACATCTCTCTTCCCAAGGCTCCATTGACTCCTATCCATGTGCCTGTGGAACATTTCCACAGACTCATCATAGACTGTGTTGGTCCTTTACCCCAGACAAGTTCTGGCAACGCCTATATACTAACTATCCTGTGTCCTACCACCAGATTCCCCATAGCAGTTCCAGTAAAGAACATTACGGCTGCTACTGTGGTGAAACAACTATTGAAGATCTTCACCCAGTATGGATTTCCAAGAGAGGTTCAAAGTGACTGTGGCACCAACTTCACCAGTGATTTCTTCAAGAAGATACTGGAAGAGTTCAACATCACACAGGTATTGTCCAGCCCCTATCATCCTGCTTCACAGGGTTCTCTTGAACGTAATCATCAGACTATTAAAGCACTCCTAAAGAAATTTTGCAATGAAACCTTGAAGGACTGGGATAAACAACTTGACCTCATTATGTGCATTTTCAGAAGTCTCCCCAATGTGTCTCTCGGAGTATCTCCTTATGAGATGATCTACGGACGTAAGTGCCGTACTCCTCTCAAAGCTTTCAAAGACTCTCTACGTAATGCCACCTTCAGTGACCCTCAGAATGTGCCCCAGTTTCTTCAAAACTTAAAGCACCTTCTAGAGAGAGTACATAAATTTGCTAATGACAATATATTGAAAGCTCAGGAGAGGAAGAAGACTCATTTTGACCAACGCAGCAAAATAGGGAAATTTAAACCAGGAGACTTCGTATTGGCATATTTTCCTATCCCAGGTTCTCCATTGCAAAACAAGTTTTCAGGACCCTACCGCATCAAGGAATGCAGAAACAAACACAACTACGTTCTTGAAACTCCAGATAGGCGGCGGAAGACCCAATTGTGCCACGTCAACCTCCTGCAGCAGTATTAAGGTACTCCCCCACTGTGTTGGTATCATTATCCACCTTTAAAGGTCCATACCTCCACAGTGAGACCTTCCCTCCTACTCCTCCCGAAAGCAATAACACTGAGTCAATGCCTTCCAACTCAGAAATCCTAAGTGATCTTCATACATATTTGCAGGACAGTAATAGTGCTCCTCTCATCAGAATCTTCAAGGAACATCAGAAGTTGTTCAGCGATGATCCACAGGATCATCCTTTGCAGAAGACACTAGGATCTTCATGAGAGTAGGCAACATAGAGGACACGGCGAACCCCCAGTCAGATGTAGATCAGGTCTTTCTATGGGCTACAAAAAATAATATGGTGTTTAACGAAGATAAGTTCCAGCTCATGCGCTATGGAAAAAATGAAAATATAAAAACAGAAACCATGTACAAAACTCAGGCAAATCATAACATAGAACGAAAAGGCAATGTTAAGGATCTGGGTGTACTCATGTCGGAAGACCTTACCTTTAAAGAACACAATAAAGTATCCGTCACAACTGCAAGAAAAATGACAGGTTGGATAACAAGAACTTTTCACACTAGAGATGCTATACCGATGATGATAATTTTCAAAACGCTTGTGCTCTCTAGAGTGGAGTACTGCTGCACAATGACAGCACCTTTCAAAGCTGGAGAAATTGCTGCCCTGGAGAGTGTGCAGAGATCCTTTACTGCTAGAATCCACTCAGTGAAACATCTAAACTATTGGGACCGACTAAAGAGCCTAAAACTGTACTCCCTTGAGCGCAGGCGGGAGAGGTTCATAATAATTTACACGTGGAAAATATTAGAGGGGCTGGTCCCAAACCTGCACACAGAAATAACATCACATGAGACCAGAAGACATGGCAGGATGTGCAGAATACCCCCGTTAAAAAACAGAGGTGCAACAGTGTTACGGCCCTACTGGGACGCAACTGGGTTCTTCTCTGGTGTTTGGGAATCGGGCCCCAAGTTAGTAGAGGCTTTCAAGGGATGTGTTCCATAACGCAAGTTAAATTAAAGGGGGAGGGATACAAATGTTCTGATTTATATATATAATTTCACCACCACCATAAACAAATATATAACAATCACACGGGGGTTATAAATACACTATAATGTACAGAGTTGTCTTCCTCCGAAGACACTGGATGCTCCACAGTGCACACTTTGGTTAGCACTGGTTCCTTCCTCCGTGGCCCACGATGAATTCTCTATGATTCTCTCGGCGAATCTACCCTGGCCACAGGCCAGCCAAATCACAGTTCCACTGGGTGCTCTGTCGTGGAGGCCTTCAACCACAATCCAGCCTGTAGCTGGCAGGTACCGATCAGCTCCGCTGTGTAGGCCACTCCACGACCGATACTAGGGTTGCGAGCCCTAGGCAGGAGCCTCATGTGATCCCGTTGATCACTCTCCTCACTAAGCACCACAGTAGCTAGTCTCTTCCACCAGCCAGCCCCAGATAAGGCGATTCCTGATACTGCCACGTCACAGGCAGGCTAATACTCTCAACGGAGTTCGTCCGGGGGTGACTCACAGCTTCTTCAGCAGACTCGTGAAGAGACCTTGGCTGCCTTGGGTAGACTGAGCCATCATCCAATACAGCAGTCCCAGGTCGACTCTGTAATCAGACACGTCATTAGTACTGGGGACGCTCTAGGGCACCTCACTTACAGGCTTAGACACAAACGTCCACCTCTCTGCTCCATAGATGACGTTGCTGTCTAAGCGCCACCTCACCAGAGGTCAGCAGCGGCTATGTTACGAGCTGATTAAGACGGGAATCCAGCACCTGTGGCCAGTATATCCCGTCCTCACTAGATGGCGTCGTCCATTTGGAGGGGGTTTCGGGAGCGGACTCACAGATGGCGTTGTCGTCATTGCTCCGTGCTACGACGCTGGACTCAGGTCCGTAACAAACAGGTACTCTGAGAGGGAACTCTATCAACATCAGAGGTCCGAGACTGTTCAACACGCTTCCACTACACATAAGGGGCATAACTGGCCGACCCCTCACAGTGTTCAAGAGAGAACTGGATAAGCACCTCCAAAGGATACCTGATCAACCAGGCTGTGACTCATACGTCAGGCTGCCAGCAGCCGCGTCCAACAGCCTGGTTGATCAGTCCGGCAACCAGGAGGCCTGGTCGACGACCGGTCCACAGGGATGCTAAGCCCCGGAAGCACCTCAAGGTAACCTCAAGGTAGGAGTGCAATGTGGTTCAGCACGACATCCAGCTACTCCCTGACACCCGGCCGATTCGTCAACCTTTCTACCGAATCAGCCCGAGCAAAAAGGAAGTTATGTGTACTGAAGTACAGTACCTCCTGTACTGGGATCATGGGCTAGCCACCCCTTGTGAGTCCCCGTAGGCCTCACCCTGCATCCTGGTGCCGAAACCGCACAGTAAAGTGAGGCTGTGTACCGACTACATGAAATTGAATCTTGTGACTGTCAAGGATGCTTACCCATTACCTAGAATAGATGACGTCCATGACGCCATTGGTAATGCTCGGTATTTATCCACACTAGACTTACTCAAGGGATACTACCAAATGTGTTTGACGGAGCGAGCTAAGAAAATATCTGCCTTCACCACTCCTTTTGGCCTTTACAGATATGAACGCCTTCCATTTGGACTATGTAATGCCACGGCCACCTTCCTGCGAGCTGTCAACCGCATCATCCAGGGCTTAGATCACACCTACGCCTACTTGGATGATATCGTTGTGGCAACTAACACCTGGAGCGAACATCTGCTCCAGCTGCAACGATTGTTCGCCAAGCTCCTGACAGCCGGCCTCACCATCAACTTGGGCAAGTCCACCTTTGCTAAAGGTAAAGTGCGTTATCTGGGTCATGTGATAGGGAGTGACAGCCTAGCTCCGTTAAACATACACACTAGAGTCATCCAGCATTACCCACAGCCAACCACCAGGAAGCAGCTCCTGCACTTCCTTGGTCTTGCCTCCTACTACCGTAGGTTTGTGAAGAATTTTAGTACGGTAGCGAACCCCATTGATCACTTTAACCAGCCCCAAGCAACGGTATCATTGGACCATTCAGCAAACTATTGCTTTTGAACAACTTAAATCTCTGCTCTGTTCTAATCCCATTCTCGCCTCGCCAGATATCACGAAGCCTTTCATCCTCCATGTCGACGCCAGTGGTACCGGCATCGGAGGCATCTTGATGCAACAACGAGGCGAGGAGGTTCTACCTATTAGCTACTACAGCTACTTGCTAAAACCACACCAGAAGAACTACAGCACTATCGAAAAGGAACTTCTCTCCATCGTCCTGAACTTACAGCACTTTGCATCGTACCTACAAGGTGCTCGGTCTACCACCATCTACTCGGACCACAATCCCCTACGCTTCTTGCAGCAATCCCAATTCAACAATCAACGACTTCTACGATGGGCTTTGTATCTGCCGAATTTCAACCTGGAGATCTTCTACATCAAGGGTTCCGACAACATCATAGCAGACGCCCTCTCCAGAGTCTATGAGGTGGAGGCAGCTACACATACCACTCTACTATCAGAAGAAGTAACTTGACCCGTTAGAGCAGGCTTCGGGGGAGAGTTGTGACAGTAATCTCTTTCAAGAGATTTTGAGCCAGCTCTTACCTACATAAAGTTACTTATATATATACAACACTAAGATGCTACCTTCAAAATACGTCTACCAGTAGCACAAAACGTTTTGACCAGAAGGCAAACGTACCCTAAACTCCCCCCACTCCTCATTCCCTCCATGCCAGCTCGCCACCATCGTCAACCAGCAAACTACAATTTCAGCCTGCCTGCTTCTGATTGGTGACCCGCCGACTTCACACCTGCACCTCTGCAGTCAGCGCCCTCTACCAAGTCGATGTCTCGGCTTGAACCAGCCATTGAAGTTAGAATATCCTGGTGCTCTCAAGCTGTGAACAACCAACTGATATACGCTCTGTTTATTGGTGGAGGTTCTCAGCACCTGTTTAATCATTCTATAGTCTTTATTTTATTTGTAGAGTAACGTCACCCTTGTTCTTAATTTTTATGTTATATATTTTGACTTGTTTGTTTGCACTGTAAATAGCCAAGGGATTTTCTTTGTTCATAATTTTTAAAGTTAATAAAAGTTTCATTGTTCATACTATGTGTTTTGCGTGTCTTCCCTTACTTTACCACAGACAACAGTCAAGCAGTCGATCTTTTTTTCTAAAATGTGATAGGCATTGACACCAGCCATTAGGAGGACTGCCGAACACCTACACTTCTACACTTTCCCGTCACAATATATATATATATATATATATATATATATATATATATATATATATATATATATATATATATGCAAACAAGCCTGAATGGTCCCCAGGACTATATACAACTGAAAACTCACACCCCAGAAGTGACTCGAACCCATACTGCCAGGAGCAACGCAACTGGTATGTACAGGGACGCCTTAATCTGCTTGACCATCACGACCGGACATAAGGAAGTGATAGCCGAAGCTATCAGTGCCGGCGGGGAAGTGGTTCAAATAGCTTCGGCTATCACTTCCTTATGTCTGGTCGTGATGGTCAAGCGGATTAAGGCGTCCCTGTACATACCAGTTGCGTTGCTCCTGGCAGTATGGGTTCGAGTCACTTCTGGGGTGTGAGTTTTCAGTTGTATATAGTCCTGGGGACCATTCAGGCTTGTTTGCATATATATATATATATATATATATATATATATACTTCTCAGCCTACTATGCAAGGCCCGATTTGCCTAATAAGCCAAGTTTTCATGAATTAATTGTTTTTCGACTACCTAACCTACCTAACCTATCCCAACCTAATTTTTTCGGCTACCTAACCTAACCTAATCTATAAAGATAAGTTAGGTTAGGTAGGGTTGGTTAGGTTCGGTCATATATCTACGTTAATTTTAACTCCAATAAAAAAAATTGACCTCATACATAATGAAAAGGGTAGCTTTATCATTTCATAAGAAAACAATTAGAGAAAATGTATTAATTCATGAAAACTTGGTTTATTAGGCAAATCGGGCAAGGCCCGATTTGCCTAATAAGCCAAGTTTTCCTGAATTAATATACTTTCTCCATTTTTTTCTTATGAAATGATAAAGCTACCCATTTCATTATGTATGAGGTCAATTTTTTTTTATTGGAGTTAAAATTAACGTAGATATATGACCGAACCTAACCAACCCTACCTAACCTAACCTAACCTGTTTTTATAGGTTAGGTTAGGTTAAATAGCCGAAAAAGTTTGGTTAGGTAGGTTAGGTAGTCGAAAAACAATTAATTCATAAAAACTTGGCTTATTAGGCAAATTGGGCCTTGCATAGTAGGCTGAGAAGTGCGTTCTGGCTACTAGGTACGGCATATATATATATATATATATATATATATATATATATATATATATATATATATATATATATATATATATATATATATATATATATATATATATGCCGTACCTAGTAGCCAGAACGCACTTCTCAGCCTACTATGCAAGGCCCGATTTGCCTAATAAGCCAAGTTTTCATGAATTAATTGTATTTCGACTACCTAACCTACCTAACCTAACCTAACCTAATTTTTTCGGCTACCTCACCTAACCTAACCTATAAAGATAGGTTAGGTTAGGTAGGGTGGGTTAGGTTCGGTCATATATCTACGTTAATTTTAACTCAAATAAAAAAAAATTGACCTCATACATAATGAAATGGGTAGCTTTATCATTTCATAAGAAAAAAAATAGAGAAAATATATTAATTCATGAAAACTTGGCTTATTAGGCAAATCGGGCCTTGCATAGTAGGCTGAGAAGTGCGTTCTGGCTACTAGGTACGGCATATATATATATATATATATATATATATATATATATATATATGTCGTACCTAGTAGCCAGAACTCACTTCTCAGCCTACTATTCAAGGCCCGATTTGCCTAATAAGCCAAGTTTTCCTGAATTAATATATTTACTATAATTTTTTTCTTATGAAATGATAAAGCAACCCTTTTCTCTATGTATGAGGTCAATTTTTTTTTATTGGAGTTAAAATTAACGTAGATATATGACCGAACCTAACCAACCCTACCTAACCTAACCTAACCTATATTTATAGGTAAGGTTAGGTTAGGTAGCCAAAAAAAGCTAGGTTAGGTTAGGTTAGGTAGGTTAGGTAGACGAAAAAACATTAATTCATGAAAACTTGGCTTATTAGGCAAATCGGGCCTTGAATAGTAGGCTGAGAAGTGCGTTCTGGCTATTAGGTACGACATATATATATATATATATATATATATATATATATATATATATATATACATATATATATATATATATATATATATATATATATATATATATATATATATATGTATATATATATATATATATATATATATGTCGTACCTAGTAGCCAGAACTCACTTCTCAGCCTACTATTCAAGGCCCGATTTGCCTAATAAGCCAAGTTTTCCTGAATTAATATATTTACTATAATTTTTTTCTTATGAAATGATAAAGCTACCCATTTCACTATGTATGAGGTCAATTTTTTTTTATTGGAGTTAAAATTAACGTAGATATATGACCGAACCTAACCAACCCTACCTAACCTAACCTAACCTATATATATAGGTAAGGTTAGGTAGGTAGCCAAAAAAAGCTAGGTTAGGTTAGGTTAGGTAGGTTAGGTAGACGAAAAAACATTAATTCATGAAAACTTGGCTTATTAGGCAAATCGGGCCTTGCATAGTAGGCTGAGAAGTGAGTTCTGGCTACTAGGTACGACATATATATATATATATATATATATATATATATATATATATATATATATATATATATATATATATATATATATATATATATATATATATATATATATATATATGTCGTACCTAATAGCCAGAACGCACTTGTCAGCCTACTATGCAAGGCCCGATTTGCCTAATGAGCCAAGTTTTCCTGAATTAATATATTTTCTCTAATTTTTTTCTTATGAAATGATAAATCTACCCATTTCATTATGTATGAGGTCAATTTTTTTTATTGGAGTTTAAATTAACGTAGATATATGACCAAACCTAACCAACCCTACCTAACCTAACCTAACCTAACCTATCTTTAAAGGTTAGGTTAGGTTAGGTAGCCGAAAAAGTTAGGTTTGGTTAGGTTAGGTAGGTTAGGTAGTCGAAAAACAATTAATTCATGAAAGCTTGGCTTATTAGTCAAATTGGGCCTTGCATAGTAGGCTGATAAGTGAGTTCTGGCTATTAGGTACGACATATATATATATATATATATATATATATATATATATATATATATATATATATATATATATATATATATATGTCGTACCTAGTAGCCAGAACGCACTTCTCAGCCTACTATGCAAGGCCTGATTTGCCTAATAAACCAAGTTTCCATGAATTAATGTGTTTTCGACTACCTAACCTACCTAACCTAACCTAATCTAACTTTTTCGGCTACCTAACCTAACCTAACCAATAAAGATAGGTTAGGTTAGGTTAGGTAGGGTTGGTTAGGTTCGGTCATATATCTACGTTAATTTTAACTCCATTAAAAAACAATTGACCTCATACATAATGAAATGAGTAGCTTTATCATTTCATAGGAAAAAAATTAGAGAAAGTATATTAATTCAGGAAAACTTGGCTTATTAGGCAAATCGGGCCTTGCATAGTAGGCTGAGAAGTGCGTTCTGGCTACTAGGTACGACATATATATATATATATATATATATATATATATATAATGTCGTACCAAGTAGCCAGAACGCACTTCTCAGCCTACTATGCAAGGCCCGATTTGCCTAATAAGCCAAGTTTTCCTGAATTAATATATTTTCTCTAATTTTTTTTCTTATGAAATGATAAAGGTACCCATTTCATTATGTATGAGGTCAATTTTTTTTTATTGGAGTTAAAATTAACGTAGATATATGACCGGACCCAACCAACCCTACCTAACCTAACCTAACCTAACTTTATAGGTTAGGTTAGGTTAGGTAGCAGAAAAAGTTAGGTTAGGTTAGGTAGGTTAGGTAGTCGAAAAACAATTAATTCATGAAAACTTGGCTTATTAGGCAAATTGGGATTGCATAGTAGGCTGAAAAGTGCGTTCTGGCTACTAGGTACGACATATGTATATATATATATATATATATATATATATATATATATATATATATATATATATATATATATATGTCGTACCTAGTAGCCAGAACGCACTTCTCAGCCAACTATGCAAGGCCCGATTTGCCTAATAAGCCAATTTTTCCTGAATTAATATATTTTCTCAAATTTTTTTCTTATGAAATAATAAAGCTACCCATTTCATTATGTATGAGGTCAATTTTTTTTATTGAAGTTAAAATTAACGTAGATATATGACCGAACCTAACCAACCCTACCTAACCTAACCTAACCTATCTTTGTAGGTTAGGTTAGGTTAGGTAGCCGAAAAAGTTAGGTTAGGTTAGGTTAGGTAGGTTAGGTAGTCGAAAAACAATTAATTCATGAAAACTTGGCTTATTAGGCAAATCGGGCCTTGCATAGTAGGCTGAGAAGTGCGTTCTGGCTACTAGGTACGACATATATATATATATATATATATATATATATATATATATATATATATATATATATATATATATATATATATATATATATATATATATATATATATATATATTTTGGTTGCAGTCTTTCCTGTAGACATATATTATTAAATATGACCGAAAACGTAAGATTAATAATTCTAACACGAATTTTCTCGATCTTTCTTATGTTTCTTTTCACTGTTGATGGTAATTGAAAAATCAATTCTCCAAAATTCATTTTTATTTCATTTTCAAAGACTTTAGTTTACACACACACAACTGAACTATAACTGAATAGAGCTTAAACATCTTCTATTTTTTATACCAGCATTTGGGTGAAGTGATATGTTACAACAGTTTTGGATGAGGTGAAAACAAAATTTCAACACAAGCCAGAACACGAAACAATGGGTATTGAAGGTAAGAATGGAAGTAATTGAAGAGGGCCTATTGGCCCATATTTCTTGATGCTTCTATATTGGAGCGGAGTCTTGAAGTGGGTAGAATATAGTTGTGCATTAATTGGCTGTTGATTGCCGGTGTTGACTTCTTGATGTGTAGTGCCTCGCAGATGTCAAGCCGAATGCTATCGCTGTATCTATCGATGATTTCTGTGTTGTTTGCTAAGATTTCTCTGGCGATGGTTTGGTTGTGGGAAGAGATTATATGTTCCTTAATGGAGCCCTGTTGCTTATGCATCGTTAAACGCCTGGAAAGAGATGTTGTTGTCTTGCCTATATTCTGAGTTTCTTGAGGATTACAATCCCCAAGAGGGCATTTGAAGGCATAGACGACGTTGGTCTCTTTTAAAGCGTTCTGCTTTGTGTCTGGAGAGTTTCTCATGAGTAGGCTGGCCGTTTTCTTGGTTTTATAGTAAATCGTCAGTTGTATCTTCTGATTTTTGTCTGTAGAGATAACGTTCCTATTAACAATATCTTTCAGGACCCTTTCCTCCGTTTTATGAGCTGTGGAAAAGAAGTTCCTGTAAAATAGTCTAATAGGGGGTATAGGTGTTGTGTTAGTTGTCTCGGTTGCATGGCGTTTCACTTTCCTTCTTATGATGTCTTCAACGAAATCATTGGAGAAGCCGTTGTTGACTAGGACCTGCCTTACCCTACAGAGTTCTTCATCGACTTCCTTCCATTCTGAGCTGTGACTGAGAGCACGGTCGACATATGCGTTAACAACACTCCTTTTGTACCTGTCTGGGCAGTCACTGTTGGCATTTAGGCACATTCCTATGTTTGTTTCCTTAGTGTAGACTGCAGTGTGGAAACCTCCGCTCCTTTCCATGACTGTTACATCAAGAAAGGGCAGCTTTCCATCCTTCTTCATCTCGTTAGTGAAACGCAACACAGAATTCTGCTCAAATTTCGAGCAGAATTCTTTATAGCCAAGGCTAATTCCCCATCATCCCCCCAGCACACTGATGATAATCTTGGACATAGTATTTTATTAAATCACCTCATTCTTTTAGTTTTGAGTTTTCAGTTGCATATACATGCCTGGGGACCATTCAAGCTTGTTCACATTTGTGTTCCTCATATGTGCCCCAAAGAATGAGATGATTTGATAAAATATTAAGCCCAAGATTAAAATCAGAGTGCCGGGGGATTTGATGGGAAATTAGCCTCGGCTAATATCATCTTTTGTCCGGTCGTGATAGTCGAGTGGTTAAGGTGTCCTGTACACCAGCTGCAGAGTGCTCCTGGCAGTATGGGTTCCTGTCACTTCTGGAGTGTGAGTTTTCAGTTGCATATATGCCATAAAAACTCCACAGACACCAAGCAGAACGCTTTGAAGGAAACCAACGTCGTCTATGCCTTTAAATTCCCACTTGGGGATTGTAAACCCAAAAGAACTCTTTATATAGGCAAGACAACAACGTCTCTTTCCCGGTGACTATCAATGCATAAACAACAGGGCTCCATCGAGGAACATATATTCTCTTCCCACAACCAGACCATCACCAGAGAAGTCTTAACAAACAACACAGAAATCATCGATAGGTACAGCGATAGCAGGCAGCTCGACATAAGTGAAGCACTACACATCAACATATATATATATATATATATATATACAAATATATATATATATATATATATATATATATATATATATATATATATATATATATATATATATATATATATATATATATATATATATATATATATATATATATAATGTCGTACCTAGTAGCCAGAACGCACTTCTCAGCCTACTATGCAAGGCCAGATTTGCCTATTAAGCCAAGTTTTCCTGAATTAATATATTTTCTCTAATTTTTTTCTTATGAAATGATAAAGCTACCCATTTCATTATGTATGAGGTCAATTTTGTTTTATTGGAGTTAAAATTAACGTAGATATATGACCGAACCTAACCAACCCTACCTAACCTAACCTAACCTATCTTTATAGGTTAGGTTAGGTTAGGTAGCAGAAAAAGTTAGGTTAGGTTAGGTAGGTTAGGTAGTCGAAAAAACATTAATTCATGAAAACTTGGCTTATTAGGCAAATTGGGCCTTGCATTTTAGGCTGAGAAGTGCGTTCTGGCTACTAGGTACGACATATATATATATATATATATATATATATATATATATCTATATATATATATATATATATATATATATATATATATATAAATATATATATATATATATATATATATATATATATATATATATATATATATATATATATATATATATATGTCGTACCTAGTAGCCAGAACTCACTTCTCAGCCTACTATGCAAGGCCTGATTTGCCTAATAAGCCTAGTTTTCATGAATTAATGTTTTTTTGACAACCTAACCTACCTAACCTAACCTAACCTAACGTTTTCGGCTACCTAACCTAACCTAACCAATAGAGATAGGTTAGGTTAGGTTAGGTAGGGTTGGTTAGGTTCGGTCATATATCTACGTTAATTTTAACTCCAATAAAAAAAAATTGACCTCATACATAATGAAATGGGTAGCTTTATCATTTCATAAGAAAAAAAATAGAGAAAATATATTAATTCAGTAAAACTTGGCTTATTAGGCAAATCGGGCCTCGCATAGTAGGCTGAGAAGTGAGTTCTGGCTACTAGGTACGACATATATATATATATATATATATATATATATATACATATGTCGTACCTAGTAGCCAGAACGCACTTCTCAGCCTACTATGCAAGGCCCGATTTGCCTAATAAGCCAAGTTTTCCTGAATTAATATATTTTCTCTATTTTTTTCTTATGAAATGATAAAGCTACCCATTTCATTATGTATGGAGGTCAATTTTTTTTTATTTGAGTTGAAATTAACGTAGATATATGACCGAACCAAACCAACCCAACCAAACCTAACTTAACCTATCTTTATAGGTTAGGTTAGGTTAGGTAGACGAAAAAGTTAGGTTAGGTTAGGTTTGGTAGGTTAGGTTTGGTAGGTTAGGTTGTCGAAAAACAATTAATTCATGAAAACTTGGCATATTAGGCAAATCGGGCCTTGCATAGTAGGCTGAGAAGTGAGTTCTGGCTACTAGGTACGACATATATATATATATATATATATATATATATATATATATATATATATATATATATATATATATATATATATATATATATATATATATATATATATATATATATATATATATTAGTATATTTTGGTAGCAGTCTTTCCTGTAGACATATATTATTAAATATGACCGAGAAAGTAAGATTAATAATTCTAACACGAATTTTCTCGATCTTTCGTACGTTTCTTTTCACTGTTGGTGGTAGTTCAAAAATCAATTCTCCAAAATTCATTGTTATTTCTAGTCTGACGCGACACTTGAGCGCGTTTCGTAAAACTTATTAAATTTTCAAAGGGTCCTGAAAGATATTGTTAATAGAAACGTTATCCCTACAGACAAAAATCAGAGGATACAAATGACGATTTGTTTAAAACCAGAAAAACGGCCAGCCTACTCATGAGAAACTCTCCAGACACAAAGCAGAACGCTTTAAAAGAGACCAACGTCGTCTATGCCTTCAAATGCCCTCTTGGGGATTGTAAGCTCCAAAAAACCCGGTATATAGGCAAGACAACAACATCTCTTTCTAGGCGTTTAACGATGCATAAGCAACAGGGCTCCATTAAGGAACATATAATCTCTTCCCACAACCAAACCATCGCCCGAGAACTCCTAGTAAACAACACAGAAATCATCGATAGATACAGCGATAGCAGACGGCTTGACGTTTGCGAGGCACTACACATTAAAAAGTCAACACCAGCAATCAACAGCCAATTAATGCACAACTATATTCTACCCACCTCAAGACTCCGCTCCAATATAGAAGCATCAAGAAATATTGACCAATAGGCTTTCTACAATCACTTCTATTCAATACCCACTGTTTCGTGTTCTGTCTTGTGTTGATGAAATTAATACCCTATTAAATACCACCTCACCCCATTCACCTCACTCAAATGTAGATATAAACAAATCGGAGATGTGTAAGTTCTATTCAGTTGTGTATGTGTAACTAAAGTCTTTGAAAATGTAATAAGTTTTATGAAACGCGCTCAAGTGTCGCATCAGACTAGAAATAAAAATGAATTTTGGAGAATTGATTTTTGAATTTCCACCAACAGTGAAAAGAAATGTACGAAAGATTGAGAAAATTCGTGTTAGAATTATTAATCTTCCTTTTTCGGTCATATTTAATAATATATGTCTACAGGAAAGACCAAAATATACTAATATATATATATATATATATATATATATATATATATATATATATATATATATATATATATATATATATATATATATATATATATATATATATATACATATATATATATATATATATGCATAAGCAACAGGGCTCCATTAAGGAACATATAATCTCTTCCCACAACCAAACCATCGCCAGAGAAATCCTAGTAAACAACACAGAAATCATCGATAGATACAGCGATAGCAGGCGGCTTGACGTTTGCGAGGCACTACACATCAAGAAGTCAACACCAGCAATCAACAGCCAATTATTGCACAGCTATATTCTATCCACCTCAAGACTCCGCTCTAATATAGAAGCATCAAGAAATATGGACCAATAGGCTTTCTACAAACACTTCTATTCAATATCCATTGTTTCGTGTTCTGTCTTGTGTTGATGAAATTAATACCCTATTAATACTCTTGTTCTGTCTTGTGTTGATGAAATTAATACCCTATTAATACCACATTTTGTTGTGTCTTGTGTTAACGCCACATCACCCCTTCCACCTCACTCAAATGTAGATATAAAATCGGAGATGCGTAAGTTCTATTCAGTTGTGTATTTGTGAACTAAAGTCTTTGAAAATGTAATAAGTTTTACGAAACGCGCTCGTGTCGCGTCAGACTAGAAATAAAAATGAATTTTGGAGAATTGATTTTTGATTTACCTCCAACAGTGAAGCAAAATGTACGAAAGATTGAGAAAATTCGTGTTAGAATTATTAATCTTACTTTTTCGGTCATATTTAATAATATATGTCTACAGGAAAGACTGCTACCGAAATATACTAATATATATATATGTATATATATATATATATATATATATATATATATATATATATATATATATATATATATATATATATATATATATATGTATATATATATATATGTCGTACCTAATAGCCAGAACGCACTTGTCAGCCTACTATGCAAGGCCCGATTTGCCTAATAAGCCAAGTTTTCCTGAATTAATAAATTTTCTCTAGTTTTTTTCTTATGAAATGATAAAGCTACCCATTTCATTATGTATGAGGTCAACTTTTTTTATTGGAGTTAAAATTAACGTAGATATATCACTAAACCTAACCATCCCTACCTAACCTAACCTAACCTATCTTTATAGGTTAGGTTCGGTTAGGTAGCCGAAAAAGCTAGGTTAGGTTAGGTTAGGTAGGTTAGGTAGTCGAAAAAACATTAATTCATAAAAACTTGGCTTATTAGGCAAATCGGGCCTTGCATAGTAGGCTGAGAAATGCATTCTGGCTACTAGGTACGACATATATATATATATATATATATATATATATATATATATATGTCGTACCTAGTAGCCAGAACTCACTTCTCAGCCTACTATGCAAGGCCAAATTTGCCTAGTAAGCCAAGTTTTCATGAATTAATTGTTTTTCGACTACCTAACCTACCTAACCTAACCTAACCTAACTTTTTCGGCTACCTAACCAAACCTAACCTATAAAGATAGGTTAGGTTAGGTTAGGTAGGGTTGGTTAGGTTCGGTCATATATCTACGTTAATTTTAACTCCAATAAAAAAAAATTGACCTCATACATAATGAAATGGGTAGCTTTATCATTTCATAAGAAAAAAATTAGAAAAAATATATTAATTCAGGAAAACTTGGCTTATTAGGCAAATCGGGCCTTGAATAGTAGGCCAAAAAGTGAGTTCTGGCTACTAGGTACGACATATATATATATATATATATATATATATATATATATTAGTATATATATATATATATATATATATACATATATATATACATATATATATATATATATATATATATATATATATATATATATATATATATATTTTTTTTTTTTTAACCTAGAAGGGGTACCACCTCTGGCGCAAGTATAGGGACCCATAGCCTCGGAGAAGAAAATAAAGAGTACTCAGAGAAGACCTTGTGGATCCTCACTGAACACTTTGATATTTTCTTCTCCTACCACCCCTATTCTTTTGGTATGTGTGTATATTTATCTAACTTTATTTGAAAATGTCATTACACAAAAAAAGTTACAATATTGATTACATGCAGGGTACAAGGCTGCTTGTCACAAGTTGAATAGCTCTTGGAGCTCCTCAGATGGCGGGCAGCAACCATGGATGCAGTGAGCATTTCCTCTCTGGATTGCCACACTAAGGCGCTGAAAAAGAAAACTAGCAGCTCTAGGGTCTCTAGTTGTTTCGATTAGCGTAGACCCCAACTCCTTCAAAAAGCTAGCAGCACTTTTACCCCAGGCACCAAGTGTCTCTGAGGCAATGGGGACAAAATTGTAGTGGTGCTCAAGGTCTCTGTGTTTACGTGACTTGGCCGCTTCTTGGTGATTGGTAGCTCCTCCTGCTTGTGTAGCACTGAAGTCAACATAGGTATTGGCTAAAGTTGAAACGCAAGTGTAGTCCCACACCAACTGTCTACCATTCTTCCAGGGGTTCACCGTGATTCAGTCTGGGCGACCGACAGGCTCATCAGAGTTGCGGGACATTAGGTAACGGGGCTCTCTCTCTGCTGGACAACCGGCTGTGGTAAGGCTTCTCTTAATAATGTCTTGACCTCGCCGTGTCTTGCATGCCATCCTCCTTTCCTTTGGCAGAGAAGGTCACGCCGTCCATATCTGTCGGCCTCTGCCTCGCCGCAAATACACCTGTATTCAGTGTGGATTGGGGCAGCGAGGCGGAGAGCCACGGCAATTCGGAGGGCCTGCGGTGTGAGACGGGTGCCGGTTGCTGACATTGGGGTTGCTAATAGGAAATCACCTGCATGGGGAGCTGCTACAGCTCTAAGTCGGGCAGTGTCATGTGGTGTTGTTGCAGCTTCTAGCAAAGTCGCAGCTTCTTGGTAGGCAATGGGGCGATCCCAGCTGGATTGCTTATGGGCTTCAGAAGGCGGTGGTTGGGGTGCTGGTCCTGCGAGAGAGACCCATTTGGTTGTGCAGTTTGTGAAACTGGGATCATGTACCCTTGCCTGTTGAACTAGGTGCTCAGGTAGGATTTCCTTCACCAAGTTGTCAGACCCCACTGAAGAGGACAGGAACGATGGTACAGCAATTTATGTTGCTGTGCGCATGCCAAGGCCCCCGAGTCTGACAGGAAGGGAGGCCTGTTTCCACTGTAAGTCGCTGATGGAAAGATTGAGGGCTTTTTCTAGTGTTGATTTCAGCAAGCTGTCGTACTCTTCTAATTTAATATTGTTGAAAGATGGCGAACATCTTAGAAAGTAGGTCAGCCTGGGGAGGGACAAGCATCTGGTGATGAGGTAAAGTGCATCATGAACATCGATGTCTTCAATCCTCTCGTTCATCCTCTTCAGGTCAGTGATCTTCTTACCAAGGACCAGGTCGATGGCATTCCTTCCAAGAGGAGCACCTAGGAGTGTGCTGTCCTCAGGGTTGGTTGTATGAATGTCAGGCAAAACAACCTTTATTTGCTCTATTATGTGCTGGATGGTGGAGGTTATTTCGCACTTGGAAGGGTTCAGGGTGAGGCCTAGGCTTGCTCCTTGCTCCTGAATTATTCTTATGTCGTCCAAGAGTGAGGGTGGGGAGCCGACTAGAGTACCATCATACAAAAACCAAATGTTGAGCTCACTGGACAGGTTATAGGTGACTTCCTTGATAACTAGACAGAAAAGAAAGGGAGCAAGGGGGTCACCCTGTTGGACACCTTCTTGTGATTCAATTTCATGTTCCCCAAAAACGAGAGTTAGATTCTTGCTGTAGCATGAGTTTACAAACGGGTAGAGGGAAGGAAAAAGGCGATGAACCGCACTGAGTACTGCATCCCTTCTAACCAGATTGAAAGCATTTTTGAAGTCCAGCTTTATCAGGGCTTTTTGATTCGTAATGTTGGCAATGTAGGCTCTAGCTGCATGAGCCGCTGCATCACACCCTTGGGGAATGCCAAACCCAAGCTGTTTTGGCTTCAGCATGTCGGCTGCTGCCTGACTAACTGCTCTAGCAGCAGCCTTAGCGACGAGACGCCGGAGTGAATTGCCCACAGCTATCGGTCTGATTCCTCCATCTTTTTTCATCAGGGCACAGAGGGTAGCGCCAAAAAAGAGAGGCCGTATGGTCTCTGGTATGTTGCCAGCTAGACATGTGTTGGCGAATCTAGTTAGTTCCACCAGGAAGCCCTGTGCAATGTCTCCCAGTGCAGGGTTGAGCATTTGCTTGATGTGGTTGGGTCGTAGTCCTGTGAACCCACCTGCTGATCCTAATGGGAAGGATAAAGCTGCTTTATGCACCATGGATTCGAGCACACACAGGGGTTCTGCTCTGGTGACACCGACTAGGGGAATACTGTCGTCACGAGGAGCTCTGGGTGGGTGTTTTTCCCTCAGGGCTTGTGCTGTATGGGCATCCCTAGTGGCAACTGTGTCTTCACTGGTGATGACTCTGATCGCCCCTATTGTGTTGCCTTCAATATTTATATATATATATATATATATATATATATATATATATATATATATATATATATATATATATATATATATATATATATATATATATTTATATATATATATATATATATATATATATATATATATATATATATATATATATATATATATGTATATATATATATATATATATATATATATATATATATATATATATATATATATATATATATATATATATGTCGTACCTAGTAGCCAGAACGCACTTCTCAGCCTACTATGCAAGGCCCGATTTGCCTAATTAGCCAAGTTTTCCTGATTTATTATATTTTCTCTAATTTTTTTTTATGAAATGATAAATCTACCCATTTCATTATGTATGAGGTTAATTTTTTTGTATTGGAGTTAAAATTAACATAGATATATGACCAAACCTAACCAACCCTACCTAACCTATCTTTATAGGTTAGGTTGGGTTAGGTAGCCGAAAAAGTTAGGTTAGGTTAGGTTAGGTAGGTTAGGTAGTCGAAAAAATATTAATTCATGAAAACTTGGCTTATTAGGCAAATCGGGCCTTGTATAGTAGGCCGAGCAGTGAGTTCTGGCTACTAGGTACGACATATATATATATATATATATATATATATATATAGAATATATATTGATGAAATTAATTTCATCAACACAAGACAGAACAAGAGGTGGCATTAATAGGGTATTAATTTCATCAACACAAGACAGAACACGAAACAATGGGTATTGAAATGGAAGTGATTGTAGAATGCCTATTGGTCCATATTTCTTGATGCTTCTATATTGGAGCGGAGTCTTGAGGTGGGTAGAATATAGTTGTGCATTAATTGGCTGTTGATTGCTGGTGTTGACTTCTTAATGTGTAGTGCCTCGCAAACGTCAAGCCGCCTGCTATCGCTGTATCTATCGATGATTTCTGTGTTGTTTATTAGGATTTCTCTGGCGATGGTTTGGTTGTGGGAAGAGATTATATGTTCCTTAATGGAGCCCTGTTGTGTATGCATCGTTAAACGCCTAGAAAGAGATGTTGTCTAGCCTATATACTGTTTTTTTTGGAGCTTACCGTCCCCAAGTGGGCATTTGAAGGCATAGACGACGTTGGTCTCTTTTAAAGCGTTCTGTTTTGTGTCTGGAGAGTTTCTCATGAGTAGGCTGGCCGTTTTTCTGGTTTTATAGTAAATCGTCAGTTGTATCCTCTGATTTTTGTCTGTAGGGATAACGTTTCTATTAACAATATCTTTCAGGACCCTTTCCTCTGTTTTATGAGCTGTGGAAAAGAAGTTCCTGTAAAATAGTCTAATAGGGGGTATAGGTGTTGTGTTAGTTGTCTCGTCAGAGGTTGCATGGCGTTTCACTTTCCTTCTTATGATGTCTTCGACGAAACCATTGGAGAAGCCGTTGTTGACTAGGACCTGCCTTACCCTACAGAGTCCTTCGTCGACTTGCTTCCATTCTGAGCTGTGGTTTAGAGTACGGTCGACATATGCGTTAACAACACTCCTCTTGTACCTGTCTGGGCAGTCGCTGTTGGCATTTAGGCACATTCCTATGTTCGTTTCCTTAGTGTAGACTGCAGTGTGGAAACCTCCGCTCTTTTCCATGACTGTTACATCTAGAAAGGGCAGCTTCCCATCCTTTTCCATCTCGTAAGTGAAACGCAGCACGGAACTCTGCTCAAATGCCTCCTTCAGCTCCTGCAGATGTTTGACATCAGGTACCTGTGTAAAAATGTCGTCAACATACCTGCAGTATATGGCCGGTTTCAAGTTCATGTCGACTAAGACTTTTTGCTCGATGGTACCCATGTAGAAGTTTGCAAACACCTAGGGGAGAACACATGGCGACCCCATCTACTTGCTTATACAAGTGCCCATCCGGGCTCAAGAAGGGTGCCTCTTTAGTACAAGCTTGGAATAGTTTCCTTAGAATATTTTCGAGTATGTCAAGAGTATTTTCGGGTATGTCAAGAATATTTTCGGGTATGTCATATTATATATATATATATATATATATATATATATATATATATATATATATATAACTTTTTAGACACTCAACCCACCAGGAGACTCGAACACTGGCCAACAAGGTGGCAGTTGCATGCTGTATCCACTACGCTATACTTCAAAGCCATAAGAGAGGTAGGAATTCTGGGGTATTTAACCAACCAGAAATTCCAATCCTCTCCCAGGCGATGAGATAGTGTGGGACCTCGGATGCTCTTTCATCGGTTCCTGTTATATGGGAAAACTCAGTGCCAAATGCTTAATGCACAGACTACCCTATTCCAGTAGCTGAAGTTTATAACTTTTTAGACACTCAACCCACCAGGAGACTCGAACACTGGCCAACAAGGTGGCAGTTGCATGCTGTATCCACTACGCTATACTTCAAAGCCATAAGAGAGGTAGGAATTCTGGGGTATTTAACCAACCAGAAATTCCAATCCTCTCCCAGGCGATGAGATAGTGTGGGACCTCGGATGCTCTTTCATCGGTTCCTGTTATATGGGAAAACTCAGTGCCAAATGCTTAATGCACAGACTACCCTATTCCAGTAGCTGAAGTTTATAACTTTTTAGACACTCAACCCACCAGGAGACTCGAACACTGGCCAACAAGGTGGCAGTTGCATGCTGTATCCACTACGCTATACTTCAAAGCCATAAGAGAGGTAGGAATTCTGGGGTATTTAACCAACCAGAAATTCCAATCCTCTCCCAGGCGATGAGATAGTGTGGGACCTCGGATGCTCTTTCATCGGTTCCTGTTATATGGGAAAACTCAGTGCCAAATGCTTAATGCACAGACTACCCTATTCCAGTAGCTGAAGTTTATAACTTTTTAGACACTCAACCCACCAGGAGACTCGAACACTGGCCAACAAGGTGGCAGTTGCATGCTGTATCCACTACGCTATACTTCAAAGCCATAAGAGAGGTAGGAATTCTGGGGTATTTAACCAACCAGAAATTCCAATCCTCTCCCAGGCGATGAGATAGTGTGGGACCTCGGATGCTCTTTCATCGGTTCCTGTTATATGGGAAAACTCAGTGCCAAATGCTTAATGCACAGACTACCCTATTCCAGTAGCTGAAGTTTATAACTTTTTAGACACTCAACCCACCAGGAGACTTGAACACTGGCCAACAAGGTGGCAGTTGCATGCTGTATCCACTACGCTATACTTCAAAGCCATAAGAGAGGTAGGAATTCTGGGGTATTTAACCAACCAGAAATTCCAATCCTCTCCCAGGCGATGAGATAGTGTGGGACCTCGGATGCTCTTTCATCGGTTCCTGTTATATGGGAAAACTCAGTGCCAAATGCTTAATGCACAGACTACCCTATTCCAGTAGCTGAAGTTTATAACTTTTTAGACACTCAACCCACCAGGAGACTCGAACACTGGCCAACAAGGTGGCAGTTGCATGCTGTATCCACTACGCTATACTTCAAAGCCATAAGAGAGGTAGGAATTCTGGGGTATTTAACCAACCAGAAATTCCAATCCTCTCCCAGGCGATGAGATAGTGTGGGACCTCGGATGCTCTTTCATCGGTTCCTGTTATATGGGAAAACTCAGTGCCAAATGCTTAATGCACAGACTACCCTATTCCAGTAGCTGAAGTTTATAACTTTTTAGACACTCAACCCACCAGGAGACTCGAACACTGGCCAACAAGGTGGCAGTTGCATGCTGTATCCACTACGCTATACTTCAAAGCCATAAGAGAGGTAGGAATTCTGGGGTATTTAACCAACCAGAAATTCCAATCCTCTCCCAGGCGATGAGATAGTGTGGGACCTCGGATGCTCTTTCATCGGTTCCTGTTATATGGGAAAACTCAGTGCCAAATGCTTAATGCACAGACTACCCTATTCCAGTAGCTGAAGTTTATAACTTTTTAGACACTCAACCCACCAGGAGACTCGAACACTGGCCAACAAGGTGGCAGTTGCATGCTGTATCCACTACGCTATACTTCAAAGCCATAAGAGAGGTAGGAATTCTGGGGTATTTAACCAACCAGAAATTCCAATCCTCTCCCAGGCGATGAGATAGTGTGGGACCTCGGATGCTCTTTCATCGGTTCCTGTTATATGGGAAAACTCAGTGCCAAATGCTTAATGCACAGACTACCCTATTCCAGTAGCTGAAGTTTATAACTTTTTAGACACTCAACCCACCAGGAGACTCGAACACTGGCCAACAAGGTGGCAGTTGCATGCTGTATCCACTACGCTATACTTCAAAGCCATAAGAGAGGTAGGAATTCTGGGGTATTTAACCAACCAGAAATTCCAATCCTCTCCCAGGCGATGAGATAGTGTGGGACCTCGGATGCTCTTTCATCGGTTCCTGTTATATGGGAAAACTCAGTGCCAAATGCTTAATGCACAGACTACCCTATTCCAGTAGCTGAAGTTTATAACTTTTTAGACACTCAACCCACCAGGAGACTCGAACACTGGCCAACAAGGTGGCAGTTGCATGCTGTATCCACTACGCTATACTTCAAAGCCATAAGAGAGGTAGGAATTCTGGGGTATTTAACCAACCAGAAATTCCAATCCTCTCCCAGGCGATGAGATAGTGTGGGACCTCGGATGCTCTTTCATCGGTTCCTGTTATATGGGAAAACTCAGTGCCAAATGCTTAATGCACAGACTACCCTATTCCAGTAGCTGAAGTTTATAACTTTTTAGACACTCAACCCACCAGGAGACTCGAACACTGGCCAACAAGGTGGCAGTTGCATGCTGTATCCACTACGCTATACTTCAAAGCCATAAGAGAGGTAGGAATTCTGGGGTATTTAACCAACCAGAAATTCCAATCCTCTCCCAGGCGATGAGATAGTGTGGGACCTCGGATGCTCTTTCATCGGTTCCTGTTATATGGGAAAACTCAGTGCCAAATGCTTAATGCACAGACTACCCTATTCCAGTAGCTGAAGTTTATAACTTTTTAGACACTCAACCCACCAGGAGACTCGAACACTGGCCAACAAGGTGGCAGTTGCATGCTGTATCCACTACGCTATACTTCAAAGCCATAAGAGAGGTAGGAATTCTGGGGTATTTAACCAACCAGAAATTCCAATCCTCTCCCAGGCGATGAGATAGTGTGGGACCTCGGATGCTCTTTCATCGGTTCCTGTTATATGGGAAAACTCAGTGCCAAATGCTTAATGCACAGACTACCCTATTCCAGTAGCTGAAGTTTATAACTTTTTAGACACTCAACCCACCAGGAGACTCGAACACTGGCCAACAAGGTGGCAGTTGCATGCTGTATCCACTACGCTATACTTCAAAGCCATAAGAGAGGTAGGAATTCTGGGGTATTTAACCAACCAGAAATTCCAATCCTCTCCCAGGCGATGAGATAGTGTGGGACCTCGGATGCTCTTTCATCGGTTCCTGTTATATGGGAAAACTCAGTGCCAAATGCTTAATGCACAGACTACCCTATTCCAGTAGCTGAAGTTTATAACTTTTTAGACACTCAACCCACCAGGAGACTCGAACACTGGCCAACAAGGTGGCAGTTGCATGCTGTATCCACTACGCTATACTTCAAAGCCATAAGAGAGGTAGGAATTCTGGGGTATTTAACCAACCAGAAATTCCAATCCTCTCCCAGGCGATGAGATAGTGTGGGACCTCGGATGCTCTTTCATCGGTTCCTGTTATATGGGAAAACTCAGTGCCAAATGCTTAATGCACAGACTACCCTATTCCAGTAGCTGAAGTTTATAACTTTTTAGACACTCAACCCACCAGGAGACTCGAACACTGGCCAACAAGGTGGCAGTTGCATGCTGTATCCACTACGCTATACTTCAAAGCCATAAGAGAGGTAGGAATTCTGGGGTATTTAACCAACCAGAAATTCCAATCCTCTCCCAGGCGATGAGATAGTGTGGGACCTCGGATGCTCTTTCATCGGTTCCTGTTATATGGGAAAACTCAGTGCCAAATGCTTAATGCACAGACTACCCTATTCCAGTAGCTGAAGTTTATAACTTTTTAGACACTCAACCCACCAGGAGACTCGAACACTGGCCAACAAGGTGGCAGTTGCATGCTGTATCCACTACGCTATACTTCAAAGCCATAAGAGAGGTAGGAATTCTGGGGTATTTAACCAACCAGAAATTCCAATCCTCTCCCAGGCGATGAGATAGTGTGGGACCTCGGATGCTCTTTCATCGGTTCCTGTTATATGGGAAAACTCAGTGCCAAATGCTTAATGCACAGACTACCCTATTCCAGTAGCTGAAGTTTATAACTTTTTAGACACTCAACCCACCAGGAGACTCGAACACTGGCCAACAAGGTGGCAGTTGCATGCTGTATCCACTACGCTATACTTCAAAGCCATAAGAGAGGTAGGAATTCTGGGGTATTTAACCAACCAGAAATTCCAATCCTCTCCCAGGCGATGAGATAGTGTGGGACCTCGGATGCTCTTTCATCGGTTCCTGTTATATGGGAAAACTCAGTGCCAAATGCTTAATGCACAGACTACCCTATTCCAGTAGCTGAAGTTTATAACTTTTTAGACACTCAACCCACCAGGAGACTCGAACACTGGCCAACAAGGTGGCAGTTGCATGCTGTATCCACTACGCTATACTTCAAAGCCATAAGAGAGGTAGGAATTCTGGGGTATTTAACCAACCAGAAATTCCAATCCTCTCCCAGGCGATGAGATAGTGTGGGACCTCGGATGCTCTTTCATCGGTTCCTGTTATATGGGAAAACTCAGTGCCAAATGCTTAATGCACAGACTACCCTATTCCAGTAGCTGAAGTTTATAACTTTTTAGACACTCAACCCACCAGGAGACTCGAACACTGGCCAACAAGGTGGCAGTTGCATGCTGTATCCACTACGCTATACTTCAAAGCCATAAGAGAGGTAGGAATTCTGGGGTATTTAACCAACCAGAAATTCCAATCCTCTCCCAGGCGATGAGATAGTGTGGGACCTCGGATGCTCTTTCATCGGTTCCTGTTATATGGGAAAACTCAGTGCCAAATGCTTAATGCACAGACTACCCTATTCCAGTAGCTGAAGTTTATAACTTTTTAGACACTCAACCCACCAGGAGACTCGAACACTGGCCAACAAGGTGGCAGTTGCATGCTGTATCCACTACGCTATACTTCAAAGCCATAAGAGAGGTAGGAATTCTGGGGTATTTAACCAACCAGAAATTCCAATCCTCTCCCAGGCGATGAGATAGTGTGGGACCTCGGATGCTCTTTCATCGGTTCCTGTTATATGGGAAAACTCAGTGCCAAATGCTTAATGCACAGACTACCCTATTCCAGTAGCTGAAGTTTATAACTTTTTAGACACTCAACCCACCAGGAGACTCGAACACTGGCCAACAAGGTGGCAGTTGCATGCTGTATCCACTACGCTATACTTCAAAGCCATAAGAGAGGTAGGAATTCTGGGGTATTTAACCAACCAGAAATTCCAATCCTCTCCCAGGCGATGAGATAGTGTGGGACCTCGGATGCTCTTTCATCGGTTCCTGTTATATGGGAAAACTCAGTGCCAAATGCTTAATGCACAGACTACCCTATTCCAGTAGCTGAAGTTTATAACTTTTTAGACACTCAACCCACCAGGAGACTCGAACACTGGCCAACAAGGTGGCAGTTGCATGCTGTATCCACTACGCTATACTTCAAAGCCATAAGAGAGGTAGGAATTCTGGGGTATTTAACCAACCAGAAATTCCAATCCTCTCCCAGGCGATGAGATAGTGTGGGACCTCGGATGCTCTTTCATCGGTTCCTGTTATATGGGAAAACTCAGTGCCAAATGCTTAATGCACAGACTACCCTATTCCAGTAGCTGAAGTTTATAACTTTTTAGACACTCAACCCACCAGGAGACTCGAACACTGGCCAACAAGGTGGCAGTTGCATGCTGTATCCACTACGCTATACTTCAAAGCCATAAGAGAGGTAGGAATTCTGGGGTATTTAACCAACCAGAAATTCCAATCCTCTCCCAGGCGATGAGATAGTGTGGGACCTCGGATGCTCTTTCATCGGTTCCTGTTATATGGGAAAACTCAGTGCCAAATGCTTAATGCACAGACTACCCTATTCCAGTAGCTGAAGTTTATAACTTTTTAGACACTCAACCCACCAGGAGACTCGAACACTGGCCAACAAGGTGGCAGTTGCATGCTGTATCCACTACGCTATACTTCAAAGCCATAAGAGAGGTAGGAATTCTGGGGTATTTAACCAACCAGAAATTCCAATCCTCTCCCAGGCGATGAGATAGTGTGGGACCTCGGATGCTCTTTCATCGGTTCCTGTTATATGGGAAAACTCAGTGCCAAATGCTTAATGCACAGACTACCCTATTCCAGTAGCTGAAGTTTATAACTTTTTAGACACTCAACCCACCAGGAGACTCGAACACTGGCCAACAAGGTGGCAGTTGCATGCTGTATCCACTACGCTATACTTCAAAGCCATAAGAGAGGTAGGAATTCTGGGGTATTTAACCAACCAGAAATTCCAATCCTCTCCCAGGCGATGAGATAGTGTGGGACCTCGGATGCTCTTTCATCGGTTCCTGTTATATGGGAAAACTCAGTGCCAAATGCTTAATGCACAGACTACCCTATTCCAGTAGCTGAAGTTTATAACTTTTTAGACACTCAACCCACCAGGAGACTCGAACACTGGCCAACAAGGTGGCAGTTGCATGCTGTATCCACTACGCTATACTTCAAAGCCATAAGAGAGGTAGGAATTCTGGGGTATTTAACCAACCAGAAATTCCAATCCTCTCCCAGGCGATGAGATAGTGTGGGACCTCGGATGCTCTTTCATCGGTTCCTGTTATATGGGAAAACTCAGTGTCAAATGCTTAATGCACAGACTACCCTATTCCAGTAGCTGAAGTTTATAACTTTTTAGACACTCAACCCACCAGGAGACTCGAACACTGGCCAACAAGGTGGCAGTTGCATGCTGTATCCACTACGCTATACTTCAAAGCCATAAGAGAGGTAGGAATTCTGGGGTATTTAACCAACCAGAAATTCCAATCCTCTCCCAGGCGATGAGATAGTGTGGGACCTCGGATGCTCTTTCATCGGTTCCTGTTATATGGGGAAAACTCAGTGCCAAATGCTTAATGCACAGACTACCCTATTCCAGTAGCTGAAGTTTATAACTTTTTAGACACTCAACCCACCAGGAGACTCGAACACTGGCCAACAAGGTGGCAGTTGCATGCTGTATCCACTACGCTATACTTCAAAGCCATAAGAGAGGTAGGAATTCTGGGGTATTTAACCAACCAGAAATTCCAATCCTCTCCCAGGCGATGAGATAGTGTGGGACCTCGGATGCTCTTTCATCGGTTCCTGTTATATGGGAAAACTCAGTGCCAAATGCTTAATGCACAGACTACCCTATTCCAGTAGCTGAAGTTTATAACTTTTTAGACACTCAACCCACCAGGAGACTCGAACACTGGCCAACAAGGTGGCAGTTGCATGCTGTATCCACTACGCTATACTTCAAAGCCATAAGAGAGGTAGGAATTCTGGGGTATTTAACCAACCAGAAATTCCAATCCTCTCCCAGGCGATGAGATAGTGTGGGACCTCGGATGCTCTTTCATCGGTTCCTGTTATATGGGAAAACTCAGTGCCAAATGCTTAATGCACAGACTACCCTATTCCAGTAGCTGAAGTTTATAATTTTTAGACACTCAACCCACCAGGAGACTCGAACACTGGCCAACAAGGTGGCAGTTGCATGCTGTATCCACTACGCTATACTTCAAAGCCATAAGAGAGGTAGGAATTCTGGGGTATTTAACCAACCAGAAATTCCAATCCTCTCCCAGGCGATGAGATAGTGTGGGACCTCGGATGCTCTTTCATCGGTTCCTGTTATATGGGAAAACTCAGTGCCAAATGCTTAATGCACAGACTACCCTATTCCAGTAGCTGAAGTTTATAACTTTTTAGACACTCAACCCACCAGGAGACTCGAACACTGGCCAACAAGGTGGCAGTTGCATGCTGTATCCACTACGCTATACTTCAAAGCCATAAGAGAGGTAGGAATTCTGGGGTATTTAACCAACCAGAAATTCCAATCCTCTCCCAGGCGATGAGATAGTGTGGGACCTCGGATGCTCTTTCATCGGTTCCTGTTATATGGGAAAACTCAGTGCCAAATGCTTAATGCACAGACTACCCTATTCCAGTAGCTGAAGTTTATAACTTTTTAGACACTCAACCCACCAGGAGACTCGAACACTGGCCAACAAGGTGGCAGTTGCATGCTGTATCCACTACGCTATACTTCAAAGCCATAAGAGAGGTAGGAATTCTGGGGTATTTAACCAACCAGAAATTCCAATCCTCTCCCAGGCGATGAGATAGTGTGGGACCTCGGATGCTCTTTCATCGGTTCCTGTTATATGGGAAAACTCAGTGCCAAATGCTTAATGCACAGACTACCCTATTCCAGTAGCTGAAGTTTATAACTTTTTAGACACTCAACCCACCAGGAGACTCGAACACTGGCCAACAAGGTGGCAGTTGCATGCTGTATCCACTACGCTATACTTCAAAGCCATAAGAGAGGTAGGAATTCTGGGGTATTTAACCAACCAGAAATTCCAATCCTCTCCCAGGCGATGAGATAGTGTGGGACCTCGGATGCTCTTTCATCGGTTCCTGTTATATGGGAAAACTCAGTGCCAAATGCTTAATGCACAGACTACCCTATTCCAGTAGCTGAAGTTTATAACTTTTTAGACACTCAACCCACCAGGAGACTCGAACACTGGCCAACAAGGTGGCAGTTGCATGCTGTATCCACTACGCTATACTTCAAAGCCATAAGAGAGGTAGGAATTCTGGGGTATTTAACCAACCAGAAATTCCAATCCTCTCCCAGGCGATGAGATAGTGTGGGACCTCGGATGCTCTTTCATCGGTTCCTGTTATATGGGAAAACTCAGTGCCAAATGCTTAATGCACAGACTACCCTATTCCAGTAGCTGAAGTTTATAACTTTTTAGACACTCAACCCACCAGGAGACTCGAACACTGGCCAACAAGGTGGCAGTTGCATGCTGTATCCACTACGCTATACTTCAAAGCCATAAGAGAGGTAGGAATTCTGGGGTATTTAACCAACCAGAAATTCCAATCCTCTCCCAGGCGATGAGATAGTGTGGGACCTCGGATGCTCTTTCATCGGTTCCTGTTATATGGGAAAACTCAGTGCCAAATGCTTAATGCACAGACTACCCTATTCCAGTAGCTGAAGTTTATAACTTTTTAGACACTCAACCCACCAGGAGACTCGAACACTGGCCAACAAGGTGGCAGTTGCATGCTGTATCCACTACGCTATACTTCAAAGCCATAAGAGAGGTAGGAATTCTGGGGTATTTAACCAACCAGAAATTCCAATCCTCTCCCAGGCGATGAGATAGTGTGGGACCTCGGATGCTCTTTCATCGGTTCCTGTTATATGGGAAAACTCAGTGCCAAATGCTTAATGCACAGACTACCCTATTCCAGTAGCTGAAGTTTATAACTTTTTAGACACTCAACCCACCAGGAGACTCGAACACTGGCCACAAGGTGGCAGTTGCATGCTGTATCCACTACGCTATACTTCAAAGCCATAAGAGAGGTAGGAATTCTGGGGTATTTAACCAACCAGAAATTCCAATCCTCTCCCAGGCGATGAGATAGTGTGGGACCTCGGATGCTCTTTCATCGGTTCCTGTTATATGGGAAAACTCAGTGCCAAATGCTTAATGCACAGACTACCCTATTCCAGTAGCTGAAGTTTATAACTTTTTAGACACTCAACCCACCAGGAGACTCGAACACTGGCCAACAAGGTGGCAGTTGCATGCTGTATCCACTACGCTATACTTCAAAGCCATAAGAGAGGTAGGAATTCTGGGGTATTTAACCAACCAGAAATTCCAATCCTCTCCCAGGCGATGAGATAGTGTGGGACCTCGGATGCTCTTTCATCGGTTCCTGTTATATGGGAAAACTCAGTGCCAAATGCTTAATGCACAGACTACCCTATTCCAGTAGCTGAAGTTTATAACTTTTTAGACACTCAACCCACCAGGAGACTCGAACACTGGCCAACAAGGTGGCAGTTGCATGCTGTATCCACTACGCTATACTTCAAAGCCATAAGAGAGGTAGGAATTCTGGGGTATTTAACCAACCAGAAATTCCAATCCTCTCCCAGGCGATGAGATAGTGTGGGACCTCGGATGCTCTTTCATCGGTTCCTGTTATATGGGAAAACTCAGTGCCAAATGCTTAATGCACAGACTACCCTATTCCAGTAGCTGAAGTTTATAACTTTTTAGACACTCAACCCACCAGGAGACTCGAACACTGGCCAACAAGGTGGCAGTTGCATGCTGTATCCACTACGCTATACTTCAAAGCCATAAGAGAGGTAGGAATTCTGGGGTATTTAACCAACCAGAAATTCCAATCCTCTCCCAGGCGATGAGATAGTGTGGGACCTCGGATGCTCTTTCATCGGTTCCTGTTATATGGGAAAACTCAGTGCCAAATGCTTAATGCACAGACTACCCTATTCCAGTAGCTGAAGTTTATAACTTTTTAGACACTCAACCCACCAGGAGACTCGAACACTGGCCAACAAGGTGGCAGTTGCATGCTGTATCCACTACGCTATACTTCAAAGCCATAAGAGAGGTAGGAATTCTGGGGTATTTAACCAACCAGAAATTCCAATCCTCTCCCAGGCGATGAGATAGTGTGGGACCTCGGATGCTCTTTCATCGGTTCCTGTTATATGGGAAAACTCAGTGCCAAATGCTTAATGCACAGACTACCCTATTCCAGTAGCTGAAGTTTATAACTTTTTAGACACTCAACCCACCAGGAGACTCGAACACTGGCCAACAAGGTGGCAGTTGCATGCTGTATCCACTACGCTATACTTCAAAGCCATAAGAGAGGTAGGAATTCTGGGGTATTTAACCAACCAGAAATTCCAATCCTCTCCCAGGCGATGAGATAGTGTGGGACCTCGGATGCTCTTTCATCGGTTCCTGTTATATGGGAAAACTCAGTGCCAAATGCTTAATGCACAGACTACCCTATTCCAGTAGCTGAAGTTTATAACTTTTTAGACACTCAACCCACCAGGAGACTCGAACACTGGCCAACAAGGTGGCAGTTGCATGCTGTATCCACTACGCTATACTTCAAAGCCATAAGAGAGGTAGGAATTCTGGGGTATTTAACCAACCAGAAATTCCAATCCTCTCCCAGGCGATGAGATAGTGTGGGACCTCGGATGCTCTTTCATCGGTTCCTGTTATATGGGAAAACTCAGTGCCAAATGCTTAATGCACAGACTACCCTATTCCAGTAGCTGAAGTTTATAACTTTTTAGACACTCAACCCACCAGGAGACTCGAACACTGGCCAACAAGGTGGCAGTTGCATGCTGTATCCACTACGCTATACTTCAAAGCCATAAGAGAGGTAGGAATTCTGGGGTATTTAACCAACCAGAAATTCCAATCCTCTCCAGGCGATGAGATAGTGTGGGACCTCGGATGCTCTTTCATCGGTTCCTGTTATATGGGAAAACTCAGTGCCAAATGCTTAATGCACAGACTACCCTATTCCAGTAGCTGAAGTTTATAACTTTTTAGACACTCAACCCACCAGGAGACTCGAACACTGGCCAACAAGGTGGCAGTTGCATGCTGTATCCACTACGCTATACTTCAAAGCCATAAGAGAGGTAGGAATTCTGGGGTATTTAACCAACCAGAAATTCCAATCCTCTCCCAGGCGATGAGATAGTGTGGGACCTCGGATGCTCTTTCATCGGTTCCTGTTATATGGGAAAACTCAGTGCCAAATGCTTAATGCACAGACTACCCTATTCCAGTAGCTGAAGTTTATAACTTTTTAGACACTCAACCCACCAGGAGACTCGAACACTGGCCAACAAGGTGGCAGTTGCATGCTGTATCCACTACGCTATACTTCAAAGCCATAAGAGAGGTAGGAATTCTGGGGTATTTAACCAACCAGAATTCCAATCCTCTCCCAGGCGATGAGATAGTGTGGGACCTCGGATGCTCTTTCATCGGTTCCTGTTATATGGGAAAACTCAGTGCCAAATGCTTAATGCACAGACTACCCTATTCCAGTAGCTGAAGTTTATAACTTTTTAGACACTCAACCCACCAGGAGACTCGAACACTGGCCAACAAGGTGGCAGTTGCATGCTGTATCCACTACGCTATACTTCAAAGCCATAAGAGAGGTAGGAATTCTGGGGTATTTAACCAACCAGAAATTCCAATCCTCTCCCAGGCGATGAGATAGTGTGGGACCTCGGATGCTCTTTCATCGGTTCCTGTTATATGGGAAAACTCAGTGCCAAATGCTTAATGCACAGACTACCCTATTCCAGTAGCTGAAGTTTATAACTTTTTAGACACTCAACCCACCAGGAGACTCGAACACTGGCCAACAAGGTGGCAGTTGCATGCTGTATCCACTACGCTATACTTCAAAGCCATAAGAGAGGTAGGAATTCTGGGGTATTTAACCAACCAGAAATTCCAATCCTCTCCCAGGCGATGAGATAGTGTGGGACCTCGGATGCTCTTTCATCGGTTCCTGTTATATGGGAAAACTCAGTGCCAAATGCTTAATGCACAGACTACCCTATTCCAGTAGCTGAAGTTTATAACTTTTTAGACACTCAACCCACCAGGAGACTCGAACACTGGCCAACAAGGTGGCAGTTGCATGCTGTATCCACTACGCTATACTTCAAAGCCATAAGAGAGGTAGGAATTCTGGGGTATTTAACCAACCAGAAATTCCAATCCTCTCCCAGGCGATGAGATAGTGTGGGACCTCGGATGCTCTTTCATCGGTTCCTGTTATATGGGAAAACTCAGTGCCAAATGCTTAATGCACAGACTACCCTATTCCAGTAGCTGAAGTTTATAACTTTTTAGACACTCAACCCACCAGGAGACTCGAACACTGGCCAACAAGGTGGCAGTTGCATGCTGTATCCACTACGCTATACTTCAAAGCCATAAGAGAGGTAGGAATTCTGGGGTATTTAACCAACCAGAAATTCCAATCCTCTCCCAGGCGATGAGATAGTGTGGGACCTCGGATGCTCTTTCATCGGTTCCTGTTATATGGGAAAACTCAGTGCCAAATGCTTAATGCACAGACTACCCTATTCCAGTAGCTGAAGTTTATAACTTTTTAGACACTCAACCCACCAGGAGACTCGAACACTGGCCAACAAGGTGGCAGTTGCATGCTGTATCCACTACGCTATACTTCAAAGCCATAAGAGAGGTAGGAATTCTGGGGTATTTAACCAACCAGAAATTCCAATCCTCTCCCAGGCGATGAGATAGTGTGGGACCTCGGATGCTCTTTCATCGGTTCCTGTTATATGGGAAAACTCAGTGCCAAATGCTTAATGCACAGACTACCCTATTCCAGTAGCTGAAGTTTATAACTTTTTAGACACTCAACCCACCAGGAGACTCGAACACTGGCCAACAAGGTGGCAGTTGCATGCTGTATCCACTACGCTATACTTCAAAGCCATAAGAGAGGTAGGAATTCTGGGGTATTTAACCAACCAGAAATTCCAATCCTCTCCCAGGCGATGAGATAGTGTGGGACCTCGGATGCTCTTTCATCGGTTCCTGTTATATGGGAAAACTCAGTGCCAAATGCTTAATGCACAGACTACCCTATTCCAGTAGCTGAAGTTTATAACTTTTTAGACACTCAACCCACCAGGAGACTCGAACACTGGCCAACAAGGTGGCAGTTGCATGCTGTATCCACTACGCTATACTTCAAAGCCATAAGAGAGGTAGGAATTCTGGGGTATTTAACCAACCAGAAATTCCAATCCTCTCCCAGGCGATGAGATAGTGTGGGACCTCGGATGCTCTTTCATCGGTTCCTGTTATATGGGAAAACTCAGTGCCAAATGCTTAATGCACAGACTACCCTATTCCAGTAGCTGAAGTTTATAACTTTTTAGACACTCAACCCACCAGGAGACTCGAACACTGGCCAACAAGGTGGCAGTTGCATGCTGTATCCACTACGCTATACTTCAAAGCCATAAGAGAGGTAGGAATTCTGGGGTATTTAACCAACCAGAAATTCCAATCCTCTCCCAGGCGATGAGATAGTGTGGGACCTCGGATGCTCTTTCATCGGTTCCTGTTATATGGGAAAAACTCAGTGCCAAATGCTTAATGCACAGACTACCCTATTCCAGTAGCTGAAGTTTATAACTTTTTAGACACTCAACCCACCAGGAGACTCGAACACTGGCCAACAAGGTGGCAGTTGCATGCTGTATCCACTACGCTATACTTCAAAGCCATAAGAGAGGTAGGAATTCTGGGGTATTTAACCAACCAGAAATTCCAATCCTCTCCCAGGCGATGAGATAGTGTGGGACCTCGGATGCTCTTTCATCGGTTCCTGTTATATGGGAAAACTCAGTGCCAAATGCTTAATGCACAGACTACCCTATTCCAGTAGCTGAAGTTTATAACTTTTTAGACACTCAACCCACCAGGAGACTCGAACACTGGCCAACAAGGTGGCAGTTGCATGCTGTATCCACTACGCTATACTTCAAAGCCATAAGAGAGGTAGGAATTCTGGGGTATTTAACCAACCAGAAATTCCAATCCTCTCCCAGGCGATGAGATAGTGTGGGACCTCGGATGCTCTTTCATCGGTTCCTGTTATATGGGAAAACTCAGTGCCAAATGCTTAATGCACAGACTACCCTATTCCAGTAGCTGAAGTTTATAACTTTTTAGACACTCAACCCACCAGGAGACTCGAACACTGGCCAACAAGGTGGCAGTTGCATGCTGTATCCACTACGCTATACTTCAAAGCCATAAGAGAGGTAGGAATTCTGGGGTATTTAACCAACCAGAAATTCCAATCCTCTCCCAGGCGATGAGATAGTGTGGGACCTCGGATGCTCTTTCATCGGTTCCTGTTATATGGGAAAACTCAGTGCCAAATGCTTAATGCACAGACTACCCTATTCCAGTAGCTGAAGTTTATAACTTTTTAGACACTCAACCCACCAGGAGACTCGAACACTGGCCAACAAGGTGGCAGTTGCATGCTGTATCCACTACGCTATACTTCAAAGCCATAAGAGAGGTAGGAATTCTGGGGTATTTAACCAACCAGAAATTCCAATCCTCTCCCAGGCGATGAGATAGTGTGGGACCTCGGATGCTCTTTCATCGGTTCCTGTTATATGGGAAAACTCAGTGCCAAATGCTTAATGCACAGACTACCCTATTCCAGTAGCTGAAGTTTATAACTTTTTAGACACTCAACCCACCAGGAGACTCGAACACTGGCCAACAAGGTGGCAGTTGCATGCTGTATCCACTACGCTATACTTCAAGCCATAAGAGAGGTAGGAATTCTGGGGTATTTAACCAACCAGAAATTCCAATCCTCTCCCAGGCGATGAGATAGTGTGGGACCTCGGATGCTCTTTCATCGGTTCCTGTTATATGGGAAAACTCAGTGCCAAATGCTTAATGCACAGACTACCCTATTCCAGTAGCTGAAGTTATAACTTTTTAGACACTCAACCCACCAGGAGACTCGAACACTGGCCAACAAGGTGGCAGTTGCATGCTGTATCCACTACGCTATACTTCAAAGCCATAAGAGAGGTAGGAATTCTGGGGTATTTAACCAACCAGAAATTCCAATCCTCTCCCAGGCGATGAGATAGTGTGGGACCTCGGATGCTCTTTCATCGGTTCCTGTTATATGGGAAAACTCAGTGCCAAATGCTTAATGCACAGACTACCCTATTCCAGTAGCTGAAGTTTATAACTTTTTAGACACTCAACCCACCAGGAGACTCGAACACTGGCCAACAAGGTGGCAGTTGCATGCTGTATCCACTACGCTATACTTCAAAGCCATAAGAGAGGTAGGAATTCTGGGGTATTTAACCAACCAGAAATTCCAATCCTCTCCCAGGCGATGAGATAGTGTGGGACCTCGGATGCTCTTTCATCGGTTCCTGT